>NC_034185.2:19440285-20040285 GCF_002021735.2 Oncorhynchus kisutch
AACATTAGACTTTAAGTGCAAACAATGTACCTGCGCAAAGACAGACACATAATGCGCTATACCATACTCTGATAAGACTATGTAAATATTCACATGTTGGCCCGTGTCTGTGATCACATAGAGCAGTCCATTTGAGGCAAGTTAAAGATTGGCCAACGGTGCTGTTTGAAAGGCTGCTTTCTCCTCTCTTCTCTCACCACGCATGGCTGTTTAAACACTCTGATAAGCCAGTGTGTCTGTTTACCTTTAGGTTTGAGTAGTGGTGCTCCACTAAGTGGCCAGCAGTGTGGAGGGGAGGCCCAGCTGAGCCCAGGGCTGCCTGGCTACCATGTTCCCAGGCTGAGCCTCCACGTCGCTAGCTAGCAGGCCCAGATTAGTGCTATCTCAGCCACTAGAACCACAGGGCTTTCAAAAGTAAATAGTACTCCAAGTTAAAGTTTCCATGAAAAAAGACTTTATTTTTCTTGTTTTGTCATCAGGGCCCCTGTGTTTATCAACGTGTCTGACCGGCTTTGGCATCCGGAAATGTTTACAGAAGCAACAAGGCGGCAAATTAGGGCCTCAAATCCAACAGCTGTGTGACATGGGTAACCATTTTTTGGGCTCGCCTTGGCTCTCCCTCTCCAGCACTCTCTCACAGTGCACTGAGTGACATGCACAAACACAGCCATCCCAGAGCCTGCATTCCAGTCCCAGCAGCACAGACGCTTTTGGCCAGATCCTGTTCCTGGCATCATCAGCTGAAAACACACTCTTTAACGGAGATGTTGAAGCATTAGGTAAAAGAGGGTGAGAGGGTAACACGTCACTGTTTAATTACCCTGGGTTTAATCTCTAGTGCTTGTCTGTAATATCAGGACAAACCCGGCCTGCCTCTCATACAGTATTTGAGAACTTCACTGACAGAAGTGTCACACTGACACGGAAACACATTAGAGCACCGTACACGTCCATCTCCTGACTCACAATAATCCATTGCGTTTTACATTGACGCCGAATCCGACAGGCAAACTCATACGTGGGGGAAAAAAGTACAGAGACTACTTGAAAATGTCTGGTTTTGTGACACCCGCCCTACACTACCACTCAGATAAAGACTAGGTTAACAGGCTGTGCTTGTTGACACAGACGGTGGGTTAAAAAACATGGAGAAGGAGCTGGGACAGACAACACAGGCCTTATTTACAACACACTGCGAAATTAGCCGGTCTTTAGAGAACAGGGCTGAGGTTGAAAATACAAGTCTGACATTCCACCAGGCTCCTTAGCAAGGGGCAACAGACAGCATCTGTAATTTACCTTACAGTGGTCAAACGCTTTCATTCAGCGATGGGGGGGGGGGGGGGGGGGGGGGACTGTCTGCAGTCAGCATTTTATACACTGTACTGATAGAACAGGAAAGGCCTCACTCTGGGGCTAGGAGCACAGTTGGGGAGGAAATGCCCTGACTGACTCCCTATACTGAGGACGTCTCAATCACTCTCCACATCACTCTCCACATCACTCTCCACATCACTCTCCACATCACTCTCCACATTGCGGGGCCACGAGAGGATGAAACAACAAGCCGTTATCTCCAACAGACACACACTAAGAAATTAAATTCTAATTTTTCAAGATACTGCTTTGTCTGTTTCCTCCGAGCTCGGCTTCTTAACATTCTTCAATTCCATCCAGACGCTCTCTATGTTTGGCAATTGAATGGCATTCTGGGTAAAGGACACAGAGGCAGAAAAAGGAAAGAGGATAGATGAGATTCTCATCCTGTGCTGACATTTTGTGACAGGCTGACATATCGCTTCCTGTGGCCTTACCAGATGATAATTATTCCTAATGTCTCGGCGTGACGCAATGGCACTTGAGTTTTTCCTTCGGTTAATCTTCCACTTAGATTGACAGATCGCATTTCATAAAGAGCCCATTGCCTTCTAGTTAGTTTTACCATTCCAGAAAAGCAACGGTTTTACCTCACTTTTAGAGTCGGTGAAATAGGGAAACAACACTCTCCACTTCCCTAATAACCCTCACATCTAAACAGGCTAGTTCTCCATATAATATACTGAGGACAGAGGGGACTTCAGGGTCTAAACAGGCTAGTTCTCCCTATCAAATACTGAGGACAGAGGGGACTTCAGGGTCTAAACAGGCTAGTTCTGCCTATCAAATACTGAGGACAGAGAGGACTTCAGGGTCTAAACAGGCTAGTTCTCCCTATCAACTACTGAGGACAGAGGGGACTTCAGGCTCTAAACAGGCTAGTTCTCCCTATCAACTACTGAGGACAGAGGGGACATCAGGGTCTAAACAGGCTAGTTCTCCCTATCAACTACTGAGGACAGAGGGGACATCAGGGTCTAAACAGGCTAGTTCTCCCTATCAACTACTGAGGACAGAGGGGACATCAGGGTCTAAACAGGCTAGTTCTCCCTATCAACTACTGAGGACAGAGGGGACATCAGGGTCTAAACAGGCTAGTTCTCCCTATCAACTACTGAGGACAGAGGGGACATCAGGGTCTAAACAGGCTAGTTCTCCCTATCAACTACTGAGGACAGAGGGGACATCAGGGTCTAAACAGGCTAGTTCTCCCTATCAACTACTGAGGACAGAGGGGACATCAGGGTCTAAACAGGCTAGTTCTCCCTATCAACTACTGAGGACAGAGGGGACTTCAGGGTCTAAACAGGCTAGTTCTCCCTATCAACTACTGAGGACAGAGGGGACATCAGGGTCTAAACAGGCTAGTTCTCCCTATCAACTACTGAGGACAGAGGGGACTTCAGGCTCTAAACAGGCTAGTTCTCCCTATCAACTACTGAGGACAGAGGGGACATCAGGCTCTAAACAGGCTAGTTCTCCCTATCAACTACTGAGGACAGAGGGGACATCAGGGTCTAAACAGGCTAGTTCTCCCTATCAACTACTGAGGACAGAGGGGACATCAGGCTCTAAACAGGCTAGTTCTCCCTATCAACTACTGAGGACAGAGGGGACATCAGGGTCTAAACAGGCTAGTTCTCCCTATCAACTACTGAGGACAGAGGGGACTTCAGGCTCTAAACAGGCTAGTTCTCCCTATCAACTACTGAGGACAGAGGGGACTTCAGGCTCTAAACAGGCTAGTTCTCCCTATCAACTACTGAGGACAGAGGGGACATCAGGGTCTAAACAGGCTAGTTCTCCCTATCAACTACTGAGGACAGAGGGGACTTCAGGCTCTAAACAGGCTAGTTCTCCCTATCAACTACTGAGGACAGAGGGGACTTCAGGCTCTAAACAGGCTAGTTCTCCCTATCAACTACTGAGGACAGAGGGGACTTCAGGCTCTAAACAGGCTAGTTCTCCCTATCAACTACTGAGGACAGAGGGGACATCAGGGTCTTTTATTTTTTTTATTTTTTATTTCACCTTTATTTAACCAGGTAGGCTAGTTGAGAACAAGTTCTCATTTGCAACTGCGACCTGGCCAAGATAAAGCATAGCAGTGTGAGCATACAACAAAGAGTTACACATGGAGTAAACAATTAACAAGTCAATAACACAGTAGAAAACAAAGGGGGGGTCTATATACAATGTGTGCAAAAGGCATGAGGAGGTAGGCAAATAATTACAATTTTGCAGATTAACACTGGAGTGATAAAAGATCAGATGGTCATGTACAGGTAGAGATATTGGTGTGCAGAAGAGCAGAAAAGTAAATAAATAAAAACAGTATGGGGATGAGGTAGGTGAAAAGGGTGGGCTATTTACCAATAGACTATGTACAGCTGCAGCGATCGGTTAGCTGCTCAGATAGCTGATGTTTGAAGTTGGTGAGGGAGATAAAAGTCTCCAACTTCAGCGATTTTTGCAATTCGTTCCAGTCACAGGCAGCAGAGTACTGGAACGAAAGGCGGCCAAATGAGGTGTTGGCTTTAGGGATGATCAGTGAGATACACCTGCTGGAGCGCGTGCTACGGATGGGTGTTGCCATCGTGACCAGTGAGCTGAGATAAGGCGGAGCTTTACCTAGCATAGACTTGTAGATTACCTGGAGCCAGTGGGTCTGGCGACGAATATGTAGCGAGGGCCAGCCGACTAGAGCATACAAGTCGCAGTGGTGGGTGGTATAAGGTGCTTTAGTGACAAAACGGATGGCACTGTGATAGACTGCATCCAGTTTGCTGAGTAGAGTGTTGGAAGCCATTTTGTAGATGACATCGCCGAAGTCGAGGATCGGTAGGATAGTCAGTTTTACTAGGGTAAGCTTGGCGGCTTGAGTGAAGGAGGCTTTGTTGCGGAATAGAAAGCCGACTCTTGATTTGATTTTCGATTGGAGATGTTTGATATGAGTCTGGAAGGAGAGTTTGCAGTCTAGCCAGACACCTAGGTACTTATAGACGTCCACATATTCTAGGTCGGAACCATCCAGGGTGGTGATGCTAGTCGGGCATGCAGGTGCAGGCAGCGACCGGTTGAAAAGCATGCATTTGGTTTTACTAGCATTTAAGAGCAGTTGGAGGCCACGGAAGGAGTGTTGTATGGCATTGAAGCTTGTTTGGAGGTTAGATAGCACAGTGTCCAAAGACGGGCCGAAAGTATATAGAATGGTGTCGTCTGCGTAGAGGTGGATCAGGGAATCGCCCGCAGCAAGAGCAACATCATTGATATACACAGAGAAAAGAGTCGGCCCGAGAATTGAACCCTGTGGCACCCCCATAGAGACTGCCAGAGGACCGGACAGCATGCCCTCCGATTTGACACACTGAACTCTGTCTGCAAAGTAATTGGTGAACCAGGCAAGGCAGTCATCCGAAAAACCGAGGCTACTGAGTCTGCCGATAAGAATATGGTGATTGACAGAGTCGAAAGCCTTGGCAAGGTCGATGAAGACGGCTGCACAGTACTGTCTTTTATCGATGGCGGTTATGATGTCGTTTAGTACCTTGAGTGTGGCTGAGGTGCACCCATGACCGGCTCGGAAACCAGATTGCACAGCGGAGAAGGTACGGTGGGATTCGAGATGGTCAGTGACCTGTTTGTTGACTTGGCTTTCGAAGACCTTAGATAGGCAGGGCAGGATGGATATAGGTCTGTAACAGTTTGGGTCCAGGGTGTCTCCCCCTTTGAAGAGGGGGATGACTGCGGCAGCTTTCCAATCCTTGGGGATCTCAGACGAGATGAAAGAGAGGTTGAACAGGCTGGTAATAGGGGTTGCGACAATGGTGGCAGATAGTTTCAGAAATAGAGGGTCCAGATTGTCAAGCCCAGCTGATTTGTACGGGTCCAGGTTTTGCAGCTCTTTCAGAACATCTGCTATCTGGATTTGGGTAAAGGAGAACCTGGAGAGGCTTGGGTGAGGAGCTGCGGGGGGGGCGGAGCTGTTGGCCGAGGTTGAAGTAGCCAGGCGGAAGGCATGGCCAGCCGTTGAGAAATGCTTATTGAAGTTTTCGATAATCATGGATTTATCAGTGGTGACCGTGTTACCTAGCCTCAGTGCAGTGGGCAGCTGGGAGGAGGTGCTCTTGTTCTCCATGGACTTCACAGTGTCCCAGAACTTTTTGGAGTTGGAGCTACAGGATGCAAACTTCTGCCTGAAGAAGCTGGCCTTAGCTTTCCTGACTGACTGCGTGTATTGGTTCCGGACTTCCCTGAACAGTTGCATATCACGGGGACTATTCGATGCTATTGCAGTCCGCCACAGGATGTTTTTGTGCTGGTCGAGGGCAGTCAGGTCTGGGGTGAACCAAGGGCTGTATCTGTTCTTAGTTCTGCATTTTTTGAACGGAGCATGCTTATCTAAAATGGTGAGGAAGTTACTTTTAAAGAATGACCAGGCATCCTCAACTGACGGGATGAGGTCAATGTCCTTCCAGGATACCCGGGCCAGGTCGATTAGAAAGGCCTGCTCACAGAAGTGTTTTAGGGAGCGTTTGACAGTGATGAGGGGTGGTCGTTTGACTGCGGCTCCGTAGCGGATACAGGCAATGAGGCAGTGATCGCTGAGATCCTGGTTGAAGACAGCGGAGGTGTATTTGGAGGGCCAGTTGGTCAGGATGACGTCTATGAGGGTGCCCTTGTTTACAGAGTTAGGGTTGTACCTGGTGGGTTCCTTGATGATTTGTGTGAGATTGAGGGCATCTAGCTTAGATTGTAGGACTGGCGGGGTGTTAAGCATATCCCAGTTTAGGTCACCTAACAGAACAAACTCTGAAGCTAGATGGGGGGCGATCAATTCACAAATGGTGTCCAGGGCACAGCTGGGAGCTGAGGGGGGTCGGTAGCAGGCGGCAACCGTGAGAGACTTATTTCTGGAGAGAGTAATTTTCAAAATTAGTAGTTCGAACTGTTTGGGTATGGACCTGGAAAGTATGACATTACTTTGCAGGCTATCTCTGCAGTAAACTGCAACTCCTCCCCCTTTGGCAGTTCTATCTTGACGGAAGATGTTATAGTTGGGTATGGAAATCTCTGAATTTTTGGTGGCCTTCCTGAGCCAGGATTCAGACACAGCAAGGACATCAGGGTTAGCAGAGTGTGCTAAAGCAGTGAGTAAGACAAACTTAGGGAGGAGGCTTCTGATGTTGACATGCATGAAACCAAGGCTTTTTCGAACACAGAAGTCAACAAATGAGGGTGCCTGGGGACATGCAGGGCCTGGGTTTACCTCCACATCACCCGCGGAACAGAGAAGGAGTAGTATGAGGGTGCGGCTAAAGGCTATCAAAACTGGTCGCCTAGAGCGTTGGGGACAGAGAATAAGAGGAGCAGGCTAGTTCTGCCTATCAACTACTGAGGACAGAGGGGACATCAGGGTCTAAACAGGCTAGTTCTCCCTATCAAATACTGAGGACAGAGGGGACTTCAGGCTCTAAACAGGCTAGTTCTGCCTATCAACTACTGAGGACAGAGGGGACTTCAGGCTCTAAACAGGCTAGTTCTCCCTATCAAATACTGAGGACAGAGGGGACTTCAGGCTCTAAACAGGCTAGTTCTCCCTATCAAATACTGAGGACAGAGGGGACTTCAGGCTCTAAACAGGCTAGTTCTCCCTATCAAATACTGAGGACAGAGGGGACTTCAGGCTCTAAACAGGCTAGTTCTGCCTATCAACTACTGAGGACAGAGGGGACTTCAGGCTCTAAACAGGCTAGTTCTGCCTATCAACTACTGAGGACAGAGGGGACTTCAGGCTCTAAACAGGCTAGTTCTCCCTATCAAATACTGAGGACAGAGGGGACTTCAGGCTCTAAACAGGCTAGTTCTCCCTATCAAATACTGAGGACAGAGGGGACTTCAGGCTCTAAACAGGCTAGTTCTGCCTATCAACTACTGAGGACAGAGGGGACTTCAGTGTCTAAACAGGCTAGTTCTCCCTATCAACTACTGAGGACAGAGGGGACTTCAGTGTCTAAACAGGCTAGTTCTCCCTATCAACTACTGAGGACAGAGGGGACTTCAGGCTCTAAACAGGCTAGTTCTCCCTATCAACTACTGAGGACAGAGGGGACTTCAGTGTCTAAACAGGCTAGTTCTCCCTATCAACTACTGAGGACAGAGGGGACTTCAGGCTCTAAACAGGCTAGTTCTCCCTATCAACTACTGAGGACAGAGGGGACTTCAGGGTCTAAACAGGCTAGTTCTCCCTATCAACTACTGAGGACAGAGGGGACTTCAGGATCTAAACAGGCTAGTTCTCCCTATCAACTACTGAGGACAGAGGGGACTTCAGTGTCTAAACAGGCTAGTTCTGCCTATCAACTACTGAGGACAGAGGGGACTTCAGGGTGAGTATGGTGGTGGTGGTGGTGGTTGTAGTGGTGGTGGTCATGGTCATGGTGGTGGTTGTGGTGGTGGTAGTGGTGATGGTGGTTTTCGTGGTGGTGGTGAGTGTGTTGGTGGTGAGTGTGGTGGTGGTGATGGTGAGTGTGGTGATGGTGGTGGTGGTGTGTGTTGGTGGTGGTGCTCCAGCTCTCCTGACCCGCAGTGAGATGGACTGGTGTGGGCTAGTCTGAGGGCCCTGACAGGGCCGGGCCTCCCCCTGGCCACCCTCTCATCCAGCCTGATTATGTGTTAAACCAGCCTGCGTGTCTGTCAGGATGGATGGAGAAAGAATGTGAGAGTCGGCAGGCCGGTGAGTGGAGGCCGCAGAGACCCGGAGTGAGAGAGCAGCTTAGAGAGATAGCACCCCATTAGAGTGATAAAGGAGGCCTAGGGAGAGAGCTGCAGTTGACAGGACCAACAGCCAGACAGACCGGGCTCTGCTCACTGATGTATGCCAGGTGAAGCAGGTCAAACACGATAAAGGAAACAGATTATTTTCTAATTTCAAAACGCCATTGCCTTTCCTTAAACAGTCTCTGTCGCCACCGCCGCTACGATAGGGAAATGTCTTTACAAATATCAAATATAAACACCGGCCCCACAAAATATGGGAAGCTTGTCTAGGCTGGTTTTTATGAATCCATTTCCTCCGAGAGTCTTTTCCTTCTTCCTTGTTTTGCTTGTTCTGACCTCAGTGCTCCGTTGTCTGGCTACACAGCATAAACACATTTATCTCCTATTCACCCTGCGAGGTGTTGTTTCATCAACTCCATTATACTGCTAACTCAATGTTCATATTACCGGGGACATTCTTTGCTAGTAATTTAAAAACACCCTGCTTCTCAACGTTCACGGAGCCATGAAATTCTATTCCAGAATCATTGCTTTAGGTCCATGACTGGGTTTTATTCTGAGGGCATAATATATAATTATGAATGTGACTCTGTGTTGTTGGAGAGGGATGTCAATAGCCCTGGAGAAGCTGGGTTCTTCTGCATACTGTGTGGCTCTGATTAGATGGGTGTTTTTGCCATGGCAAGTAGTGTGTTAGGACATCCATCAAGCTCTGTTTACTGACATGTTGTGTACTCTACACAGTTGTTGTTTTTTACGCTAATGCCCTTTGGTTTTTCTTCAACAACCTCTCTTGTTTCCCATGGAGTAAATCTTGCGAGTAATTTCACAGCATCCGCCTAGCAACAGGTGTTTTTAGACTTCTCCACCTCTGTGAGAAAAAACATCTTGAAGTAGCGTACTGCACTTTCTACTAAATCTCCCTCTTTTTTATCCATAAAGAAAGGAAAGAAAGAGAAACTAAGCTGAACAGTTGGGCTTTTGCCCCGAGACATGTTAATCTCCCACCTTTGAAAGGCGAGGCGCCTACCCAGCTCCTGGAAACAGTGGCACAACACACAAAGGAGAGGAGGGAGAGAGAACTGAGACCCTGCTGGAACCCTCTTCACAGGGGACGGGGATAGAGTTTCAATGTCTAACCCCTTCCAAACAAGCTACTTTCAAACACCTACACCTCCTGTGGGCTTTTGAATGGAGGGGTGGAGATAGAAGGAGAGAGGAAACAAGGCGACAGTGAGCAAAAAAACGAAACAAACTTTAAGATGAAGAATTTTAGCTAGAAAGACCAGATTAAATGGCTGGAAAACCTAAAAACGATCATATTGTCACTAATACTTCCCAAATAGGCCCACACCACACATAGCTTGAATGGCTGTGCCTGGCTATGCGTGCACTCAGCACACCTAGACAACCCCTCCATTCATCGGTGCTACCTTTGCTTAAGGGGAGATAAGTAGCTTTACTATGAGAAACAAAGAAAAGATTAGCATTCCCTTACACTGTGTTGGATGGCACACTGCTTTGGCCTCCAAACAGCCAAACTCCTGAGGAAGTGTCTGGTTGGACGTACCGAGCTAAGATCAAAGCTAGCTAGCCTACTGATCAACTTTTAAAAGTCTAAAAAATCTATTCTGGCTACCTAAATATTATTTAAATCTTAAAGTATTTTAGTTTTATAATTAGAAATATACACATAATTAGGAATGAAATATAACAGAAGAATTGAACTGATTTAACTTATATTAAGTAAAACAGCAGGATAATGTATCAGCTGTGCAATTACTGCTGAATACATCATATTTCTGACATTCCCATTTTGTTGGCTCCACTTAGTCGTCCCCAACACCAAAGGAAGAATCTTTAGCCTACATTTTTTGTGTCAAACCTAAAACCAAGGCATCTATATTAAAACTAAGGCTTAGAAGAGAACAGATTGTATCGGGTGTGATGATAATTATGCCAATACATCCAATTCAATAATCAATATGTACAGTTGTTTTGGTAAATGTCACATTGATAACAAAGGTCACATGATAAGTGTGAAAAAAACAATATTCACAACCACTTCACAAACTTTTCAAATCTGTTTCTAATGCATTACAGCCTGAGCTACCGCATGTTGTCAGAAATTGAAATAAGCAACAATAAACCCCAGCACCTGTTTCCTCACTTAGCCATCACACTTATTTACTGCATGGGTCTGCAGGTGGAAAATGAAGGATGTTTTCACATTAAATCATTACAGAATTTATAGCGTTGGTTCCGCATGAGCAGAAACTGAACCTTGTGTCCGTACAAAAGTACACCCTCTTCCAGAGAGAGCGAGAGAGAGAGAGCGAGGTCTTCACTTCTTTAATTCATCATGCAGGGTAAGGGCTTTCCAAATGACTTTCCAGTGACATGGAAATGTCCCTGCCTAATCGTCTTTTGTTTAGTTCATTAAACTTGCATGGCGACGGGAGAAAAAAGTCTTAAGGGCAGCTAGCCCGGGCGGCTGGCTACCTTTAAATGGAGGATGTGGCTAGATGTAAGAGGACCTCTTATTGCTGAAAGACTTCTACACTGAAGACAAGAGACTGTGCTGCTCTCGGGATAAAAGCAGAGGGCCCAAAGGTCTACCCCGACCCAAAGCCCCCTGCAGCTACAACGAATCAGCGCTTAAAATGTCCCCAGTCAGCAACCAAGCATTATCTCCAAATTGTGCCAATGCCCCGCACCCCTCTCCCCATGCCCCGCTTTCCCTCCTACCCCACCCCACTCCAATCCCCATGGACCCACTGCTGTGACAGAAAGGACTGGAACACAGGAACAATTTCAAACCAGCCACTAGTCTCCCTACAGCGGGCCAGCCCCCGTGGGCTCCAGTTACACACAAAGGCGTCCGTTTGGCCTCAGATGGCCGTGCTGATGTGCGCGCTGCTCCACAGAGAAACAGCCAGGTCAACTTAACGAGGCAAAGAGGACCATCAATCCAGATTTGACAACTAACTACACACCAAATCTAAACCCAGCTCAGGTCCTGACAACCAACTACACACCACATCTAGACCCAGATCCTGTCCTGACAACCAACCACATCTAAACCCAGATCCTGTCCTGACAACCAACTACACACCACATCTAAACCCAGATCCTATCCTGACCACCAACTACACACCACATCTAAACCCAGATCCTGTCCTGACAACCAACTACACTCCACATATAAACCCAGATCCTGTCCTGACAACCAACTACACACCACATCTAAACCCAGGTCCTGTCCTGACAACCAACTACACACCACCTTCAAACCCAGATCCTGTCCTGACAACCAACTACACACCACATCTAAACCCAGATCCTGTCCTGACAACCAACTACACACCACATCTAAACCCAGATCCTGTCCTGACAACCAACTACACACCACATCTAAACCCAGATCCTGTCTTGACAACCAACCACACACCACATCTAAACCCAGATCCTGTCCTGAAACCAACTACACACCACCTTCAAACCCAGATCCTGTCCTGACAACCAACTACACACCACATCTAAACCCAGATCCTGTCCTGACAACCAACTACACACCACATCTAAACCCAGATCATGTCTTGACAACCAACCACACACCACATCTAAACCCAGATCCTGTCCTGACAACCAACTACACACCACATCTAAACCCAGATCCTGTCCTGACAACCAACTACACACCACATCTAAACCCAGATCCTGTCCTGACAACCAACCACACACCACATCTAAACCCAGATCCTGTCCTGACAACCAACAACACACCACATCTAAACCCAGGTCCTGTCCTGACAACCAACTACACACCACATCTAAACCCAGATCCTGTCCTGACAACCAACTACACACCACATCTAAACCCAGATCCTGTCCTGACAACCAACCACATCTAAACCCAGATCCTGTCCTGACAACCAACTACACACCACATCTAAACCCAGATCCTGTCCTGACAACCAACTACACACCACATCTAAACACAGATCCTGTCCTGACAACCAACTACACTCCACATCTAAACCCAGATCCTGTCCTGACAACCAACTACACACCACATCTAAACCCAGATCCTGTCCTGACAACCAACTACACTCCACATCTAAACCCAGCTCAGGTCCGTGGCTGTTCCAGTTCAAACAAATGCTAATCACGAGTTTATGGATTATAATAATCACGATAATTAGAACAAACATGCTTTTTTGCATCTGAATAAGCGGTACCACTGTGCTGCTTTGCTTACGTGAGCAGATCAAATTATTTGGAGTGGGGAAAAACAGGCGGCTTGAGTCAAGAGAACATTGGCTGTTTTATTCATTTTTATACAATGAATTTGCTTAGATTTTTGATTTAGTAATAACCTAGCACAGAAACACACTCATTGCCTGCCTCACAAAGTAGCTTGTATTCCTCTGTGCAGTGCCTTTGCTCTTTTTAATCTCTTGTTATGAGAAAAAGGCAGTTTCTTCTGCTTCTCATTAGTAGACTGAATCATAGTTTCTTCCTCAGAGAACTGGAAAGAGCACAGATTGGTTTAAATTGTAAATGTGGAGAGCTATAATAAACAGGGTAGTCATTTTAATGTTGGATACAATGTCTCTCCCTTTTAAATATACACCACCATTTCCGAATGAGAAATAAAAGAATTAAAATCTAAGTTTCCCTGGATACAAGACTCCTAGCTGCACAACGCTGCCAGGCCTGACATTCTGCGGGAAACTTTAACATGTGAAATGAAATACAAATGCCTCATTTTCTAAACAAAACAGTTTCACAGGGCTCACTCATTTCCATTTCATTTAGGTATGGTAAATATTTGTTTCAAAGTCATATGCAAAAATAGAATATGCCCATATGCATTGATTCACATCCAGTGGTAGGCAACCATGCTTTTTTCCCCGGTCCCCACAGTTTTCATTAAAAACACATACAGTATACAATACAAAAATATTTGTTGTTTTTAGTTTTGGGTAAAAAAAGACAGGAATTCAGAAAATAATAATAATAATTGAGTAAATCTGTTTTTAAGTATTCCCACTTTAAAAAAATAAGGGAAATTCACAAACATGTCTCAATGTTATCAAGGTTATACAATTATTGTTATTTTCAAATAAAATCTATTTTTGGGCTTAGTCAATTTGCAGTGTACAAATTATAATTATGTTCCGGTCCCCCGAACATCCGCTCTGAAACAAATCGGCCCGCGGCTGAATCTAGTTGTCTTTACTCTAACATAATGCATATTGGGTTGCTGCTATATCAAATCAAATGAAAACTCTATTATCTTTAACGTTTGTCCCTACTGTTTGTCATTCTTGCAGATATTATACCTAGAGATAAAAGTTGATACACTGAGGGTGTAAAATCCAGACCTAAAAATATCCGGAATAAGTCTCCCTGAAACATTGCTGCTCGCTGCCTGGTCATTGGTAATAGGTTTTTCTTTCACCTCGCTTGATAAGCTGCTGGAACTAAATCATGTATATATAAATATGAATCAGAGGACAGTAAAATATAATCCACTTAACGCTTGTGGGGACACACCAACTTGCCCAGAAGACACCATTACATGAAATGTATTTAACCCCTTAGCTGAATACCAGTTAATCAAATGGGGCAAAACCACACCTAATATTCGTATTAAGCACTCTTTGAGTCATGTTAGTTCAAAATGGAGGCTAACTAACTGACACACATTATTCATCTATAGATCTGTCACTAAATCAGAGCTGTCAGGCCAAATTAGAGACCCAAGTTGAATTTCATCTGTAGACAAAACCATAGTAAACATTCTCCATTTTGATGCCAACAGAGGACAATAAGAAGAGATATGTGGGTAGACATTGTTGACCCTAAAAGAGAGACCTTTGCTATTTTGTGTCAGATGGCGTTATTTCCAAGGTGACACTGGGGTCTCTCATTGGCTATGCTTAAGGTCAGTGAATATTAACTTAATTTACACATGGCTGCAAACAAGGCCGGGCTGGACAATGGATGCCTGCCTTTTGTGCTTAGTAACGTGAGTGCCCTGGATGACAGAACACTGCCAAGACGGAAGATGGATGATGGCAGCAGTTGACCCTTGTTCATCAGAAGAGTCACCTCTCTGGCCCGCTCTCCCCGCACAACAATAGCCCCCTCCCCATGCCTCAGCAGCCCTCATCTCCACTTGCACTAACAGGTTCAGACACTTCCATCGATCCCCGGTTCCATACCTCTTGAGATTGCGGGCTTTATTTTCCTTTGGCTATCTAAACTGTGGCACAGATGTCTTTTTTTGTAATTGCTCAGCCACCATTCTGTTGGGAGGGATCCGATCGGACAGGGGAACACTATGTCAGATGACAACGTCTTGCCGTTTAGTGTCCCTGTGGCATGTGGGGGAAAGTGACTCGGCCCAGGGTCTTAGCACCTTACCGTGCGTCAGGGAGAAAGGCAGAGAGGGAGGGAGGCAGGGAGGGAAGGCTCTGTCTGTTGTCTCCTCTGGGAGCTTTGTAGACCGGTGGCTCTACACTTCAATCTTCCTTTAAGAGGAAAATCAATAACTTATTACATAAGCTCAACACTTTTTTCCCCACTTACACCCCGAGCAGGCAGGGAGGGGACTTAAAAATGTGCTTAGAAGTGCTCTGTTGCATAAAAGCCTACCATTTCTTTCCCAGTGACTTGTTCTCCTTGGACAAAACAGGCACATACTCTATTACGCTGTGACTATACATATGGGGTGTGTAAGTATGTGAGGGTGTTTGTTTCTGTCGATATGTGTCTCCAGCTTCTAACAAATCAAAAATGTAAATCTCCATATCAAATATTAGTAATATCTAAGGCTTGGTGTATAAGCCTACATACTATTTATTTGAATCCCCCCCCAAAACTAAACTAATTCATTTTGAGACTTGATGCTAGCTGTCAACCATGTTTGTGTTTCAAAGCAACAGATACAATGTCCCGACAGTCTATCACTGTGCTACCTGCCAGGTCAAACAAACAAAAACAGGAACTACCCTGAAGCTGTGGAAGAATGCAGCTTTTCACCAGAACCTAGCCGACACGGGCGGTGACAAGACTAGCCACCGTCCATCACCAAATTATTTCAATCTTGAGTGATTTCAATCCAGTTGTGTCTCCTGGGGATTCCGTGCGCACCACCATTTGAATAATTAAGCTCAGGAGCGGTTGTAAAGGACGGCCATTTGGAGCATTATTAAAATCACACCTTATCAATCAGGAGGAGCGTCAAGATGCATGAGGACCCCTGACTCCTGGCTTCATTTGAAATGCTAAATAGTGGCCTTGCTTGGGCCTGGAGCTGGGGCTGCCTGGTGCCCCTCTCCCCTCCACATAGACAGACACACCTTGGCTTGTGTGGTCAACCGCATCACAGTTAGGTCCTTCCCTCAGGGGTCTCAGCCCATCAATCAGCCGTAGACTAACTCCTGTCTGAGTTCCTGACACACCAAGATGGATGGTGTCAGTGTCTGCAGGATGCTGTATCCTCTCATGAATGATCTTGTTAGCATGTAGCGATAGCGCTGGGATAAGGTTGTGTTTTTATCTGTTTACTTGAGAGACTAGGCCTCCCACACTGGAGAAAGAGTTGAACAGGTGAATAGTTCATCAGTTCTCAAGAGTCAGTTGCTTTAGGGTATAATTATGTGATGTGTTAAAATTGGACAACCTACATTCCTGGCAAAACAAAGACACCAATGTCTGTCCACAAGGGCCCTCTATTTCTCGTAACGACTCAGTGGCTCCATTTCTGAATGGCCACTATTTTAGCACCACACACTTCTATGCAAATAAACCCTGTGCACGTTGCAGGACACTTAAAATGTGCCCTTTTCAACACCCATAACACTGATTCTCCTAACATTGGGAGAGAGAGAAACACAGGTATTTATAGTGCTGCAGATGCCACAAAATAGTTAAAGAGAGACAGAGACGGGGAGGGAGAGGAGTGAAAGACATGCAGTCCCTCTCCAGTGACGGTGATGAATGAGTGGATCACAACACGTTTTGGAGGAGGCCTCTGCATTCACAGAGGGGGGGCTCCTAGTCCTCGAATGACATGATTGACAGCTCAACTCACTTGCTCCTCCTACAGCCTTCTGCTCAATATTTCACAGATGGACATTTTACAATTGGAGGATACTGCATATATTGAAAATAGAACAGTGAGCGGAATGTGTATCTATTTTCTATATAGAAAGTCACAGTATTCCAAGCAGGATGCTAAAAGAGAGGCCTGGGTGAAGACTGAGTAAACTCCAACACAAGTATTGTAGCTGTACTGTAGCTAAGGGGCAGTTACAGAGGACAAAACCCTCTTCCATTCTAGGCCCCATTGAAGTGGTGTTCAACCGATGGAAAACTGTTGGATTTTCCCCTTGCTCTAGGAGAAACCACTGAATGGGCGATTTAATATCAACAGATCTCTGCGAGAAGCTGCTGATTCTGCAGTAAGATGTTCATTTTATTTAGATTCACTACCCCTCAATACAATGGCCAGCCATGCCCCAATGGAAATAAATATCTTATAAAGTTACCATGTTGAGAAAGGATTTGAATCACTCATACACAGGTGGGTATGTTTTCCACCTCATTAAGGACAGTTTTAGCTGGCACAGTAGTTGGACCAGTTAATTGCCTCGAATGGGCAACAGTTCAGTTCTAACAGGCCTGCTTTACAAGCAGAAGAGCAGGCTTCAGCTGGTACTTTTAGACAAAGCTTTGATGTAATATATGCTACATTGTTTGCTCCAAAATAATATAAACGACTACACAAAAAAGGACTCACCGGGTGTTGAACAAGCTCTAACCTCTAACCACATTTTAGAGCAACATAACTCAAGAGGCAATTTTTGTTTGTTTTTGATAATATCACCTAAGTACACTTCACATGGTAGAAGGTATAGACCTACCTCTCTGGTGGAGGCCTACGTGTTGCCTGAAAGTGGCCAGCCTGCCTGGACTTCTAGTTTGTCCTGAGACACATTTCCTTTAATTATTACTGGTCAGTACCCCTCATAAGCTGCTTAGAGGGACACTGCCCATTCCGTGAAAGAAAAAAAGCTTGGCTGACAAGACAGAACACTTAAACTCTGTGACTTAAGTAGTTCCCCTTTAATCCACAGTGATTGTTATCTTACAAGTCAGGTGGCCGCTGAAAATAATCTTTTGTGCAATTAGAGTGACATAAAGCATTTAATGCTAACTGCCGAGGCATGGTGCTAGGACCAAACAACACAAAATGCATATCCGCAGCGACTTTAATTGTGTTTCCTGTTAGGGCCCTTCATAAATATCTTGGGGCCTAAATGCCACAGTATGGCGGCTATTTGTTTTCTCTCTCTGTCAGGGTTGTTTGGAAGGGGCAGAGGGATACTGAGATTGGTTGGACATCCTCCAGACCTGTCTATTCTGCAAGTGATTGCCTTGGCCAGCAGCCAGCCAGAGAAGGAAGTGCTCTTACCGAGGAGCACTGAGCTAAACTGAAGTGCAAGTTATCATTTAATCCCAGTGTCAACAGAACCATGGCTATAAATTAAGAGCCTGCTAATCAAACAATTAACATGGATTCCAATTATTACACTGAGGATTTTCAGGCCTCCATACTTTATCCATCATTAATATGGCCCTCAAATCAGCTGCTTTCATTTTATTTGCCACCACAACTATTTAATGTGGCCTAGATTGTCCTTTGCCTGTTTGGTATAATTAAAAACTAAAATACTCAACAGATTCTTTCTGTTGTTTAGGCATGGGTGACCCTGTGCAAAACCATAAATCAAAGGGAAAAACTAGTCTAAACATTTACATTTGAATGAGGCACATTTTCTGCTTACCAATACGTTTCCTATTTCCCCTAATTAAAACAATAATATTTTTCCATATTGAAAATTGCAGTGTAGCAGAGGATAGAAAAAGTTATGCCACTAATGAAAATGACGTATAGAGAGGATAGAGCAAGATGAATATAACTGCACTCACGTTCACATGCATCGCCCTTCTGATGAAATCCAGCTTTGCATATACATTTCCCTATAGGCACCAGCCATTCTCCCTCTGCGCTGCAGTGCATCTTGGGAGCGTTATCGGCCTCCTCCTCAGCGTCACTGACACACATGCCCTCGACCTCGACCAGAGAGGAGAATTCTGATCCCGTAACAGTGTCTGGGAAAGTGGCCAGGTTCTCAATGATGGACCAGCACTTCTTGTAATAAACTTTGACAGAGACCAGAGCGATGCATGCCCCTACATCCTGGAAGGCCAGATAAAACCCTCGTCTGGACAGCGGCCCAATGATGCGCACTTCTGTATTCAGCTTCATCTTCCTCTCTCCCAGGTCCCCCTGAGTGAAGCTCTCATCTGCTGCGATTGTGTCAATTTTCACGTACTGGTTCTCTCGTATATTCCTGCCGACCTCCGAATCGGTTTCCTGATAATACAAGTTGAATGTCTCCTTGCACGTGCCCACCACACCGGGTAGACTGTTACAATCCCTCAACGTGAACTTCAGTTCCACAAAAATCCTCTGGGCATCGCCCTTCTCTATCCAGCTAGTCCGAAGCCAGTTATTCTGATTGGGCTCCATGACCTGACAAACCTGGTATGTGCGAATGGGGGTGTAGTTTTCATCCAACCCGCTGATCTCTTCCCACTGAAAAGAACAGAGCACAAGTTTGGTATATTTATATGGATTGGTTCTCAACAGCAACATACTTTTGCAAGGAAATCAACACAATAATGTAAATACTGGCTGGTTTTGTGTCCTACTGTAGTGTTGATTCAATACAGTGTTTTAACATATTAATAAAGACGTGTACAAGGTGTAACAACTAGTAATAACACTGTCTAAAGTTGGGTTAGCTAAATGAAATCACAAAAACATAGGGCATGAAAAGACCTCCATTATTGGAGCACTTTAAAAACAATTGGTCATCCATTTTGCTTTTACAGTATTTGGAAATGAGTATGGAACTATTAAACAAAATCCATAAACCTCTGCAATGTTATTATGAAATCAGACCTTAAGAAAGATTAGAAAACAGAGATAAGCCTAAAGTTAGATATTCCTAATATAGCAAATAAGTAAATCTGATAAGCATAAAAACAAATGGATCAACTAGGATTGCTTTCCAGTCATATTGCTAGATTTGTATTTATTTATTATTTAAATGTTGTTATTTTAGATTTTAAAACCTTTACGGACAGGCTATTATGGAAAGGTGACTTGAGGCCTGGGCTACATCAAAAACAAAATCAATATCTCTTCACTTACAGTACATGCCACCCATCCTATAGATTTTCAGGACTGCTACAATTAACAACAATTAACATAAACAAACAGCCCACCCAAATGGCTTTTCTCGAACTCGGTCCGACACTGTGACAATTTTAAAAAGCTTGCCTCTGGATAGTGCGACTGATAATGACCCAGAGGCACATATTCATGGTAATGACCCAGAGGCTCATATCCATGGTAATGACCCAGAGGCACATATCCATGGTAATGACACAGCCAGAAAGACATAATAATACTGGACCGTGTTGAAATTTCACATTTAAATCTAGATTTTCCTCCATTGAGGTAGAGCATGGTAACGCTGAAAGGAATAGTGTTAATTGGAGTATTATATGTTCTCAGAGGTGTAGGCTAGTTAGTGTCCCACTTACCCCACCAGGAGGAGAAGATATCCACTCCAGCTCTGTCTGCTGTGCCTTGGAATCCAACAGAATCACTAGCAACAGGAAATAAAAGAGTAGAGCAGATGATTAATTCTCTGTATGTGCCACTGTCAGTTCGACAAATATTATTAAATGAATAAGCTATGAAAGTCTACAGCCTGATACAGTATGTGAGGGCTAGATGACTAGACACATGACCCATTTTCTGCAGCCAGCTATGAAAATGAACAATTACAGACTGTGCAATAGGGTATTGATTTGATGACAATACATTTACCTCAATGGCACTGCCTGAGAACTGCTTTCACATTGAAGACTACTGGATAAACGCATGTCACATACAGTAGGCTACCCTTCCTATTAAGACTAAGGCCAGCTTTTATCGCCATTAAGCTAAATGGTAAGTGTTATTTGTGACAACTTTGGGTTTCATGAAGCCTACAACCCACATAAACATGGGGTAAAATGGCAATATCTGTTTGTGTCTTTTCAGTATGGAGGCACACATACTGGTGCAATAGGGTCAAACAAGAACACCTGCCTCTATACTTAAATCTAAGACAATAAAAAGCAATGCACGAGTCCTTGCTGTGCCATGGGCGACAGGCACACTGACAAGCTAAATATAATCCTAAAACTGTTCGGCTGTAGTCTACCAACGGCAACATGAATTTGGTGTAAAAGTGTCACTTATCTAACATATATATATATATATATATATATATATATATATATATATATATATATATATATATATGCATTTAATAGATTATTAGCAGGTAGACTTTGTATTCATTCACCCGAATAGAGCCTCAGAGCGTACTGCCGATTCCTCTCCTTTGAACGCAGAGCCGTGAAAGAAAGTGTTTAATAGCAGAGTTACTATAGGCTAAATATAATTTCAATCTATTGATCAGACATGCGATCATATATTATAGCCCCATATGCTTTAAATCATTTACACAGACCGTTTCAAACTTCAGACAGACTCGAAAATAGTTTGTATTTCAGAATCATTAGTGTGTTTACGAATACAATAATCACCTTAAAAGTGAAGGTCAGCAACTTGGCAATACTTTAAAATTATTTATCTCCTTCCAATTGTATTTGTTTATTAATAAGTCAATTTCTTTAGCAAAATTAACCTTTAGTTCATTTATATAAACAGTATACCTTGATCTTGCTATCTCTCCGTGTCTGTGATATAGACTTTCCTTGTGCGCTCTCGCTATGTGCATGTCAGTTTTTATAGGCTCATTTCAGGTCTTTCAAACATGAACTCCTGTAATTACAAGGAGGGTTAATGTGTACCATACTTAGGGTGAATGGGTTGGTATTAGCTTACCCATCGATCTTGGAAGTTTATCCCAAGTCATGATATGAGACTGAGTGGAATGACAGTCTAAATGTAGACTATTTTAGCCTTGAAAACAACAATTTCACCATCGTCCGTATAGAGCCTTATTTTGGATTTGGTGCCACGCGTAAAAGCCTACTAAAATAGCCTACGACGGGTCGTTTGTCACACAAACGCTGTGTAATGTCCACAGACTGCAATCCACTGACTAACAACACTATAATGTCATTGAACTAATGTCTTGACATATTGTATTTTTTAAACATTTGACAAATACAGGAATGATAATTCGTGCGCAAGCAACAAAATCGCAGGATAGTCTACTGCGCGCTATTTCTCTGGATGTCACTACGCGCGATTGCCGATCAGTTTTCGAGATGTAGCCTGGATGAGGCGATGATGAGAGGTTATCAAACTTTATTACATACCTTCTTTCGCATTCTGCGCTTTTCCAGTGTTCATCAAACAACATAAATGAAGGAAAAATGTAATCCACAAACACGGAATCGACGTAGAACCCATGTTGTAAATGGAAGTTAGCTAGACAGTATTCGCTTTTCCACCTTGGCGTGCACTTCCCATTGACGACGCTAAAACAGCTCTATGTACGAGAACCTGCCGTGTCTCACTCAAATAGCATCCGCATCTGCTGGGCGTGGACTGTAACACAACTGATGTCACTCAACTAGACTGACAGAAGAATGATCCACTCGCGGCTGGTAGAAAAGTATCCTGTGCAAGCATTGTGACAAATACATTCGTTGCAGAGGCTGTTCTTCAGGATAATTGAATGAATTATGGTTTTAGTCAATGTTACAGTCTAGTCTTCTTTGGGCAAGATGGACCTCTTTGCTTTGGGTAAGATGATGGTAAGAAACTTTCCTTCCATACAAGACAAAGCAAATAGTTATCAGCCTACATTAGCATAGCCTAAACCAAAAAACTCTAATCCAAAGTATGTTGTGCATTACCCTGAAATAACAACATAAATATAAACAGATTAAGGGCTATCTGGGCAAATAATGTTGCTATAAACTGTTACCATACTTTCACCATGTCACCACTTCGCTGTAATGTCCCATGTATTTGTTTAGAAGAGTGAGTAAAGACAATGTGTAGAGACATTGGAGTAGTGTGCATCATCTTCAGAAAAACAAACTGTATTATTGGTTAAGGACTTGAAAGTAAACATTTCACTGTAACACCTGTTGTATTCGGCGCATGTGACAAATACAATTTGATTTGAGAACGCCACCTTAAGACAGGAGTCTGGGCATTAGGAGGAGATGAGTTGACTCCTTATGTTGTGTTGTGTTGCTGCATGGAAAACTGCTACAGTAAAGATGGAACTAACTGCATCCTGGGGTTCTAAGTAGCACTCTACATCAAGATAAACACAGAACACAATTAAAAAGTGTAACGTTAATTTCCCGTTGCTCAGTTGATTTGGAAAATCACTGATAAATGAAAGCGTAAAAGAGGAACGCAGTAACCCTTTACATACACAACATGTGTTTCAGCTCACCAATTAGTCACAATTTACCTCTACCAAGTAAAAACAGCTGTAGTTATGGCCCACAAATATTGATTAATAAACGATGTATGAATGGATGTAAGGAGACATTCAAGTTTTATGTACCTAACGTTTTGTTTGACATGTTTATTATGCAAATGACTCTTAATCCTCTTCACCTGTGAAACGTGTTCCACCAATGCATTATGCTGTATCCTCCATTACTAGATCATTTAAATGTCTTAAAGTTACCTTCATTATACAGCATGTTTTACTATTTATAGTTATAGTCTATCTCAATAATGTAAACCATTACTTTAATCATTGATTTGAAAAATAATTCTTATGTTCAGTGGGGCATCATTTCAGACCTGTTGACTGTGTTTATTTACTGTACCACTGACTGTCATTATACTCTGTCTGTTGGATTTGTATCAAAGACATTTGAATATTCATGGCTATTTGTTATTCACTCTCAATCTTTTGCTTGATTCTCACGTGACAAGCTCAGGCATTACAAAGCTTCCCCATCGCTAGAATAGACAAATGATCACAAGGATATTCAAAGAGTAAACAATACATAAAGGTTTCTACATTTACAAGTAGTTTCCCGAAAAGCACAATGCTGTCTTTTTATGATGTTAATATTAACATTCCGGCATTAATACATCATAGAATATCCATGATCCATCGAACCATATTCTGTATTATGCCAAGGAATTGTCACTCTGGGTCAGATCTCAGGTCATTATAAGCTTCCAAGATGCATTACCTCTATTTGTTTTTACTATCTGTTGCTTACTGTGACCATGGCACTCTCTAATTGGGTTCTTATTATTATAGCCGTGCTGTGGTTAGTGGTCATGTGGAAGTGACACTCTTCACAAGGGAAGACGTATTGCTGTAGTGGTGGTGTTCACTGTTTTATAGATTGTGTCACAAATGGCACCTTATTCCCTTTTCAGGGTGTGAATTGTGACTAAATAAAGAATAGGGGGCCATTTGGTACGCAGCTCTAGTAAAGCTATCAGCAGCAACTAGGCCTATCCTCTGCAATAAGGTGTGGATAAGTTATTATACAGGAACCCATATATATGTGACAGATGAAAGTTACACATAAATAAACATAAATCATCGTTTTTGAATGGTGTAGATTAGGCAATGAAATCCTATTTTTGCATATAATATTTCAATTATAGCAACTTATGTTGAAACAGGTGTCCAACTGTCCATCATATGGGGAAACAATGATGAGAGAGTGGCCAGAGGGTTAGATGCAGCTGTTGCTGCAAAACCAAGTGTTCTTTCAAGCTGTGAACTGACAGACACTTACTACTCTCATTCAGTCTGTTTAAGGAACCCCCTAGTTGTTGAGATATCATTGGAAATGAATGTGACATCATTAGGCAAGTGGATGTACTGTAGCCTACCAAAACCGAAACAATTCATAAAGCCTGAGAAGAAATTACCATATGCGACCAATAATTCACAAGAGTAACTACAAATTTAGTGACACATACGCAATAGTTTATTATACAGCTATATACAACATTTATTTTCTGGTTCCCTTCCAGTGAAAGCTGATCCTCCACCAACCACACTGTCGTCATCAGCAGGCAGTTACAAAACACTTTTTTTTAGCTTCTTTCCCTGCAGGACAGAATTATGTGGTTCTCACCAAAAGCAATCTGAAGACTGCTGAGAAGTTGGTGACTGGCTACTTATAACATCCTGGACTCAGGGATAGACGTAACATAGTTCACTTAAATGTATTGATTTGTCATCGTCCATCATTCATTTCGCATGATATGTTACAAATTACAATTTGTATAATATGTTACGAATTAGCAAAATATATGATATGATATGAATTCCAATTTGCTGTGGCTAAAGTTAGCTAGATGGCTAATGCTAATGTTAGCTAGGTGGCTAACATTAGCAGGGTTAGGGGGTAAGGTTGGGTATTAGGAGTTAGTATTAGGAGTTAGGTTAAAGGGTTAAGGTTAGGGTTAGGCGAAGGGTTAGCTAACATGCTAAGAATTTGCAAAGTAGCTAAAATGTAGTAAGTAGTTAACCTCATTTAACACCTGATTTACTTTTCTTCAGGATCGGTGTCCCATCCACGGGACAGTTGAGCTAACGTAGGCTAATGCAATTAGCATCAGGTTGTAAGTAACCAGAGGTAGTCAATATAACTATTTGTTAAGCGCTTTTGATATATGCAGCGACAGAATTCAGAACATGTTCTTACAATGTTCTCCCTGTACACCAAGTCGCAACCGTAGGATAAATAAAGGGGGCATACAAGCAGATAATGAAAGCTCTTACAATATTCAATGATTACATTTCTCAAAAACAGGCTACATGTGCACCACCAAGTCAGAACAGTAGGCAAAATGAAGAGGTGACAATAGACCAAATTATTTGGGCGAGGCACATGTGCTACTAAGCGCTTACTACACAACATAAACTTAGTATTACTTTCTTAGCTACAGTATATCTCCCTGGCATATTACATAATTTATTCAGCAGCATATAAGACATTTTGATGTGCTCATTTGAACAGGAAGGTGGTGCTGCGGTCCTTCGTTGGCAAATTTTGTCATCAAAGAAAGAGAAAGAGGCCGGATTTACAATTCCTTAGTTGACTAACCGTTCAAAACATATTTTCCCAGTTTGAGCTCGTTTATTTACAACTTCCCATCTGTAATGCTTGCAGTTAGCAACTGTCACCGATTCCTTCCAAACCACTCATTGTTGAATTTGCGATTTCTAACTTTGTCACGTCCTGACCATAGAGAGCCTTTATTTTCTATGATGGAGTAGGTCAGGGCGTGACTGGGGGGTTAGTCTACTTTATATTTTCTATGTGTGGTTCTCGATTGTTTTTTCTATGTTGGGGTTTTGGTATGATTCCCAATTAGAGGCAGCTGGCTATCGTTGTCTCTAATTGGGGATCATACTTAAGTAGCATTTTTTCCACCTGTGGGTTATGGGATATTGTTTATGTTTTGAGTTAGTGTTGTAGTCACGGTTCGTTGTTTGTTAGTTATTGTTTATTGTTTTGCCTTTGCTAAAGTTTCACTTTCTTTATTCAATTATGTGGAACTCAACATACGCTGCACCTTGGTCCATTTCTACGAACGAACGTGGCAAACTTGTTATGTCATGCTACTGTCCAATGACCAATGAGCACCGATACCCTTCATCTATAATTTCTCTTCATATGACAAGGATTAAAAATGATATGCCAGTAGATTGTCGACTTGATTCATGATGATGACTGCTAGCTGAAATGTTGAAACTAAGATGTTGACATGATCAGCCCAATCAAAGCTGCTGTACATATAACGTGTGATTTGACATCATTTTATTTGTGGCCAATGACCTTGAGCCTTTTTGGAAGGGCACTTATAATGTAACTCTATGGCAGGACCCAAAGGGCTTAAACATTTCAATGTCTACCCTTACTAAGAACTCAGAATTGGTTATGACGTAGTGTCCCCATGAGTGACAGAACACTGAGCCTATCACGGCGCAATGCTCCTATTTTCTGTTTGGCTTGTCCCACCACCATAGAAAGCACTGATCTAGGCTGAAACACCTGCATTTTGGAGCTGCCTTACTCAAGAAAACAAAAAAGAGACCATGTTTGTATGCGGCTTTATTAACTCAATGATATATATATTTTTTTAACATTATTTGCAAACTGACATGTGACACGTATTAAGGCCAAAATAGCATGCAAAATAGGCAAGTCCCCCCTAATTTAAAAAATAAAATAAAAACTATATTTTTTATTATTGTTTATTTATTAAAATATGGGGCTCAAAACAGGTGGGGCGCTGCCCTGAATGATGTGTCGCCACTGCCCCACCTACATGTACAAATTACCTCGACTAACCCCTCACATTGACTCGGTACCGGTACTCCCTGCAATATAGCCTCGTTATTGTTATTTTACTGTGTTACTTTTGAGTTATTTGGTAAATATTTTCTTAACTCTTCTTGAACTGCACTATTGGTTAAGTGCTTGTAAGTAAGCATTTCACGGTAAGGTCTATGTGACAAATAAAGTTTGATTTGATTTGATCTCTCCCTTCACTCCATGAACAAATTGGGGAGAGGGAGTGAGAGCAGGCAGCAAAATAAGCAGGTTAATGCATATTACTATTGACCAAATAAATGAAATTATGCCAAGTTCACGAGGCCACTGATGATGTGAAGCCTCAGGCAATTGAGTTGCCTAATGGTAAGTCTGCCTCTGCCCATGACTTTGGTTATCTATCTTGTAGTTGTTATCTATCCAACCATGTGACGTTTTTGGCTTGGTAGGTCTAGCATGTGTTAAAATTTTCACCTTCGCCCTTAATTTTACTGTTATTATTACCACCATACACATTGTCCCAGGAGAATGTCTTGTCTAGAGGTGAGTGTTCTTGAGGTCATTTGATGACTGTTCTAAAATCATGTTTTTTAGAACCAACCAACCTTAATATAGCTTGCATTTATAGTCTTGCCCTTTCATGTTACAGTAAGTGGACATTTTAAACACCCAAATGTGAAATAATAATAAATCATATTGATAAAAATATACATGTAGGTGGTATTGCCCGACTCGTGTAATTTACCCCTGGAGTATTGTTTATATTGGCATTAATATGCTAGTGGTGTACGTTAACTCGGCGATAAGTCATTGTTGCATGCCCACACTTCCCAGGGCACCTGAATTAGCATGTGAAAATATGCCACTGTTAACTTGTGTGACTTTGGGGTTTACATGGCTGTCAGAAGAAGCATAGTGAGTCTTTCTCTCTCTCTCTCTCTCTCTCTCTCTCTCTCTCTCTCTCTCTCTCTCTCTCTCTTTCTCTCTCTCTCTCTATTTCTCTCTCTCTCCCCATTTCTCTCTCTCTCTCTTTCTCTCTCTCTCTCTCTCTTTCTTTCTCTCTCTCTCTCTCTCTCTCTCTCTCTCTCTCTCTCTCTCTCTCTCTCTCTCTCTCTCTCTCTCTCTCTCTCTCTCTCTCTTTCTCTCTCTCTCTCTATTTCTCTCTCTCTCTCCCCCCATTTCTCTCTCTCTCTCTCTTTCTCTCTCTCTCTCTCTCTTTCTCTCTCTCTCTCTCTCTCTCTCTCTCTCTCTCTCTCTCTCTCTCTCTCTCTCTCTCTCTCTCTCTCTCTCTCTCTCCCTCTCCCTTTCCCTCTCCCTCTCTCTTTCTCTCTCTCTCTCTCTCTTTCTCTCTCTCTCACACTCTCTCTCTCCCTCTAACTGATGTTCACAGGGAGAAATGAAGGAGTGTGGCTTCACAGAGAGTGTAGTAGAGGGAGAAAATGGGAGGGAGTTTCACAAAATGCAGTACATATAGACAGAGGGGGAGATGGGAAATGACAAAGCAGTACAAAGAGAGTGAGAGGTGGTGCAAAATACACGCACATACGCACACAAACATGTACACACACACACACAGAGAGAGAAAAAAAGAGAGCGCAAAAGAGAGTGAGCAAGAGAAATGAGGAAGTACAGGTGAGGAAAACTAGGCAGAGACAGTGGTGTGGAGACAAAGGACACATGGTGATGTGAAGAGAGAAATAGAGAGAGAGAAGAGAAAGGGGGAGAGAGAGGAGAGAGAGAGACAGAGAAGAGATGGAGAGAGAGGCTCCTCAGCCTGTGTACTCTGAGCAGAGAAAGGACACCGGTAGAGCAAAGTATGTACAGTGGCAGTATGGCACGGCGGGCCCTGCTTCAAAGCCATTCTCTCGCTCACTCAGCACTTCTGCCTCCTCCTTTACCCAAAACAAGAATTAACCCAATCAGGAGATGAAATAGAACAGAAGAGCAGGGCTAGATGGGGCCAATCCCTTTAAAGCTTACATAATGCCTTTTGTTTCCTGCAGGAAAAATTAACTAAGTCTGAAGTTGAGCCGAAACTTTGGAGCGAACCAGTGACATCTCATTAAGGTGTCTCACAGGTTAAAGGATTTATTTCTTGGTGTCTTACTTTGTCTCCTTTCTGAGTCAAGGCATACAGATGCAGGATCTTATTTTGAGCCAGTTTTCTACAGCATGAAAATAATCCTGCAGCAACAGGAAGTGTGAATTATTATGTGGATGTATTATGTTTTCGTAATGAAAAATCAAGTATGAAATTTCAAAGTTGAAATGACAAACTTCAGAAGTCTTTTGAAACCTCAAATACACTACACATTTTACAGTTGAATTATTGTATTACAGGAAAGTTATCCTGCAACAGGGTGATCAAATTAAGATCCTATATCTGTACAGGTAAAAAAAATAGTGGTTTTCTGAGAAAAGGGAAAAAGTAGTGCTGAAAAAGTAGCAGACTCTTGATGAGACAATTGATGTTTTAATGATAGTAGGTTCTTCCCAAGGCCACTAGTTCATTATCTGAAAGCTCGGGGCTTCTGCAAAATCTGAAGAGCGTAGAATTATTTTGCTTTGATTTGCCAGATGAAGGAGCTTGGCCATTTTTCTCCATGGGTAAAGACACTCAATTTATAATAGAGAGGGATAGGATGCACTGTAAGTACTAATTGGCTTTTTAGGACAAAACTTCTGAAATTACACTTACCATCTCACAGCTTAATGCAGTAAAGAATTACAGTCTGTCGAATTGGTGAGTTTCACTTTTGGGGTCAATTGCAATGAAGTAGTAGAGTTGTAACGTGTGTTACCATGATAGCCTAAAATGAAAATGAGAGCTAGCATTGTTTGCTCAAATGGATTTCAGGTCTCTTTACTCCCATATTCCTCTGTTTTTGGTATATATTGAATAGTTCAGAACCATCAATTTCAATTTAATTTGGATTATGAACTTTATATCTGGGACTTTAAATCCGTCTGGATTTTGTCCGTCAAAGGTTTTTCCATTGGAATACGAACATTTATTTGGACTTGGACTTTGACTCAACCAGAGGTTCTGGTAGGACTAAGGTTTTCAGTTAATTTTTTGTTAATTATTGAATCATTATTTTGTTGTTTATGCTGAACTCCTTTGATTTTCCTATCAATACACTACTGTTGCACTGACCAAGTTCCCCAATGTCTCATTTCAGACAAGTTTAGGCTTTATACAAGTTTGTTACAGATTAAGCCCTTACACTTCATGAAAAAGCATATTCAATTGACAAACTAACCAAATATTTGCCAAAAATAACATTGAAGGCAAATACCAGTCCCATAAGGATGAGACGGTGGAGAAATAACCTTGGTTGTGTTCACAAGAGGATACGATTGCAATATTCCAAACAAAAATGCTTAAAGGAATGAGAAATGGTCAATATATTGTGCAGGGACCTGATTAAACCATAATTGGAGGATAGGACATATATTATTTTTCAGGAGCAATGGCTGCTTGACAACGGCTAGCTGGGCTAGGCTCTGTTCTGTCTGGGCTGTGGGTGGCCGTTTGCCTGGCTAGCTGCACATGCTGGGAGAGGCAGGCCAACCATTACCAAAGTGGATGCCGTCAGCATTTCAGAGCAGGCAGCTGGAGAAACAGTCAAATAAAACACCTTTCTGCTGGGCATCCTTCAGATTCAGAGGGGCCACCGACTACTATTTCATGCTATGGAAATCCTAACTGACTCCCTGGCTGCTTTTTTCTCTCTGAGGTAGTTGATTTATTAGAGACAGTCAAGTAATGCTATACTGTTACCACATTTGGATCTTGGTGACACATACAGTAACACTCTGACAGAGCTGCAATATCTGAAAGAGAGAGGCTTTGAATGTGTCCTAAGTGGCACCCTATTCGCTACATAGTGCACTACTTTTGACGAGTGCCCAATGGGCCCTAGTTAAAGTAGTGCACTATGTAGGGTATAGGGTGCACTATGAAATATGGTGCCATTTGGGACGTATCCCTTGATTTGAGCCCAGCAACCCGTACCTATTTTTGTCTTTAAAATGAGATTCATCGTTGCATGAACAGCTGAATAACGATAACTTTACATGATGAGTTTTCATACGTGAAGCGTATTCCCCACCACAGAATCCTTGCAGCACATACCGTGCTGAAGTCTTGCAGCAGGTTATTAATACATTTATGGTAACACTTTACATTATACAATACATACCATAGACACTATGTTTGCATGAATTATTGCAGAAGAATAGTGGGTAACACTTAATTGACACCCATCGTCGTAACACGTTATAACAAGGTCATAACAATGTCATAATATGTCATAACAGCTGACAAAACTTGTCATAACCTGTCATAATATGGTCATAACACTGTCATGACCCAAATATTTACACCTGCTATGACAGGTTATGACAAGTTATGTCAGCTGTTATGACATATTATGACATGGTTATGACCATGTCACAACGTGTTATGATGCTGGGTGTCAATAAAGTTTTACCCACTATTCTTCTGCAATAATTCAGACAAACATAGTTTCACTTTGTGTTATTTTATGACTGGTTATGACACCTCCATAGGAGCGTCAAAACCCACAAAACTTACCACACAAGGAAAAACATTCCATTACACCAGGGATCATTCAGCCGGGGGCCCATTTATTTCTTGAGCGCATGTTCGGGGAGCTGGAACATAATTACAAATAATTGACTGCAAATTGACTGCAAGAAGCCCAAACAGACATAATATTGGACTAAAACATTATGATTTCAAACCTTGCTTGCATTTGTATGTGATCACATCTTACATTTGTCAGATTTACCAAATTAAAATCATTTATAGCTGATTTGTTTTTTATGGTCAACAATGAAAATTCAACAAGTATTTTATTTATTTATTTATCTTTTGCTCAGAAAACTTGGGGGGGCCAAATAAAATCACCCGCGGGCCTCCAGGTGGGTAACAATACGTGTCAACAGTATGTTTATGATATAAATTATAACCGTTTTTGACATTGACCATGTTAAATTATCACTGTAATTGAGCACACATTGATGTCAGGCATGCACCTACTCCAATGCTCTGTTGCTGGAATGAATGCAGGAGCAGATTTCAGGAGCAGGACAAGACACCCCCTTGTTGACTGATATAAATAAGGGAATGTACATGATAGGCCTGGCTTATATGTTTATGATGCTCACAATCCTTCCTGACAGTATCATAAAGTGTATTTTCTTAGTCCAAGTAAAGCTACACAGGATGGTCATAATGGATCATGACAGTGTCATAAAGTGTATTTTCTAGAAGTCATTTAAAATATGATGAAAAAAAACATGACTGTAGAGAATTCATTACAACATCTACAAAGGATCTAAGATTTATTTAAAGGAAACTTCTTAGCAGGGAAAAAACGAATTTGAATTAATGTGGGTTTTGACACTCTTACAGTATGTCATAACCAGCCATAAAATAACACAATATATGTCACAACAGGTGTAAATATAAATTATGTCAGGTTATGACAAATGATGTCAGCTGTTATCACATATTTTGACATGGTTATATCCTTGTATATGACACTGGGTGGCAAGTAAAGTGATAACGAATAGGGTGTTGTAAATGTACTGTTCATTGAACAGTGGTCTGCATGAGACATGGAGAGTAATTGGCGGCTTATAGGTTCTTAGTGTCATTGTCACACCTCATCCTTTCATATTCTTTCAGTCTTAACATTGAAACTCCACAGCATATCATGAGATTATATCATAAGTCAGATCTTTGCGCGGGAACCTGTCAATGTCAGTTCTCACCATGTGCTGTCATCTGTGTTTCAGAGGATATAAAGATCACATTTATAGTCAGGTATAAGGAGGAAAAGGTTTATGTATCTCAAAGCTACATCTCAATGACTTAATCATTGATTGCAAGAATGGCCTACCCTTCCTTGTACAGTTTATGCAAACGGTTGATTTGTGATTTTATTCTTGGACAAAGTGACCCTATAGTTCATAATTTTTCCAGGTACAAAGTGACAGCTGTTTAAACAACTGAAGTTATGTAGGCGGGTCTTTTTCACCATTCCAAAATATACAGGTAGACATTAATGATCCTGTCTCAGCCAATCAAATTGCTTCTCCTGAAGCACGAAGGAGGAACTGAGTAACCACATGGTTTCCATACATATGGGTGTCTGGATGTCTTCATCTGTCACTCCAAGAATCCCGCCATGTCTGGGGTAGCCCAAAGACCCATGACACAGGCACTGACCCAGTCATTAGTAAGGCAGACCTCTAAGGAACCAGCACGCAGAGGAAGAACTCACACAACACAAGCAGAACTGAAGGGCTTCCCTGAAAAATACTGGAACTTCAATGTTAAAGGAAAATTATGGACGGAAAGCAAACCGACTCTATCCCCATTTGGGTAAAACGGCAGATTAATTTGAAATCGGTGCATAAAGGCAGTGTTTTTGTGTACATACTGCAGATAGTTTGAAAGCTTTAATTAATTTCCACTTGCTATGAAATAACATGCTTGAATAGAAAGCACAAGTATCGTTGTAGCTTAACTTTAATGTGAGCACATCAATCAATGCTTGTTTTTTCCTCTGTTGTGTCGTTTGAGGCTCCATTAGTCTTCAATTGTGTATAATTTTCCATTCCAACTTCTGTTCTTCATGTAATTAAATGAAATATAAAAAAGTGTACTTTTTAAAATTATTGCTATGACAATTACTCAAGCTTAACAGCCTGCCTTTATACACTGACAAATCATCGTACTCTGGTTCCAATGGCCTACACAAGTAGCCGAGAACACCGCAATACAATACGTTCTCTCTACATATGCCTCAAATTAAACCTTCCTGCTATCCTTCCTTCCTGTTATCTCTGAATAGAACTACACACCAGATAGGAAAATGCTTAGTAAAGATAAGTTTTCATATCACTCTATTTGAACTGACTAATTGGATCACTGCATATTAAGGTTTTTCTGACGATTTCCCTCCTTTTCTCGCTACTTTTCATATGAACTTAATTGTGACCCAAGGCATGAATAAGAGCCTTCTACTGTTTAAACATGGGGGAAATTATGTGGCATGATTACTGTTTCTTCAGTGCTTAGCATTTTTTTAAACTTCACCCGGGCAGAGACAGACTCTCAGAGACAGAAATGTGATTTTATCAACAAACCGGTGTCAGATGCAAATGTCTGTGAGCTGCCCCACAACAATACCAGTAAATTTTCAACACGATTTCCTATGGGAATGCCATTCCATATTAGTGAACTATAAAAATAACTTAAAGGCAGTAATTGAGGCTGAATGTCACGTTCTGACCTTAGTTCCTTTGTTATGTCTTTGATCAGGGAGTGAGTTGGGGTGTGTAGTCTATGTTCTTTTTTCTATGTTGTGTTTATGAGTTTGGTCTGGTATGGTTCTCAATCAGAGGCAGGTGTCGTTTGTTGTCTCTGATTGAGAATCATACTTAGGTAGACTGTTTTCCCCATTTTAGTTGTGAGTGATTGTTTCTGTCTCTGTCTTTACCAGACAGAACTGTTTTGTTTCGTTTTCCTTAGTTCTTTTACAGACCTCTACATGCAGACCTCTACATGCAGACCTCTACATGCTTTGTAAGTAGGAAAACCTGCAAAATCGGCAGTGTATCAAATACTTGTTCTCCCCACTGTATATGGTATATATATACAATGGGTTAATTTATTGTGGTATGACTTTTTGACCATATCGTCCAGCAATTTGGCCTGCAAATTGCTTCTGGTGAACAAAAACGGTCCCCCAAAAAATCAATGCGGCCTGCTCAAACTGTTAAGCGAAGTTACTCTACAGTACATGTAATGGAAAAAGAAAGGAGTGAAACCTACATAGCATTTCACCCTATATTTGTTGATGATGCCACACTAAATTAACATTCTGAAGTAATCTACATGGCCTTTATAGTAGTTGAGCAGTAATCGGAAGGAGAAATAGAGACCCTTTTAAAAGACAAGGCCCATATTATTTTTGTACAAAAATTCTGCCTGAAAAATCTAAAAGAAGTTGACCAAGTTTAAAACGTGGGCTATGAGTAAAAGGAATGTCAGTGGTGGAACTTTTATCAATTTTATTTGGTCATTATAGGAAGTGATATTAATACCGTAGCACAAGCTAACAACCGAGAGGCAAGTTCGAACGGAACTAAAAGGGAGAAGAACTATTGAAATGAAACGAGGAAGGGGTGAACAATGGGACATTCTTGTTTTTTCATTTCTTTATAATCAATTCTCAATCCTTTTTGTATTATGAAATGTAAATGTGATGTTAAGGATTTTATTAATGTTAATCATCGATTTTAATAACAAAAACTAGCTAAACAAATCCTATTGAATATGAAATAAAGATATTTTAACACACAAGAAAGCAACAAAACAAGAGATGATGCTTAACAACGGTCTGCATCTCATCAAAGAGAAAATAATCAGAGAGCTATGGTTTAAAGCTGATCTTGTTAGAGAAGAAAACTATTATGGGGCCTGTTTTCTCTGACACACACTCTGACCTCTGTCTCAGATTACAAACACGTTGATACAAAATATTGTTTAAATAAGATACATATAGAAAGACATAATAACCCACATTCAATGTGTAGCCAGAGGTTGACATACAGCCAAAACAGATATTATCCCGTGTGACCAAAATGAGAGAAAAATCAGACATTATCATATGTGACCAAACATTAAAAAAACTGGCATTTTCACATGTGACCAAAATGAGAAAAAAAACAGACATTATCATTTGTGACCAAAAGGGAAAAATCTGACATTATCATATGTGATCAAAATGGGGGGGGGGAAACAGACATTATCATATGTGACCAAAAGTGAGAAAAAAAACAGATATCATATGTGACCAAAATGGGGGGAAAAAGACATGATCATATGTGACCAAAATGGGGGGAAAAAGACATGATCATATGTGACCAAAATGGGGGGAAAAAGACATGATCGTATGTGACCAAAATGGGGGGAAAAAGACATGATCATATGTGACCAAAAGGGAAGAAACCAGAGAAAGCATCAAATGATAAACAAAAGACAGCTTAACTTTATGACCCAGAGGACTGTTGGGAAAAGGGGGAGATAGTAGTCGGGCACTGGTCAGGATTGACAAGACAGATCCAGATACATGGATTTGACTGGAAAAGCATAGCTTATACAATGTTATCAGATAATTAAATCACGCGACGATTGTGTTTCACAACTTCTTAAATGTTTGATTCAACATGTGAAATCTAAACTGGCACTCTAAGACACAAAGCACAAAAAGAACAGACACACTTTTAATTCCCAGAGATAGCTCAACATTACTGGATTAGAAAACTCAACGTTATGAAGAACCAGAGTACCAATTATTCCCTGTTCCGAGCGTTTCACTTAATAATAGCCACTGTATAACAAAGGGAGCTCTAAAGTGCACTTTATGGGTTTAAATGGATGTAAAGTTATATTTGCGGTTAAATTGAAATTCCTAGTAATAGATATGGCATGGGGATTTGCCCCACCAGCTTGGGGTCTGCTCAATAGACATTTATGTCTCCCTGGCTTGGGGGGATAACGTACTTACTGTCAAGTTGGTGACACTTGAGTGACATTCTAAGACAGTTATTAGACCTCATTCCCTCCTAATCATCACTTACAGTATATAAATGTCCTCATGTAGAGTATGAAGATGCAGGGGAAAACAGACATTGTTTAGTGAAATGTTCCTTGTCCCATGCTGCTTTTGCAAAAGTATTGTTTTCTACTCCCCTGAGCAAGTCGTAAGTGTCTGCGCCGTATCACCACATGAAACTCATATAATCCCACTCAGCTACATAGTGGTGCAATTCTAGACTTTATACACTGAACTAAAATAATGTGTGGGCCTGGGAGGGCATAGGCCCATCCATTTGGGAGCCATCCATTTGGGAGCCAGGCCCACCCATGGCTGCGCCCCTGCCCAGTCATGTGAAATACATAGATTATGGCCTAATGAATTGATTTCAATTGACTGATTTCCCTATATGAACTGTAGCTCAATAAAACCATTTAAATGGTTGCATGTTGTGTTTATATTTTTGTTCAGTATAAGATTGTATAAACATTTCGCTATAGGCCCATGCATGTGCAGAATGTGATGTAAGGCTATCTATGGCTTATATTTAAATACTTTGATTGCCTTTCATCATAGAGTACATGCTAGGGCATGAGGATCATCCTAAATGTAGTGTTATCATCTCCGTTATTTGATGACTCTAGGCAAGTCTGTGCAGTTGAACATGCAGAAGTTCTGTCCTGCACAGGCATGCTGTGGATTATAGTGTATTGCTTTTCCTTAATGCCTCTGTTTTGAGAACATCTTTCTGAAATATGTATATGCAGGTCACATCTATTTACACCTCCCTCACTGGTCAGACAGAGCTGACCGTTACGGCTCACTACACACATAATGATGATAACCCTCTGGCCTTCACAAACATAGTCATTAGCTGGTAATTGCTTAATGGTGCCAGGGTGCCAGGTCAATATGAATGTGTTGCTGTTATTTGCTGAACTTCATACTGTCTGTATGCACCAATGTAATCTACATGATTACATTGCCTCTGCATTCATAGGTCTGCCGGACTGGAAGCTCTAGTTTTATAGGTTCATTGATTGAAAAGAAAGAAAGAGCATGAGCGGGACATTCTGGTCTTACCTTTAATTTCTATTATTCTGGTCTTATCTTTTGTCTTTATTATTCTGGTCTTACCTTTAATTTCTATTATTCTGGTCTTATCTTTTGTCTTTATTATTCTGGTCTTACCTTAAATTTCTATTATTCTGGTCTTATCTTTTGTCTTTATTATTCTGGTCTTACCTTTAATTTCTATTATTCTGGTCTTATCTTTTGTCTTTATTATTCTGGTCTTACCTTTAATTTATATTATTCTGGTCTTATCTTTTGTCTTTATTATTCTGGTATTATCTTTTATCTTTATTATTCTGGTTTTATCTTTTATCTTTATTATTCTGGTCTTACCTTTTATTTGTATTATTCTGGTCTTATCTTTTGTCTTTATTATTCTGGTCTTACATTTTATCTTTATTATTCTGGTCTTACATCTAATCTTTATTATTCTGGTCTTATCTTTTATCTTTATTATTCTGGTCCTATCTTTTGTCTTTATTATTCTGGTCTTATCTTTTATCTTTATTATTCTGGTCCTATCTTTTGTCTTTATTATTCTGGTCTTACCTTTTATCTTTATTATTCTGGTCTTATCTTTTATCTTTATTATTCTGGTCTTATCTTTTGTCTTTATTATTCTGGTCTTACCTTTTATCTTTATTATTCTGGTCCTATCTTTTGTCTTTATTATTCTGGTCTTATCTTTTATCTTTATTATTCTGGTCTTACCTTTTATCTTTATTATTCTGGTCCTATCTTTTGTCTTTATTATTCTGGTCCTATCTTTTGTCTTTATTATTCTGGTCTTACCTTTTATCTTTATTATTCTGGTCCTATCTTTTGTCTTTATTATTCTGGTCTTACCTTTTATCTTTATTATTCTGGTCCTATCTTTTGTCTTTATTATTCTGGTCCTATCTTTTGTCTTTATTATTCTGGTCTTACCTTTTATCTTTATTATTCTGGTCTTATCTTTTATCTTTATTATTTTTTTCTCTGCATTTGATTTGTTATATCTCCTCATCTTTCAGATCCTCCTGATATCTCTCTCTTTCCACATAATTCCCTTTCTTTGCCTGTCAGATATAAAAGTGCAAGCTGTCAAAGGGGTCCAGTTGTTGTCTTTCTTACCCAGGACGCACTGCAGTCACACACTCAGATAGGTTTTCCATTCCCTGTTTTTCTTTCACTTCTTCTGGCAATAGCAACTGTAGACTTCAGGTCAGGATACCGCATATCCCATGTCGACAACAGACACGCACAATCATTTATCTTCTTAATGTCTTGGAAAACGAAACAATTTAGACATTCCATTAGAACCCTGCCCATATCATCTCAACTGTAGTTTTTCTTAGTTAAAACCAGAAAATCATAGTGTGGTCTTTTTGATTCCCTCTCCTTACATTTAATTGCTGGGATTGTTTTCTTAACAAATACCAAACAGGGTATGCTCAGAGCCATGGATTTAGAGAGTTGGGCCGAAGCAGGTTTCTACATTATGATGCATTTACATGACACTTCAACATTCTATGGTAGCCATCTTAGCTCCCCATAACATTATATGGGGAATATTTAAACAATGCAATGTACCTGAAAGTCTAGAATTAGTACAATATTACAAATTCTTAAAGTTGGCCTAACTCTCTAAATGTATGGCTCTTGGTACGTAAGGAATCATTTGCTAATAGAAAGCTGTAACGGAATATTAAAACGTGTTAGGAAGACTTACAAGCTAAGCAGCACAGCCTACTTCAGACAGAGGGAACTGCTACACAATTGTGTGGCCAAAAAGTTGCGCAACTCTCTGTGTGTACTGTCTGTGTAAACTCACTGTGACCCTGTACGTTGGTAGCATGAAGCTGGGAAAAGCATGAGTGTAGAGGGTAGGTTATTTGACACTGACGACAGCCTAGATGGCTAGTTCTCCAGTGGGAATGCTACAGTATGTGGAGGTGGTAGACCTTCTAACAAGCTTTTTGCAACTCAGCAACATTTTTATGCAGGGTAGTATAAAACACAGATACAATATCCAGCCAGTAACATATTTCCATCTTGCTTAATGAAGTGCTTTTTAAGCACATTTACAAACACGTCTACCTTGTTAAAAAATATATACCTTATAACCACCAGCAATAACAAATATTTACATACATAACCATAGTTTCAGTGTAACCTAAATATGTAATTTTCATGTTCATGTCACATTCATTTCTGGATTTTTAGAGGGCATTCAACAGGATCAAACATACATCATCACCATCTTATGAAATGTACTAAATGGTTTTGAAGATGTAATGTACAGTACCAGTCAAAAGTTTGGACACACCTACTCATTCAAGGGTTTTTCTTTATTTTTACTATTTTCTACATTGAAGAGTAATAGTGAAGACGTCAAAGCTATGAAATAACACATATGGAATCATGGTGTAACCATGTAACCAAAAATGTGGTTAAACAAATCAAAATATATTTTATATTTGAGATTCTTCAAAGTAGCCACCCTTTGCCTTGATGAAAGCTTTGCACACTATTGGCATCAACCAGCTTCATGAGGTAGTCACCTGGAATGCATTTCAATTAACAGGTGTGCCTTGTTAAAAGTTAATCTGTGGAATTTCTTTCCTTAATGTGTTTGAGCCAAACAGTTGTGTTGTGACAAGGTAGGGGTGGTATACAGAAGGCAGCCCTATTTGGTAAGACCAAGTCCATATTATGGCAAGAACAGCTCAAATAAGTAAAGATAAATGACAATCCATCATTACTTTAAGACATGAAGGTCCGTCAATCCGGATTATTTCAAGAACTTCAAAAACCATCAAGTGCTATGATGAAACTGGCAATCACGAGGACCGCCACAGGAAAGGAAGACCCAGAGTTACCTCTGCTGCAGAGGACAAGTTCATTAGAGTTACCAGCCTCAGATTGCAGCCCAAATAAATGCTTCACAGAGTTTAAGTAACTGTCACGTCCTGACCATAGAAAGCCTATATTTTCTATGGTAGAGTAGGTCAGGGCATGACTAGGGGTTTTAGTATAGTTTATTATTTCTATGTGGGGTTCTAGGTTTAATTTTCTATGTTGGGGTTTGTGTATGATTCCCAATTGTTTGAATGTATGTGTTTTGAGTTATTGCACGTAGCATCTCTGTAGTAACGGTTCGTTGTTAGTTTATTGTTTATTTTGTTTTTTGTCTTTGCTAAGTTTCACTTTATTCATTAAAACTATGTGGAACTCAACATACGCTGCGCCTTGGTCCGATATTCATTCCAACGAACCTGACAGTAACAGACACATCTCAACATCAACTGTTCAGAGGAGATTGCGTGAATCAGGCCTTCATGGTCGAATTGCTGCAAAGAAACCATTACTAAAGGACACCAATAAGAAGACGAGACTTGCTTGGGCCAAGAAACACAAGCAATGAACATTAGACTGGTGGAAATCTGTCCTTTGGTCTGATGAGTCCAAATTTGAGATATTTGGTTCAAACCGCCATGTCTTTGTGAGACGCAGAGTAGGTGAATGGATGATCTCTGCATGTGTGGTTCCCACTGTGAAGCATGGAGGAGGAGGTGTATTGGTGTGGGAGTGCTTTGCTGGTGACAATGTCTGTGATTTATTTAGAATTCAAGGCACACTTAACCAACATGGCTACCGCAGCATTCGGCAGCGTTACGCCATCCCATCTGGTTTGCTCTTAGTGGGACTATCAGTTGTTTTTAACAGGACAATGACCCAAAACACACCTACGCCTCCAGGCTGTGAAAGGGCTATTTGACCAAGAAGGAGAGTAATGGTGCTGCATCAGATGACCTGGCCTTCAAAATTACCCGACCTCAACCCAATTGAAATGGTTTGGGATGAGTTGGACTGCAGAGTGAAGGAATAGCAACCAACAAGTGCTCAGCATATGTGGGAACTCCTTCAAGACTGTCGGAAAAGCATTCCTCATGAAGCCGGTTGAGAGAATTCCAAGAGTGTGTAAAGCTGTCATCAAGGCAAAGGGTGGCTATGTTGAAGATTTGTTTAACACTGTTTTGGTTATTACATTGTTCAATTTGTGTTAATTCATAGTTTTGATGTCTTCAATATTATTCTACATTGTTGAAAATAGTAACAATAAAGAAGAACCCTTGAATGAATAAGTGTGTTCAAACTTTTGACTGGTACTGTGTATGGTTAGCACACATGGGAATATGGCGCTAAACCACTGAGATGTAGATGAAATAACGGTGGCTTCAAACCTAATTGAATGACCGTCATAATCAGAATCTCCAACAGAATACTTAGAGTAGATTGCTGTAGGCTACAAAATGGCAAAAAAATCCCCTATCATTTTATTGGAGGCATCTGGTACAAATCATATTTTTTACTCACCTTCAGATGATTCCACGGACGTGTCCCAAATTAATACAGTAAAGAGGTTTTTTGGGGGGAATTCGAACAATTTATTTCTGATTTCCTCTATTCACTCATGAAAACGCTACTCATTGTCTATCCCCTTTTAGACTGAAATCAGAAGAGCCTAATGTGCTAATGTGAATTACAGTAATACACCCTGAGCAATGATGAGGCAATGATAGGTTGTCCTCGAAGAAGCCCCTCTCTATCTTTGGAGTGTTGCCACTGACTTGGAATACGGTGGTCGACCCAATTCTGCTGGGAGGCTTTTAGGAAGTCATACAGTAAACAAAGCCTTGTGTCTCTGTGTGTAACGACCCCAGAACTTCCCCTTTTTGTTTGGGCACGACAAACCCACCGATGAAAGCTCGTAGCCTGAAGGGCAAGGGGCTACAATAGGCTGTCTGTTTAGCACAGGTCTGCAAAGACTGCTGCTTCTATCAGAGGAGGTTGGAGGGAGGTATGTGGGTGGGAGGTGCAGGCAAAACAGAGTAGACTTACAGGATCACTTCCCTCACCAGTTCTCCCAGCAGGTATAAATGGACAGACTAACAGGCCCAGTTTTCTTTTCTCCCCATCCAGGGATTCTTCTCTTGCCATCCCCCTCTGCATTCCCAGCGGCTCCTGAGCCATGACGCAGTATAGACGTTTTGTTCCTGTTCTTGGGTTTGTGTGTTGTTTCAATGTACATGCTACCAGTGCTTTATAGTATACAACCTGTCATTGACACTGGCCTACCAGACTAGTAACATCCTGCATTTGGAGAAAAGCATGAAAGACATGATTGATCTTATTCTTTTCTCATGGCTTGAGTTTCACATCAGAATAATGTGGGTTTACTTATTCCCCATAGTGAACCAGCATTCCAGGTCTGTTTCTCATGCCATGGATAACATTTCTGTGTTGTATTGTGTGCTGGACGGTGTTCATACAGTACAAGTCATTTCTCATTTATCTTCTCTAATTCAGATCCATCTGTTGGTGGCAAGTGGTGAGAGGTCTCAGAGCGCTCCCAGGGATTATTTCAGACATAGACCTGGCTTTGACTCACATCTGTCACTTGTATTTTCAGAGCTCCTTCACAGACTATTACCAATTACCATAGCAGTACATGCGGGATAAGAAATAAAATGGTAACAGTTTATTTTTTATGTATGTCATGCAACCACACAATATTTGTCCCACTTTTACGGTGCCTGTTCTCCTTGATTCAGTGTTGTGTTCTCACTCTACACCATGATCATAGAGGGAACCATCACAGCAGAGCACGTGTCTGGTGATGGTGAATTCCAACACGTACAGCATGGATCAGTAACATCTACGTATCTTACATTTGAGTCATTTAGCAGACACTCTTATCCAGAGTGACTTACAATTAGTGCATTCATCTTAAAATACCTACTTGAGACAACAACACATCACAATCATATCAAGTACATTTACCCTGAACAAAGTTTTATCAGCAAAGCCAGCGCTAGTTGGAATGGGTAGGGGGGGTGTCTGATGTACCGTGAGAGTTATTTAAGATACTCTTAACACAGTATTTACATTTTCAGGTTGCATTATTCAAAAAATATCGTTAGTTATGAGGTCCAAATAAGTGTGAGTGAATAAAGTGTGGAAGTACTACAGTAGTCTGGATCTGGCATTCTATTGCCTCTGTCTGGACCCTTGCATTTTCAGTAACTCAATGAAGCAACTATTGACCTGTGCAGCAGCGCTAATAGATCCACAGCTAGAGCTGGGAGACCAGAGCACGACAACGACAATGTCTGTGGGTGTAGGATCAGACGTTACACTGAAGTCTTAACTGGTCACATGGCACTTATCTCAAAGAGGCTTATCATTAACCTTTGCATACTGGACAAATTCCCTGCCCACTTCTCTCATTGTCTCTGCCTAATTATCCCCAAGTTTAATTGGCTAAATAAATCACAGCCAGGCCTTTAACAACTTCTGTGTCGGGGACAAGTCTGGAACTCAATGGGCAGTGTGAATCAAATCACCCAGGTAATTAAAACGTAATGGTGAAACATAGCTAGGTCACTTCACCACAATTGTCTTAGTTTATCATGGAGTTGCTAGTGGTAGTAGAATGCTAGCTCGCGCATATATTGTTTACATGTTTTTGTATAGAGAACTGGCATTCATATTCTTATAACATAGTTGTAATGGAGTATCAAGTATGGTTCCCAAAAGGGTGCTATGTACACCCTTTGTATTGTCCATGCAAACTCAAAAGGTTACAGGTAAGCAGTTTGATTAAACCATGGGTTGGTTCACAACAAGGTACAAAAGGTTTTTGAATTGCAGGTGTAATGGTAGTCAAGTCTGCCATTGAAGTCCCCCTATTGGGTGGTAAAAATGTTGTCAGGCAGAACCTAACATATCTGTGGTGGATTGGAAGCATGGCACCCATTCCATTTCATGGTGCCATGGTGTAAAACGTTCTAAGCGGCCAATTCACGAGGATTCGCTGCTCAGGTTAGACACAATCTGATCTGAGGTGCAACTCTGAAATAAATGGTGAGATCGGTCACAGATGAAAACCATGTTAAATAAAGGCACTGTGTTGTCAGCTCATAACCAGAGACTGTTTTTCTTTTTCACACCATGCCGCTTGATCATGGGGATTTTTGTGCTCTTTGCTTAAGATTTTCTATGAAATAGGATTTTCTCTCTCTTTGTGAGGTCGGAAGTCCATTGCAGTGGGTCTCAGCATGGGTCTCTCCTTCTGTGGGGAAGGTATGTCCTACTAGAGAGTTTCTGAAGTCCAATTCAGTGGGTCTCAGCATGGGTCTCTCCTTCTGTGGGGAAGGTATGTCCCACTAGAGAGTTTCTGAAGTCCAATTCAGTGGGTCTCAGCATGGGTCTCTCCTTCTGTGGGGAAGGTATGTCCCACTAGAGAGTTTCTGAAGTCCAATTCAGTGGGTCTCAGCATGGGTCTCTCCTTCTGTAGGGAAGGTATGTCCTACTAGAGAGTTTCTGACACATTCTTTACCAACTATCTCTTGCTGATAGAAACCAATGAATAAAAAATCAGAAGCTATTTGTTGTCCAGCAGAGAACAGTGAGGGACAGAGGAGGCTATTTTAATTCATGTAATACGTTATTGACTTTGACCCCTTGGGAGCACCATTTGAGGACACTGGTGATCCCTTTTGACTTACATTTCAGTTCTGCCATGAGACAATCAGAATACTCCTATCTACTTTCATTCTTTCACCTTCCTTTTCATCTGTTTAACAATTTGAAATCAATTTGAAACATTTCTCGTTTAAGGGTGAAACAAATTGCTTTCAGAGCCCATATAGGCGTATCTACTGCTTTGGATTTGATTTATGCTCTAGTTTTCTGTGCATCTCAGACAGATCAGGACATAAACGCAAATACACATACTTCTACAATTATTGTTCAAACACAAATACCATTTAAATGTGTTATGACAGCTTTGTAGTTTTCTCAATTGCATCCTTTAATTTGTGTACCAACGTAATTACTGATTCCATTCCATTTTTTAAATGACAGTGAAATCCAACCTCGAGAGATCTCTCATGTATCCACCTAAACATTACATTTTCTAAAACAACATTTACAGTAGCCTACAATTTCTTTGGAAAACTGCCATGTTAACTAGTATAAGCATTTTGTCTGGATAAGCTACAGCTTAAGGCAAAACGATGCTAGGTTTGTTATAAATATATTTTTCAAAACAAGAGGGTATAGTAGATCTGTATTATAGCTGAGCTATTATTGAAGAATGCACATATGGAATATCACCAGTGGACAGCTATTACCCAGCCAATACCCAGTGCAGAATGACATTTGTGATTATGTAGATTGCCACTGTCAAAAGCCCATGTCAAAGTTTGTTTAAATTATACTAAATAGGTGTTGCTAAGCAAAAGACAGAGAAAGGAATCATGAACCACATTTGCAAAACAATGAACATAATGCAACAGATTTGGCTGTCATTTAAAAGGCTTTGCATAATTACGCTCCCATTGAATAATTCTCCATAATTGCACATGCACTAATGCTCACCAAGAACAGCACACTATTCACTAAACCAGAAGTGTTTGTCTTTAATTGCTGTCCGTTCTTTTTAAACCCATCTTCAAAGGTCAAGTTTATTTAAATATATTATATTGTGTTTTCATATATTTTGCATGTGAGGTTGTATAATAAAATGTTTTAAATAATATAAAATTAAGCAAATAGTAAAGAAGGAGTTCAAGGTGGAGAAAGGTGCCAGTGTTCATTAACATGTGTCCTTTCTCCCCATCCCATCCAGGTAACACTGAATGTGTGTGTGCTCAGTTGGCCTGAAGAAAAGGTTTAGTTAAATAAAGGTTAAATAAAATAAATCTCCAGTCAGAGTCTGGGAGCCCCACTGGGCCCACAGGGTCAGATGAGGTGTTTTCTAACCCATTGTTGTCAATTTCACATTTCTGTCTTGAAAACCTAAAAGAAAGCAGACGTGAGTGTTTTTTAAAATCCCATTTTTTTCTTGGAAGTGTGGCCACCTGAAGGTAAATAGTGGACAGGAGGGCATGGGGTCAGCTGTGTGTCTGGACCGAGCCTCTCCCCATAAACTGAGGATGTCAGAGGCTTGGCTCGGCCCTGTCTGGAGCTCTGAGAGGGGCTGAGCCACTGTGGCACCTGGGCTGACTGTCTGACACCCCGTCAAGCTCCGGGGCAGGGATTGTCATGGAGTAGAGCTGCCTCCTGAGTCCCCATCCCCATTTAGCATGCAGGGTTGGTACAGAAGGGCTCATGTTCTCGAGGCACCTCCAGTCCGAGGACGGAGCGGCTTTGGAGAGCTAAATGTCTGGCCAAATGAACCCATAATCCCTTGCAACCGTTCAAAATGTATGGGCAGAGAGAGGACAGGGGTCTGCTGGTGGCTGAAAGGGGCGTGCATGGGCCTTCTGGAACAGCATATCAGCAATCTCATCTGTTGCCCTGCAAGTAGCCTCCCACCCAGCCTCAGCACTGGAGACATGCAGAGCTGAAATAGCATAGAATATGTCCCCTCAGCGTGCCCCTGAGGAAACAAAGCACAATGTCACCAAGTTTGTTTCAGGATCAGAGTTATGAAGATCAGTACAAAGAGTGAACTGAGGGAACTAGGTGTGGGGGTTGTTACAAAGTCATATCAACAATATCAAGGTTCACATAGGGAGATGTTGAATTAATAGAAAGGATTGTATAACTTCTCTTTTGTTACTCACAATAAACTACTTGAATTTAGATTTTTCAAACTTTTGAACAACCTCCTCAGTCTTTTATTTCTTGCAGTCTTTTACGTACAGTACAATGCCAAGCTCACACTATCTGACCTGATTTAGCTGGAGGTTGTTAAGTATTGGCAGATTCTAAACAGGCTGCCTGTTCAAGGTCACAGTGAATCACAAACAGTTTGAGTATCTTTCACTTTATGCATATGTATTGGATTCAATGACTTCTCCCAGAGCATTCTCAACTATTATGTTGAATTTGTCCTTGAGACATGCGGAGGCTATTGAATCTCTTTTTTTTTTATCCAGTTCAGATATTTTAAGAAAAATGATAATTTTCATGCTGCATTTTCAGATGTCTTTTATCCCTTTGCGAACAAAGAGTCTTACAACATTTATGTAACTCACTTTGATGGCAACGTCTGATCACATTGGGACCATGATACACCGCAGGCTATTTTGATCAGGCTATATCTACTGATTTAAACCCCAGACCGTTTAGCTTGTTTAAATATCTGTGTTCGGAGAAAATGACCCAGCTGATTGGGAGCCCCCGTTTCAGGGAGATTAAGGTTGGTTGTGTATCTGCTTAAAACAGGGGACAAGACAAGCACCCCAACATGACTTTCATTTCGATGATATAAGATGATTATGTAACGGCTTTCTTCCGTCGAAGGAGAGGAGGACCAAAATGCAGCGTAGTTCGTGTTCAACATGTTTAATGAAAGACGATAACGTGAACACTACACAAATACAAAATAACAAACGTGGCAAAACCGAAACAGTCCTATCTGGTGCAGAGAACACTAAGACAGGAAACAACCACCCACAAACCCCAACACAAAACAAGCTACCTAAATATGGTTCCCAATCAGAGACAATGACTAACACCTGCCTCTGATTGAGAACCATATCAGGCCATACATAGAAACGGACAAACTAGACACACAACATAGAATGCCCACCCAGCTCACGTCCTGACCAACACTAAAACAAGGAAAACACAAAAGAACTATGGTCAGAATGTGACAGATTACCAGTTAATAATAGCAATAAGGCACCTCAGCGTTTGTGGTATATGACGTACAGAGGTTTACATACACCTTAGACAAATACATTTAATCTCAGTTTTTCACAATTCCTGACATTAAATCCAAGTAAAAATTCCCTGTCTTAGCTCAGCTAGGATCACCACTCTATTTTAAGAATGTGAAATGTCAGGATAGTAGTAGAGACAATGATCTTTTTCAGCTTTTATTTCTTTCATCACATTCCCAGTGGGTCAGAAGTTTACATACACTCAATTAGTATTTGGTAGCATTGCCTTTAAATTGTTTAACTTGGGTCAAATGTTTTGGGTAGCCTTCCACAAGCTTCCCAAAATAAGTTGGGTGAGTTTTGGCCCATTCCTCCTGACAGAGCTGGTGTAACTGAGTCAGGTTTGTAGGCCTCCTTGCTTGCACATGCTTTTTCAGTTCTGCCCACAAATTTTCTATAGGATTGAGGTCAGGGCTTTGTGATGGCCACTCCAATACCTTGACTTTGTTGTCCTGAAGCCATTTTGCCACAACTTTGGAAGTATGTTTGGGTCATTGTCCATTTAGTGCAACAAGGCACTAAAGGAATACAGCAAAAAATGTGGCAAACAATGAAGTTGTGTCTTTAATACAAATCCAATCCAATACATTGTCCATTTGGAAGACCCATTTGCGACCAAGCTTTAACTTCCTGGCTGATGTCATGAGATGTTGCTTCAATATATCAACATACTTTTTCTGCCTCATGATGCCTTCTATTTTGTGACGTGCACCAGTCCCTCCTGCAGCAAAGCACCCCCACAGCAGAATGCTGCCACCCCCGTGTTTCACAGTTGGGATGGTGTTCTTCGGCTTGCAAGCCTCACCCTTTTCCCTCCAAACATAACGAGGGTCATTATGGCCAAACAGTTCTATTTTTGTTTCATCAGACCAGAGGACATATCTCCAAAAGTACCATCTTTGTCCCCATGTGCAGTTGAGAACCGTAGTCTGGCTTTTTTATGACGGGTTTGGAGCAGTGGATTCTTCCTTGCTGAGCGGCCTTTCAGGTTATGTCGATATGGGACTCGTTTTACTGTGGATATAGATACTTTGTACCTGTTTCCACCAGCATCTTCATATGGTCCTTTCCTGTTGTTCTGATATACCATGACTGTCAGACAATCAGCATTCAGGGCTCAAACCACCCAGTTTACAATGATGCTTATAACATGATCATACACAGGAAGACAAAAAGCTTGACACATATTTAATGCACCAACTTGCCCACAGCACACATCTCACAAGCACCGGCAAGCACTCCGCCTCTGCACTGGTATCAGATCAAAGCATGGGATGCTCTTCAGGCCAGCTGTCATGTTTTTTCCTGTATACATTATCTAATGAGAGAGGTCGAAACACACAATTACAAGTCAGCCTACATACCACTGCTTTATAGAGCTAAACTGCCGTGCTGCATGCCACATTTCAAGTACCAATGTGGAATGGCACGTTAGCCAGCAGAGCTCCCCTCATCAGTGAGGAGAGGAAGAAGCTCCACTACTGGAGGTGGTAGACCACTTGGCAGCGGATGATTAGTCGTTTTTATATCCCCTACTGTCGGGGAATAATTCAAATGCATGCAAGCTGCACCCGTTTCTATTAGTAGTAATTTATCCATAAACTCCAATAATAATCCTGCTTTAAAGGGATGTGACTTTGAAATATTCATGGTAGATTAATGAAATGCCTGTTTGTGTCTAATTTAAAGCCCATGGCACTGTTATGCACATTGGCCGAACCCAAAGATACTCAATAAGTCGTTTTACTTTGGGTCTGTATCAGGGAGATCAGTTTGTGTGTTTATGTGTGGGGTGTGTTTGTGTGTTGTGCTTGTTTTAACTACAGTTCAACCCCACAATTAAAGTAACAAACAACCTCAGCATAGTGGGGGTGATGTTGATGAAATTAGATCTACTATTGAAGTCAGGTCTTTAGCTCTTTGGTGACTAACATCATTGCTTGTTATTTCAACTTCGTTAAAAGTTAAAAGTACACCACAAAAATGGTGTGAGTAGCAAAAAGATCAAAAGAACAACAAAAAGCTTGTATTTTCCTTTGGTAGGTTATAGTAGGTTATACACTTCACAGTGTATACTACATCAATAGCACATCTTCAAAGTCGGAATATGTTGAATATGCTTGTAACAAAAGACTGTTGGTTGAAAGAACTACATGCTACATGCAATGTCTCCTTTCCTTTCTGTATGCCAACATAAAAGTCACACGAAGCACATATCAAATGAACAAACCTGTAAAAGAAGAAACAATGTAAGTGACACACACACATATTTGCGTGCACGTATGTAGACACACAAATCAACATCTGAAGTGATTTACAAATCACCTTTGCAGATTAGTGAGGGGATTGAGTCTCCCCTTCAGCAGCTGCAGGTCTGGGGGCTTCCTGTTCTTGTTGCTGTAGCAGTACAGGTTCGATGCGCTGCAGGAGGCTGTAGCCACACTGTGCTGTTTGTTAGTGTACGACATCTGTTCTGTGTGTCACAGAGACACCCCTGGCACAGGCCCATTCCCCACAGCCACAACGCAACACAGCTACACTATATATACAAAAGTATGTGGACACCCCTTCAAATAAGTGGATTTGGCATTGTAAGCCACACCCGTTGCTGACCAGAGTATATAATTGAGCACACAGCCATGCAATCTCCATAGACACACATTTGAAGTTGAATGGCCCGTATTGAAGAGCTCAGTGACTTTCAAAGTGGCACTGTCAAAGGATGCCACCTTTCCAACAAGTCAATTTGTCCTGCTTGAGCTGTCAAGGTCAACTGTAAGTGCTGTTATTCTGAAGTGGAAATGTCTAAGAGCAACAACAGCTCTTCCACGAAGTGATAGACCACACAAGCTCACAGAACGGGACAACCAAGAGTTGAAGCACATACCGCGTAAAAATCGTCTGTCCTCTGAGTTCCAAACTGCCTCTGGAGGCAAAGTCAACACAAGAACTGTTCGTTGGGAGATTCATGAAATGGGTTTCCATGGCCGAGCAGCCGAACACAAGCCTAAGATCACCATGAGCAATACCAAGCGTTGGCTGGAGTGGTGTAAAGCTCACGGCCATTAGACTGGAGCAGTGGAAACGCTTTTTCTGGAGTGATGAATCACCATCTGGCAGTCTGACAGATGCATAGTGCCAACTGTAAAGTTTAGCGAAGGAGGAATAATGGTCTGGGTCTGTTTTTCATGGTTCGGGCTAGGCCCCTTCGCTTCAGTGAAGTGAAATCTAAACGCTACAGCACAATGACATTGTATACAATTCTGTGCTTCCAACTTTGTGGCAACAGTTTGGGGAAGGCCCTCTCCTGTTTCAGCATGAGAATGCCCCCGTGCACAAAGCGAGATCCATACAGAAATGGTTTGTCGAGATCGGTGTGGAAAAACTTGACTGGCTTGCACAGAGCCCTGACCTCAACCTCATCGAACACCTTTGAGATTAATTGGATCACCGACTGCGGTGAGCCAGGCCTGATCGCCCAACGTCAATGCCCGACCGTACTAATGTTCTTGTGACTGAATGGAAGCAAGTCCCCGCAGCAATGTTCCAATATCTAGTGGAAAGCCTTCCCAGTTCAGTGGAGGCTGTTATAGCAGCAAAGGGGGGACCAACTCCATATTAATTCACATGATTTTAGAATTACATGTTTGACAAGCAGCTGTCCACATACTTTTCATGTAGTGTATGTGCCATTGCAGCAAGTCACCTTTCCAGGCCATCCACCGGACAACAATAGAGAGAAGGGGGGGAAAGAGGAAGGAGAGAGAGAGTGGGAGAAGGAGAGAGAGAAGGCGAGAGAGGGGGAGAGAGAGAGCAAGAGAGGTAGGAAAGGAGAGTGACAGTGAGAATGAGAATGCGCTAGAGTTCTATTGATCAGGTTCTACTGAGCTATTGATCACTGGAACCAAGCTCTTTTGTGCCCATTCATACTTTTAAAAATAAACAGTCTGTGGTTTTAATTGATAACTGCTTGTGACTCTTAAATGCTGCCTATTACTGAACGTCTTACTGACTGTTTTACCGACTGTGCATTTTTGACTGTTGTTTGTATCATATTGTTTAGCCTATTTGTGTGTTATACGTGCTGCGCCCTCTCTCTGACAGGTCGTCATTGTAAATAAGCATTTAGTCTTAATTGACTTACCTGTATAAATAGAAAAAGGTGCTGATTAAGTTAGATATTTGCAAATCTGATTTATTGTCACGTTCTGACTTTTCTGTTATTTAGTATGGTCAGGGCGTGAGTTGGGGTGGGCAGTCTATGTTTGTTTTTTCTATGAATTTGGGATTTCTATGTTTCGGCCTAGTATGGTTCTCAATCAGAGGCAGGTGTCGTTATTTGTCTCAGATTCAGAATCATACTTAGGTAGCCTGGGTTTCACTGTTTGTTGGTGGGTGTTTGTTTCCGTGTCTGTGTTTGTTCGCCACACGGTACTGTTTCGGTTTTCGTTCGTTTCACGTTTATTGTTTTTGTATTCATAGTGTTCCGTTTATGTTTTCTTAAATAAACAACCATGGACACTTACCATGCTGCGCATTGGTCCTCCGATCCTTCTCGCTTCTCCTCCTCAGGCGAAGAGGAGGAGGTAAAACCCTTACATTTATTGACCGTACACATCATCAGGGTTGATGCTAATGGGATGTGCTATATTATGGGCAGAATACTCTGGTATAGACTTCACCGTGAAATGCTTGCTTAAGAGCCCTTCCCAACGATGCGGAGTTTAAAAATGATAATACAAATGTAATTAAAATAGTAACACGAAAGGAATAAAATGTATGCACAGGAATGGAGCTATATACAGGGAGTACCAGTACCAGATCAATGTGCAGAGGTACTAGGTATTTGAGGTAGATTCAATGCATTCGGAAAGTATTCAGACACTTTAACTGTTTCCACATTTTGTTACATTACAGACTTTTTCTAAAATGGATTTAAACATTTTTTTCTCCCTCATCAATCTAAACACAATAAATACCCCATAATGACAAAGCAAAAACAGGTTTTTAGAAATGTGTGCAAATTTATAAAAAACAACTGAAATATCACACACATAAGTATTCAGACCCTCATCTTATCTATGAACATAGACAGGGCTCTAACTCCTCTAGCTCCACAATGAGATAGGGTGCAGGCCAGGCAGCAGGCTGTTAGCCAGCCTGCCAGCTTAGTGGGTCTGCCACTAGCACAGTCAGTGTAGTCAGCTCAGCTATTCCCATCTAGGTTGGGCAAAACTAAACATGGCAGTGTTCACCTTAGCAATCTCACTGGAATAAAGATATACTGGAATAAATCTCACTGGAATTACTTTTTATAGCTACTGTTTACAGGCATCCTGGTCCGTATACAGCGTTCCCCACTGAGTTCCCTGAATTCCTATCGGACCTTGTAGTCATGGCAGATAATATTCAAATGGAAAAGTCCACAGACCCACTCCAAAAAGCTTTCGGAGCCATCATCGACTCAGTGGGTTTTGTCCAACATGTCTCCGGACCTACTCACTGCCACAGTCATACTCTAGACCTAGTTCTGTTCCGTGGAATAAATATTGTGGATCTTAATGTTTTACCTCTTAATCCTGGACTATCAGACCACCGTTTTATGTTTGCAATCGCAACAAATAATCTGCTCAGACCACAACCAAGGACCATCAAAGCTGTGCTATAAAATCTCGAACAACCCAAAGATTCCTAGATGCCTTTCCAGACTCCCTCCACCTACCCAAGGATGTCAGAGTACAACAATTGGTTAACCACCTAACTGAGGAACTTAATTTAACCTTGAATAATACTCTAGAAGCAGTCACACCCCAATAAACCAAAAACATTTGTCATAAGAAACTAGCTCCCTGGTATACAGAAAATACCAGAGCCCTGAAGCAAGCTTCCAGAAAATTGGAACAGAAATGGCACTACAACAAACTGGAAGTCTTTTCCTACTAGCTTGGAAAGACAGTATCGTGCAGTATCGAAGAGCTCTCACTGTTGCACGATCATGCTATTTTTCCAACTTAATTGAGGAGAATACTGTCGCAAAGCTAACTAAAAAGCAGCATTCCCCAAGAGAGGATGGCTTTCACATCACTTCATAAATTAATTAACTTATTTGATGAAAATATCCTGATCATTAGAAAGCAAGTTACAGACTCCTCTTTAAATCTACATATTTCTCCAAAGGTCAGTTGTCCTGAGTCTGCACAACACTGTGAGGACCTAGGATCAAGGGAGACACTCAAGTTTTTTAATACTATATCTCTTCAAACATTGATGAAAATAGTCATGGCCTCTAAACCTTCAATCTGTATACTGGGCCCTATTCCGACTAAACTACTGAAAGAGCTGCTTCCTGTGCTTGGCCATCCTATGTTGAACATAATAAACACCTCCCTGTCCACCGGATGTGTACCAAACTCACTAAAAGTAGCAGTATTAAAGCCTCTCTTGAAAAAGCCAAACCTTGACCAAGAAAATATAAAAATTATCAACCTATATCAAATCTCACATTCCTTTCAAAATTTTTTGAAAAAGCTGTTGCGCAGCAACTCACTGCCTTTCTGAAGACTAACAATGTATACGAAATGCTTCAGTCTGGTTTTAGATCCCATCACTGCACTGAAACTGCACTCGTGAAGGTGGTAAAGGACCTTTTAATGGCGTCAGACCGAGGCTCTGCATCTGTCCTCGTGCTCCTAGACCTTAATGCTGCGTTTAATACCATCGATCACCACATTCTTTTGGAGAGATTGGAAACCCAAATTGGTCTACACGGACAAGTTCTGGCCTTGTCTTATCTGTCAGAAAGATATCAGAATGTCTCTGTGGGTGGTTTGTCCTCTGACAAATCAACTGTACATGTCGGTGTTCCTCTAGGTTGCTTTTTAGGACCTCAATTGTTTTCACTATATATTTTACCTCTTGGTGATGTCATACGGAAACATACTGTTAACTTTCACTGCTATGCAGACAATACACAGCTGTACATTTCGATGAAACATGGTGAAGCCCCAAAATTGCCCTCCCTGGAAGCCTGTGTTTCAGACATAAGGAAGTGTATAGAGGCAACATTTTTACTTTTAAACTCGGACAAAACAGAGATGCTAGTTCTAGGTCCCAAGAAACAAAGAGATCTTCTGTTGGATCTGACAATTAGTCTTGATGGTTGTACAGTCGTCTCAAATAAAACTGTAAAGGACCTCGCGTTACTCTGGACCCTGATCTACTGTTTCGAGGACAGCTTTTTTCCATCTACGTAAAATCAGAAAATGTTTGTCCAAAAATTATGCAGAAAAATGAATCCATGCTTCACTTCTAGATTAGACTACTGCCATGCTCTACTTTCTGGCTACTCGGATAAAGCACTAAATAAACTTCAGTTTGGGCTAAACACGGCTGCTAGAACCTAGCCTCTCTACATTGGCTTCCTGTAAGGCTAGGCTGATTTCAAGGTTTTACTGCTAACCTACAAAGCAATACATGGGCTTGCTCCTATCTATCTTTCCGATTTGGTCCTGCCGTACATACCTACACGTACACAACGGTCACAAGATGCAGGCCTTCTTATTGTCCATAGAAATTCTAAGCAAACAGCTGGAGGCAGGGAATTCTCCTACTGAGCTTTATGGAATGGTCTGCCTATCCTTGTGAGCGACGCAGACGCAGACGCAGTCTCAACCTTTAAGTCTTTATTGAAGACTTGTCTCTTCAGTAGGTCCTACGATTGAGTGTAGTCTGGCCCAGGAGTGTGAAGGTGAACGGAAAGGCACTGGAGCGAATAACCACCCTTGCTGTCTCTGCCTGGCCGGTTCCTCTCTCTTGACTGGGATTCTCTGCCTCTAACCCTATTACGGGGGCTGAGTCACCCGGTGCGATACATCGGCCGGGTTAGAGTGGGCCTCGAGCCAGGTGCCATGAAGCCGGCTCAGCGCATCTGGTCTCCAGTGCGTCTCCTCGGGCCGAGGTACATGGCACCAGCCTTACGCATGGTGTCCCCGGTTCGCCGCACTGGCCTGGCTACGGGGAGCATTCAACCAGGTAAGGTTGGGCAGGCTCAGTGCTCGAGAGCTCCAGTGCACCTTCACGGTACGGTCTATCCGGTGCCACCTCCACGCAGCCCCCCGCACAAGGCTGTCTCTCCGTCTCCTTCCTACAGGTGCTCCCGCCTGCTCAGCACTGCCAGAGTCTCCCGTCTGTCCTGAGCTGCCAGAGTCTCCCGTCTGTCCTGAGCTGCCAGAGTCGCCCATCTCTCCTGAGCTGCCAGAGTCGCCAGTCAGCCAGAAGCTGCCAGAGCCGTCAGTCAGCCAGGAGCTGCCAGAGCCGTCAGTCAGCCAGGAGCTGCCAGAGCCGTCAGTCAGCCAGGAGCTGCCAGAGCCATCAGTCAGCCAGGGGCTGCCAGAGTCGTCCGTCAGTCAGGAACTGCCAGAATCGCCCTTCACTCCGGAGCTGCCGGAGTCTCCCGCCTGTCCTGTGCTGTTCGTTTGTCGTTTTATTGTTTTTGTTTCAGTGTTCACTATTCGTATTAAAAATCAAGATGACCACTTACAACGCGCTTTGGTCCTCTCCTTCATACGACGACCGTTACAGTTGGGTCAGACTATTATATCTGGAGAATTTCTCCTGTCTTATCTGGTGTCCTGTGTGAATTTAAGTATGCTCCCTCTAATTCTCTCTCTCTTTCTCTCTCTTTCTCATTCTCTTTCTCTTCTCTCGGAGGACCTGAGCCCTAGGACCATGCCTCAGGACTACCTGGCCTGATGACTCCTTGCTGTCTCGAGTCCACCTAGTCATGCTGCTGCTCCATTTTCAACTGTTCTGCCTGCGGCTATGGAACTCTGACCTGTTCACCAGACATACTACCTTGTCCCGCACCTGCTGTTTTCAACTCTCTCTCTCTACCGCACCTGCTGTCTCTAACTCTGAATGATCGGCTAAAAGCCAACTGACATTTACTACTGAGGTGCTGACCTGTTGCACCCTCTACAACCACTGTGATTATTATTATTTGACCATGCTAGTCATCTATGAACGTTTGAACATCTTGGTCATGTACTTTTATAATCTCCACCCCTCAGAGCCTGGTTCCTCTCTAGGTTTCTTCCTAGGTTCCTGACTTTCTGAAGGGTTTTTCCTAGCCACCGTGCTTCTACGTCTACATTGCTTGCTGTTTGGGATTTAAGGCTGGGTTTCTGTATTGCACTTTGTGACATCGGCTGATGTCAATACTCAGTACTTTGTTGAAGCCCCTTTGGCAGTAATTACAGCCTTGAGTCTTCTTGGCTTGACACACTTGTATTTGAGGAGTTTCTCCCATTATTTCACGCAGATCCTCTCAAGCTCTGTCAGGTTGGATGGGGAGTGTCTCTGCACAGCTATTTTCAGGTCTTTCCAGAGATGTTCAATCGGGTTCAAGTCAGGGTTCTGGCTGGGCCACTAAAGGACATTCAGAGACTTGTCCCAACGCCACTCCTGCGTTGTCTTGGCCGTGTGCTTGGGGTCGTTGTCCTTTTGGAAGGTGAACCTTCGCCCCAGTTTGAGGTCATGAGCACTCTGGAGCAGGTTCATCGTACCAGAGAATCTCCAAGAATCTCCATCTGGCCTATCTACCGTAAAGGGCTGATTTGTGGAGTGCTACAGAGATGGTAGTCCTTCTGGATGGTTCTCCCATCTCCACAGAGAAACTCTGGAGCTCTGTCGGAGTGACCATGGGGTTCTTGGTCACCTCCCTGACCAAGGCCCTTCTCCCCCAATTTGCTCTGACATGCACTGTCAACCGTGGGATCTTACTTAGAAACGAGTGTGCCTTTCCAAATCATGTCCAATCAATTTAATTTACCACAAGTAGGATTCCAATCAAGTTTTAGAAACATCTCAAGGGTGATCTATGGAAACACGATGCACCTGAGCTCAATTTTGAGTCTACTAGCAAAGGGTCTGAATACGTACTGTATGTAAATAAGGTATTTCTGTTTTTTACATTGCAAAATGTAAAAAAAAGCTGTTTTTGCTTTGTCATTTTATTATGCAAGTCAGTTAAGAACAAATTCTTATTTACAATGACGGCCTTGGAACAGTGGGTTAACTGCTTGTTCAGGGGTAGAATGACAGACTTGTACCTTGTCACCTCGGGGATTTGAACTTGCAACCTTTCGGTTACTAGTCCAACACTCTAACCACTAGGCTACCCTGCCGCCCCATTATGGGGTATTGTGTGTTGATTGATAATTGTTTTTATTTAATACATTTTAGAATAAGGCTGTAACATAATAAAATGTGGAAAAGGGGAAGGGGTCTTCATCATTTCCGAATGCACTGTATGTACATGAAGGCAGGGCAAAGTGACTAGGCATCAGGATAGATAATAATGAAAGTAAAATAAAGAACAGAGCAGTAGCAGTAGCAGCAAGACGTGTGTGTGTGTGTGTGTGTGTGTGTGTGTGTGTGTGTGTGTGTGTGTGTGTGTGTGTGTGTGTGTGTGTGTGTGTGTGTGTGTGTGTGTGTGTGTGTGTGTGTGTGTTGTGTCGGTATACGTGTATACGTTATGTGTGTGTGTCAGTGGTGGTCAGTGCCCCTTATGGTGAAGATGAGCATGGCCTTATTTCTATTACAGCATGTTGGATGACTATTCATATTCCATTCACCCAGTTCAATGTAACAGTGATAGATTTAGGTTACTACATGATCCTCAAATTTTCCATATACCTATCATGAGGTTGCAACAATCTAGCCTATGAAGGAAAGTTTACAACGTAGGTGCACACAGGTCGAGAGAAAAATTTGAGATGACAGACAGTGACACATGGATGGACAGTAACATTAAATACCACCTTGTACACTCTTACCTGCATTTAGCTTTTCTAGGGTGTAATCATTAGTTGCAAATGAGAGTTTCTATTGGACAAATTCAGGTATTTTTATCCCTGTTTAGTTTGCTTCTGTTTAAGAAATGTTTTTCAACAGAATGGGCAGAATGAATATACCCCTGATCATGCATAAACACAGTTCACTTTCATAGCAGCCACGTTGTATTCCTTCGCACCTCTACAGGTGAAAAAACCTTTCCAAGCCAAACCATGTCATAACTGCTACACACAGCCTACGTCATTGTCCCCTTAGTAGCTAAAGTAATGTCCTAGTCAACATAGCTAATATAACTAATGCATTTGTAAACCTGCTACAATCATGCAGTAAAATTACAGTGTATAGTCAGTAAGCAGTTACACCGGCGGGCCCCGTGGCAATAAATGAATAAAACCAAAAGCTTACCTTGACTTGGAAGAGTTCCAGTGTTTTGTTGGATAGTCATAGCCAGCTAGCTAACATAGCATCCCTCTGTTTGAGCCCGGTGTTTAAGTAACTAAACTAGCCGCCTGCATTTTTTAGCTAAGTGAGTGAAACTGAAAGTGAAAAAAAAATGACGAAATCTCTCTCTCATTCGCTCGCTCTCTCTTGCTTCTCCTTTATTTTAGAATAAATTAATTTATTGAAAACTGTTAAACTATTGTATTTCTCCCACTTTGAGTTAACTACTTATGACATTTTATGCACTGCAATGCTAGTTAGCTCTGTAGCTTATGCTTTCAGTATTAGATTAATTGTCTGATTCTTTAATTGGGTGGACAACATGTCAATTCATGCTGCAAGAGCTCTGATAGGTTGGAGGATGTCCTCCGGAAGTTGTCATAATCACTGTTTAGTCTATGGAAGGGGGTGAGAACCAAGAGCCTCCTAGGTTTTGTAATGAAGTCAACATACCAAGAGGAGCACGGAAGCTAGCTGTCCTCTGGCTACACCATGGTGCTACCCTACAGAGTGCTGTTGAGGCTAGTGTAGACCTTCACTGCAAAACAGTGTGTTTTAATTATTTGGTGATGTGAATATATTTAGTATAGTTTTATCTAAAAAGGATAACTTTTTCAATGTTTTACCATGTTTATTTTTATGAAATTGACTGAGGAGGATGGGCCCTCCCTTCTTTCTCTGAGGAGTCTCCACTGGTGTGTGGAACGTATGTTGTGTATGTGGATGTGTGTGGGTTTTTTGTGGGAGTGTCAATGTAGTGTGTGTGAGTGAATGAGTGAGTGAGTGAGTGTGTGTATATGGTGTATATATATTGTCTAGTGAGTGTGTATATGGTGAATATATATTGTCTAGTGAGTGTGCGCGTAGGGTCAGTTCAAGATAGTCGTTGGAAATAGTTCAGGTACCATTAATGAACTGTTTAGCAGTCTGGCTAATTAGCAAGTTTATGGCTTGGGAATAGAAACTTGGGTGGCAATTGTTTGGGCCTTCCTTTGACACCGCCTGATATATACGTCCTGGGTGGCAGGGAGCTCAGCCCCAGTGATGTACTGGGCTGTCCCCACCACCCTTTGTAGCACTTTGCGGTCTAAGGCGGTGCATTTGCCATACCAAGCGATGATGCAGCCAGTCAAGATGATCTCTCGATGGTGTAGCTGTAGAACTTTTTGAGGATCCGAGGACCCATGCCAAATCTTTTCAGCCTCCTGAGGGGGAAATGGTGCAGCCATGCCCTCTTCACGACTGTGTGGGTGTGTGTGGACCATGTTAAGTCCTTAGTGATGTGGACACCCATGTGCCAAGGTGCAAATCGGTGTCTATCAAGTGAAACTATCAAGTTAAAATCGGTGTCTATCAAGTGATCCTAGATTCAATGGACAGAGGCAGGTTCCTGCTCGGAATCAGGAATGTATGTCCACCCAGCCCAGCAGACTATGGATGGGCACACCATCAGATGAGCCTTCCCTGCCCGGTGCTCTTCACTGGAGGATGAATATACTCGTTCCACAGATTTTCAGCGGTGATTGAGTGTGGCTGGACGGGGGGAAAGCCTGGGTCACAGGAAACATGAAAATCTCAGTTTACACTCCGAGACACGTTCATGTTTCACACCAGAGACTCTTGATGTACCATGCAGCCATTTTCTCCTCCCTCTTGCTGTCAATGATGCCCCCAGGACTCTAAGATCCACCCTCCATCCTCACTGGCCCTTCATGTCTAGTTCAGATGTACAAAGCATATGTTCACATCTTCAACTGACAAGAAATTCCCAAAAATGTTCACTAACTTTATATGGCCTTCTTTACACCATAGAGGCAGCTGTTGTAAAAAAGGAAATGTTTTTATTTAATTCACTTTAGAATAAGGCTGTAATGTAACAAAATGTGGACAAAGTCTGAATACTTTCCGAATGCACTGCGCTCCACATTCAGTGAGCTCCAAAACTATTGGGACAGTGACACATTTTGCTGTTGTTTTGGCTCTGTACTCCACCACTTTGGATTTGAAGTCCAGACTGTCAGCTTTAATTTGGGTGTATTCTCATCCATATCAGGTGAACTGTTTAGAAATTACAGCACTTTTTGTACAGTTTAGGGACAAATTCACTTATATGTGTGTTAAAGTAATCAAAAGTTAAGTATTTGGTCCCATATTCACAGCATTGATTATATCATGCTTGTGACTCTAAAAACTTGTTAGATGCAAATTTTGCTGTTGGTTATGGTTGTGTGTCAGATTATTTTGTGCACAATAGAAATGAATGGTAAATAATGTGTCATTTTGGAGTCACTTTTATTGTAAGTAAGAATAGAATATGTTTCTAATCACTTTTGACTACTTTAATACACATATAAATTAATTTGTCCCAACACATTTGGCCCCCTAAAAAGGGGGTTACTATGTACAAAAAGTGCTGTACTTTCTAAATGGTTCACCCGGTATGATGAATATACCCTCAAATGCAAGATGACAGTCTGCATTTTAACCTCATAGTCATTGTATAATTTCAAACCCAAAGTGCTGGAGTACGGAGCCAAAACTGTCCCAATACTTTTGGAGCTCTTTCTATGTAGCCAATGTAAGGGATTTACCAAAACAACAACAACAACAACAACAACAACACAAAAGCAATCCACACCTGTTATACAGTATGTGCTTATAGAGCAGTTTCTGCAGAAGCACATTGTAGCTGCTCTGAGAAGGGTCATGTATCATTTCTGCAGCAGTTTAAACAGGTCTTCCAATTAGCAGTCAGGTAAACACAGGCCTGGGGTCAGCCGGGAAGTCTTGTGAATGAAATTGAAGCTGACTGCTTTACAACAGCTCCCAGTGTGAGCCAGATTGATTTATTCACGAGGAAGCCTCCCTGTTCCGTTCTATAGGTGTTCTCACTGGTCCTCCTGCTGCACAGCCCTTTTCGAACACAATCAATAACAATCATCTTTGTCCTTATGCTATGGTAAGAGTTACATGAGGACACACAATACTGCATTGTTTACTTCATGACTAAGTTGAATGTAGGGTTAGCGGCTTGAAGAAAGTGAGTGTAGGCTAAAGATGGTGTGAGGTGTTGTCTTGTCACAGCAAACGTCAAGGATCCGATAGGTTTGACTGACAGCTTCAGCCTTCTGGAGTTCACATGTCAACTTTGTTTATATCAAAAATAATGTATGAGCCGACGTTTCTGTTCTGTCAACCTGAGAATCCTTCCTCTCTTCATCCATCTCCTCACCTTACCTCAGATTGTCTGTTACATTATGTCGTTCACAGGGCTGTGGAGGATTAGTTTACTATGGACACGAACGCTTGTTATCCTGTCAACACAAATGATGTGCAAAGCAGAGGCATGTAGATGAGCTTCAGGGTCAGTCACGGAACTGACAATAAACACGGCAATGACATTGCGAAGAGCAAGTCCCCAAGATGAGATGTGAGCGACTGCCATCCGGTCCTCTGTAGGGTTATTGAAATGTGGGCACACAAACATGCCATTCGATATAGTCCACAATCATCATATCAACAAGAGCATCAGAATGTCAAGGATGTACAGGCCTGAAAGACACAAAAGATGTAATGTTTTTATATGTGACTTGCTATGTGTATGTGTGTGCCTGTGTGCTTGCATGTGCTTGCACATGTATAAATATATGTGTTTTCCAGGTCACCCTGAAAAAGGACAGTAATATCAATTATCACATCATTAAGAAACAGAGAAACATTCCTCCACGGTAATCTTCAGTCCTTTGAGATTGATTAGTCACATAGTTTATCCTAGAAGTATCTCCGTCTCCCTGACCCTTCAGCGGTCTCAAGTTGGAACCAAAAAACAAGAATTTCAGAGGACATTCCAAGATTCCAAAAAGTTGAATAGAGGTGAAGATGACATGATCAATTCTGTCTGAACATCTTTTGTATCTGTAGCTAGATATCCTTAACATCAGGGATGGGCAACTTTGATGGGGGTCGGGCCACAAAAAATTTGAACACTTCATGTGGGGCCACAGTAGCTTACGGGTCTGCGTACCCACACACACACACACTTTGCCCAGACTTATGCCATGTTAATATGATGTCTGAGTGAGAGTGCAAACAGAATCAATGGGGGCCCCCGGTCGATAATTCGACCATGATTACTACAGGTTTGGATAGCTGGTGAGACTAATTTACCAATCTAAAAAATGTCGACCGATGTGGGCTAATTGAGTGACTGCCAGTGACTGACATAACAAGAGAAAAACTGCTGATGAACAACCCAAATTCGAAATTGCACCGTGTGTATTCTACTATTCTAACTCTTAACAGTAAGTTGAGACCCCGAATGAGTTCCCCAAAAATAAATAACAATAATAATATTTGGGAAATTGATCGGCTGGCCTACAAAAGGAGCCAGTTGCCCATCCCTGCTTTACATAATCCTTTCCTTCTTTAAAGCTAGAGGAAATCCATTTCGGTGTCATGAAATGCCTGCCAGAACCTCTTTTATTCCACATAACAATGCCTGTTTTGGAGATTGTCAGTGCATTTCATTGCAGTGCATTTCATTGCCTGAGGGACAGCAGCTCGTCATAACCTCAACCCACACACCACAGTTCCAATGACTCCAAGAAAACAATGGGTTGCCAAATGTTCTGTTGTCACCAAACGGAGTAACTGAAGTGTTTGATTTTAGCTTGATAGGCGATTTTCCCAAGGCAGATAATTCATATTTAACTCGATAGCCTAGAGACAGGCTTTAAGCAATTTAAACGTGCAAAACAAAATAATTCAAAAGTGTTTAGATCATAAGTCATCTTCAGTTTGCTTGACTCTAACATTCAATTAAAAATGGCTTCTTTTCACCTACTGCTGGCAGGCTCCGATAACTGTTTGGCCTTTGTGAACCTGCCACTCTCATATCCATTACTCAAGCAGAGAGAAGTAGGCCATTTCCAAACTCCCTTGCAAGGGTATGTTCATGCTGCAATTTTCAATTAAGAAAGTTATATTGTTTGGCAAATATGTGTAACGCTTGTAATTCACCTTTAACTGATTATTCATCGTGTGTGTGACCTCTGCCCCCTTCTCTCCTTTCAACTTGCTCCTGAGTGGAATCCAACCATCTCCGCAAATTATTATTGGAAGCTCCCCTGGAGAGACTGACATTTTGACCTTTCCATATCCAGTCATATCTTCACATAAACATTCCAATGTACCAGAGAGCAGCATTCCGGTGCTCTCATTACAACACAACACTCCCCATAACAAACACGCTAGAGGCACTACCAAGACATAAACATGATGCACAGTCAAATATATTTATGGAGACTGGAAAAAAATAAAAATATTTGCATAACAATTACACGTGGTCTGAGGCCGGTTGGACGTACTGCCAAATTCTCTGAAACAACGTTGGAGGCAGCTAATGGTAGAGAAATTAACATTCAATTATCTGGCAGCAGCTCTGTTGGATATCCCTGCAGTCAGCATGCCAATTGCATACTCACTCAAAACTTGAGACATCTGTGGCATTGTGCTGTGTGACAAAACTGCACATTTTAGAGTGGCCTTTTATTTCCCCCAACACAAGGTGCACCTGTGTAATCACCATGCTGTTTAATCAGATTATTGATATGCCACACCTGTCAGGTGGATGGATTATCTTGGCAAAGGAGAAATGCCAACTAGCAGGGATGTAAACAAATTTGTTTACAAAATTCTCAAAATTGGAGAGAAATAAGCTTTTTATGCGTATGGAACATTTCTGGGAACTTTTATTTCAGCTCATGAAACATGGGAACAACATTTTACATGCTGTGTTTAGCTGTGTTTAGATTTTTGTTCTAGATAAAAGGTTACTGCTTGAAATGTAAAGATAGTTATTTTCCCTTCAAATTCATCTCAAAGGGGGTTACCAGAAAGAGTATAGTAGGGACTGTCATTCTATTTTGCAACTGATTTGCAATTGTGGAGCTAGGTCAATATTTGCATCTGCTGATTTATTCCTTTCTCTCCTGTCTTCCTCTTTGTGAAACGATCAGACGTTGATGTATTTGTTAGCGATGTCACTGGGAGTCTGGCCTGAGTCTCAGACAGATTGTGTTGTGGTTTAGATTAGAAGAAGAGGTCTGGTGGATAACTGCAACACAAGGAAACCAAAGTTGTTTTCAACAGCCACTGACTGACAGCTACAGTCCCTTCCTAAGAGACATATTCATATTTTCATTTCTGCTGACTAATGTAACACTTTTAGTTGTAGATAATCCCTTTGACGCATATCATATGGATCTACATGGAAAGTCCATTTTACCAGCTTGCTTATGAATGATGAATTTCTTCTCCATCCCAAGTCCAGCTATATATATATACTCACAGTGTAAAAATGAATGTGCCTCCTTGAATCACCAGAATTATGCCTTTGTGACAGATTATTTCTTTATTCGTGTTGACTTTCGATGTGTCCACATCTTGTAAACTGCTCTAAATTTCTCTGGGAGATCATTAACATTTTGGAAGCCATTCTGCACATTTTAACTGTCACCCTGCAACCATTCCCACTCAAGGCTCCTCATCTATTCCGGCGCAACTCTAAAAATACAACGAGACATCGGATTCTCAGCCCCTCAAAGACCTGGCGGTGTGGCATGGAGAGGCCGGGAAAAACACCATTAGATAGATTTGAGGAAGACAGATGACCAGCGTCGAGCTGTGGGCTGGAGGCAAGGCCACAACAGTGTGTGTGGGGGGACGTATTTGGGCACAGAGATATCCAACTATCAAGGAGCCATTTGGAAGAGGCTGTCACCAGGAGAGAGTGCAATTCCCCGACAGATAGACTGAGGGGGAACACATTATTGTGAGAGTGATAGCAGGAGAGCAGAGGAGGAGAGCAGGGGGGGCTGGGTTTAGGAGGGTTGGGGAGTGACGCTCCTCTCAAATGGAACACTAGCGACGATTAATACATGACCACCGGCAGGGGGTGAGTGCTGCTGGGAGGGCTGAATGGCCTGGGGTGGGAGTTAGTACCGCTTATCAGGATTACAGGGACGTTTGGGAAGGCTGGGGCAAGGCCAATTTAACACATGGAGACACACACTCAACACCGGAATCTGCCCCAGATAGGGTAGATTAGTGATTTGTCAATTTTTTTGCTCCATTATCAGCACCTCTATGAGTTGTGTGGCCAGTTTGGAATGGAAATAGGTCCTACAGCCAGGCAGGGTGAATGTTTGGAACCCTCCGTACACACAGACGTCCCCTGATAGGTGAAATAAACTCTTCCCTCACGTATATACACAAGCACCCATTTTCTCGTCTTGTATATTGGGACAGCTTAGAATGCAAAGATCCTTGCTTTCAGTGTGTAAATAAACATGTTTTTCCTCATTCAGCTCTTCATTCTGTTATTTGTTCAGTTCAGCTGCCTTAATGCTAATTACTATCACTCTGTTTTACAAGATCCAGCCTTGTTTGTGTTCATCACCTCTTGTTTAGATAGAGGATGTAGTGTGATCCTCATTCTGCACACCAGCTGGAGTTTTGATGAGGCAGCCAGCATCGTTCCCCTCCTTCTCCTCATCCATTCTCAACAGAGTTTTGACAATGAACAGTGTAACCGTTGGACCATATATCTGCGATGTGATCTCGCTCTCTGACGATGTAGAAAGCAGTCATTACTAGGACAAGTGATTTTTCTTTCAGCGAGGCTCAAGGGTCAATTGCTCTCTCTCATTCTATTAGATGGCAGAGTTGACGGGATTGGAGTCTTGTTGCTAATCTGAGCTCTCCATTCCCACGTGTTCTTTGGTGCTATTGAGACATCCGGTGGCACCCAGTTTGCTCTTCAGCTTTCGAAGCACATTGTGTTTAACTTTATTGATACTAACAAGGCAGCGTTAGGTTTGTGTGCCATCTGAATAGAGCCCTGTGTTTGTCCAGATTTATGTGCTCTCCTCTAAGTGAAAATCCCTGCCCAGTAAAATCTTTAAAACCCCATGCTGTCCTCTTATTGAATAACTGTCAGCTGTCTTTAGATGACAGACTTTAGGGTTTTATTCCTCTACATGGCTATAAAGGTTTCATCAGCCACAACTCCAGTACAGGCAAATATATAACAGGCAATAAAAAGAGCAATGCTCATCATCTGTGTTAAAGAGGCGAGGCTGTCTGGGCATAGATTAACTGTCTGGGCAATTAAGCATGACATGGCGATTCCATTCCACAAGTGTTACAATACTGCATTTTTTAGCAACTACTTTTTTAATAATCTAAATTATCAGAATATTACAAGATGAAAACAGTCTGTGAGGGCATATTTTAGCAACTTGTTTAGTCATCTAAATGATCAGAGTATTATAAAATGAAAACGGTCTGTGAGGGCATATTTTAGCAACTTGTTTAATAATCGAAGTGATTAGAGTATTATAAGATGAAAACAGTCTGTGAGGGCATATTTTAGCAACTTGTTTAGTCATCTAAGTGATTAGAGTATTATAAGATGAAAACAGTCTGTGAGGGCATATTTTAGAACTTTTTTACCCACTCTTTATCCCTTTACAATCTAGCCTTTCTGAGACAGAAACTAGCCATGTGTGAGTTGAAGTGGAAAACAAGGGTCAGGAATTGCCCAATCATGATTTGGATAGTAAACCAAAGAATAAGTGCAGTGCTGGGTCTTCAGATATATATCTTTGTAAAGTGTTTATCCTGACAGAACAAAGACAGCGTTGCGCTCCAGACTCCACAGGCAACATGGAGCTAGTGGGACAGGATCCTGGGAATGCCAACATACGGGGACGTTGTAATTGTACTATTGTTATTGTACACCTCTTTGTTTGTTCTTTGTCTTTCATGTGGTGTGTTCAGGAACATGTAGATCATATTGATCGGTCACATCCCCTATAGTGGGATGGTGAGTAAGGCTTCTGAATTGTGTAAACATAATGTAGAATGTTAGTCAGAGCTCTGCTGAATTTCTGGCTGAGTCCCAAGTGCCACTCTGTAAATGATGCCCGCACCTCCTGTTGTATTAAGGGTTAGAGGTCAGCCTCCAACCTCATTACATCATTGTGTCCCTGTCGTAACACTACCACTCTGACACACTTTTAAAGACACCCTTAGTGTAAACACACCAGCCTTCTTGACATTAAAGGGTTGTGCTTCTTTGAACCCTTTGAAATATCGGAGGTCCTGCGCTCCCCCCAGCCGGAGTACACATGTACCCTTCTAAACAAAAGCAAGGCATTAGCGTCACCTCAGGCTCAAGTGTAACCTAATCTCCTTGAAGCTCAGGTGCAACAATTCCCACTGTTGTTTAGCATCAACAAACAAGGACAAACACTTGCTGCCGTTGGAGAGTGTGGCAGTTAACACACTGGTCTGTATTACCAACACGGAGCTGACAACCAACTGCAAGTCCTCCACAACAACATCCACAAGGATGACATTAAAGGGTGTGTACTGTGGCGACGTTGACAGTATATACAGTACATAGGCCTATGCATTGGTAGAAGTTAGGTACGGAATACACATTTTGCTAATGAGTGTGCTATTTGATTTTTTTGTTGTTTTATGAAACTGAACAAATTGACCAGTACCATTTAAAAAAATATTTAATCTTGTCAATTCAACTAAACATTTAAATGTTTACTTACCATTGACTCTCTGATGTCTGTGTTAGTGTGGCCTGGGATCCTAGAACCTACAAAGGGAAATAAATAGATTTAGTAAAATAGAAGCTGATATTGGAACTGCATACTATTATGTGGAACAAAGCCGTTTTAATCTAGCAACATTAGAAATATCTCGAAGAAACTACATTTGAAGGGGAATTGGGGGGAGCCTGTAAAATAAAACCTGGAATATTCATGGATTGTTGTCCTAGCTTCAGCGTAAACTCTCCACAAGTATCCAGCCTCATTGTATGTTATATTGATTAATAACATCCCAGGAAACCAAAGTCATTGAGTGCATTATAAGCCAGCGGGATTGAAAGGAGTGTGTGTAACTTTACACATGGAGCCAGATCCCACCTCTCAGCATCTCTCATCCATCCAAAAACAGGGAAATCTGCTCATATTGGGTTAGAAAACAACCCCCTAATTTGACGGTAACATTCTGTATTGTCATATTTGGTTTGGCCACTGCCCAATTCCAAAAATTTGGGGGCGAAATTTTTTTTCTCCACCTTTTTTTAACCAGGTAGGCAAGTTGAGAACAAGTTCTCATTTACAATTGCGACCTGGCCAAGATAAAGCAAAGCAGTTCGACACATACAACGACACAGAGTTACACATGGAGTAAAACAAACATACAGTCAATAATACAGTATAAACAAGTCTATATACGATGTGAGCAAATGAGGTGAGATAAGGGAGGTAAAGGCAAAAAAAGGCCATGGTGGGGGGAGTATGTCATAGATTCTCCCTCTTTGTATACATTCCTCTGTTTTCTCTCTCTTTTTCTCACTACTGTTTTACATTACCTGGCTTTTGTTCCCTCCTTTTTTCCTATAAAGCAAATTGTCATCCTTCTATTGACTCCCTCTCCATCTGGAAGATTTTATTTGGGCCCTTTCTTTTTCCAGATGTTTTAAATACATGCATTAGGCAGAAGTGATGTCCTATTCAGTACAATAGAGATGAATCCACTCCTGTGGTGGCTCTCCAGTGCGGAGGATGCCCTATGGGTGATAAAAGAATGGCCATCATGGGTCTGTTACGGTTTGGAGTTAGAGCTCTCTCTATGCCCTCTGTGCCCCCTTCTCAGTGGGAATGACAGGCTGTGTTAGCTCAGTATACATCAGTGCACCACCTGAGGAACCTTCACCGTTGACGAACACAGCCTCAAATGAAGCGACGGTATATTATCTGATCATTTAACACCCATAGTCCAGGATGTAGTCTATTTTCTCAGTACTTCATATAGAATCTTGCAGAAATAACACTATTACAACAGAGTGGAAAATACACAAAATGATTGATAATGGTTATCTCTCTCTCACCATTGAGTTGAATAGGGTACATTAAACTGATTAAATGTGATATGAACGCCAACTGTTCCACTTCAGTACTCCTGCTAAGTGGGACGGCCCAGTGCTTCTGATGAATCCTTGCCGATAATGAGTGACCAGGCTTAGAATTAGCCCACATTTCAATCATTAAGATCCATTGGGGGAGGGTAGGAGAAGAAGTTAAACATAGTGTGAGTAGGAGAGAGAGAGGAGAGAGAGAGAAATTGAGAGAGGGCGAAAGTGAGAGAGAGAGAAAGAGAGAGAGAGAGAGAAAGAGAGAGAGAGGAGAGAGAAAGAAAGAAAGTGTGAGAGAGAGAGAGAGAGAGAGAGAGAGGGAGAGAGAGAGAAAGTGAGAGAGAAAGTGAGAGAGGGGGGGAAAGTGAGAGAGAAGCTCTTCAGATTGTGAGTAGGAGTGGGTGAGAGACTGAAAGTGGTAGAGTGCTCTTACACATTTTCTCCCAGACTCCATTGGTGTTTCTTTCACAGTCGCAGTAACGTTTGATGTATGGTGGGCACACAGATCCATGTGCATTCTGCCCAACAAAAATAAATCCATGGGACAAGGGTCTCCAGTGAGGGAACTGGAGCCTTGCCTCTAGGATCATCTGAGGCCTCCTGGGCCGGTAGCATTGGGATATGGTTGGATACAGGAAGAGGGCTGACGAGGAGGTCGTAATGACCAAATACGGCGCTGATTGGACAGCTTGTATGCATTAAACTGGGTTAGATGATGCTTTGTGTCCTTCAGTCCGCAGAGAGCCAATAACAAAGCCAAGCTGTGTGCATAAGGTGACCCTATTGCAGACCGCAGCTCTGTTTGCAGGCCTAGTGCCTGGGCTCCCAAAGAAACACCTCTCTGTTTGAGAGCACTGAACGGGGAGACCTCGGGACGCACACACTCAACATGCCCTGAACCCGAGGAGTCGGAGGACGATGCATATGGAATTCAGAGAACATATGAAATGGATTGTGTTTTTTTTTTATGACATTATCACATTAAAGCTGATTCCATGTAACATGTTCTCTGTAATGTCTATGTTAATATTTTAGCAGACACTCTTATCCAGAGCGACTTACAGGAACAATTAGGGTTAAGTATCTTGCTCAAGGGCACATTTACATATTTTTCACCTAGTCAGCTCAGGGATTTGAACCAGCAACCTTTCGGTCACTGGCCCAATGCTCTAAACCGCTAGGCTACCTGCCACCCATACTGTATGTCAATTGTATGTAAATTGTAAAGTATTTTTGTCTGTAATGTCTTTTTCGTTATGTGTCGAACCCCAGGAAGACTGGTTGTCGCCATTGGCGTCGTCTAATAGGGATCCTAATAAAATCATAAAAATCTCACTATAACAGTTATTTTATTATTCGTAATTGAGTAGTTGATTGATGAAGTTATCACATTGAAACTGTGTCACTGATATAGCAGTTATTTTACTTACATGTAATTAATTTGTTTATTGATTATTGATTAAGTCACTGATATAGCAGTTATTTTATTTACATGTAATTAATTTGTTTATTGATTATGTAAAACTAAATGGGAAATAAAAACAATATGGACAGTAGGAGTTATCCATAGGGAATCTACTTTGAGGAATGACACTGGAGTTGAAGTACTTTCACATGAAAGTCCTATATCTGTCCATTACATATTCATTTCCAAACCTGATAGTGATTGTGTGCATGCTAAGCACATGTCTGTCTGTGTGAGTGCTTGTGCATGTGTGTGTGTGTGTGTGTGTGTGTGTGTGTGTGTGTGTGTGTGTGTGGGCGTGTGAAGTGTCTGTGAGTGTGAGTCAAGCATACATTTAATTGTTTTGCCTGATCTTAGGCCATTAATTACATGTATTTCCAAACACTGTTTTAAGATGGATGACGATTTCATCACTGATTGAGAAAACAAAAATACTTGTTCTGTATGAATGTCATCAATATGGCAGAGGTTTCTGGGAACCTCATGTGCCTTGGTGTTGTTTTCGCTGCTACTTAATTACATTTCATAATATCTGGCGGTTCCACTGACATCCTAAATTAGGAGAACAGAGCACAAATCAGGACAGGCTGGTGATGACATGCATGGGAACGACAAATTGCTTTGGAACAGTTTCCTTTTACCCACAGTAGGAAGAGAGACAGAAACATACTGCACGTCTAGCTATTAATTATGTGGAGCAGACCAGCAGATTTAGCTAAAGGGAAACAAAAGGTGTCTTTTCATGAGATTTGTCTCCTGGCTCGGTGCTGACGTCTTTGTGAGGATTTACTGTTTTGTTTAGAGGCATAAGAGGTTCACAAAGAGTTGGTTTGACACTGCAGCAATGCCTGACCTATCAGCAGTTGATTCTCCACAAAACAGAGGGGATAGTACATGTTATTTTGTCTAACAAATGTTGAACAACTGAGATGCAAAATGTTACAATTCAACAATTCTGTGATTGATCCAAAAAGCAATGAATCGCTTGGCTTGTTGATCTTTACTAGACTGTTGAGAGAACTTTGTCATCTGTTATATTTCTCACAGAAAATATTTTTGGCACTGGGTGAGAACAGGGAGACCAATGATTTTAGCTGATGGTTTGGTAGTGTGGTGATGATAGTGGGGTTCTCAAAGTGCCAGTGTGCTGTCCCTTCTCATCCCTCACCCCTCCCTGTCTCAGGGATCTCCCATCTCCCCACACCACCACCCTCCTCCTCTTCTCATCCTGGACACATACAGGCTCTGTGGCATTTCCCTCCTTCTCCTGCCAGTTGTTCTTGGCCGAAAGAAAGCCGCAGAGAAAATGAAGAGATCTAAATGTCAGTGGGGAGCTGAGTGCGTACCTCTCGCCGTGTCCCAAGACCAGTCAACCAGAACAACTTGTGATCCCGGGACAAAGCTGACGACAGCAGGTGGCGATATGAAGACATTTTCCTCCCAGAATTAGATACTATCCCGGGGAAGCACCTTTGAGTCAAGGATAATACCCCCATCCAGCTGGGTGGAGAAGGATTTTCATTTCAATTTCTTTACACAACAATGCTTTTCATCTTATCTGGGGCGTAATAACAGTGCTCTGCTATGAAATAAATGGGGACCAGTTGAAAAACAGAATTATTCCATGAACCTGCAACATTGCCTGACATGTCGCACTGTGGCGGTATATGTACATAGGCGAGTGCACGGATATAAACACAGATACAAAATGAACCAAAAATATATCTACAGTACCAGTCAAAAGTTTGGACAAACATAACCATTAAAGGGTTATTTTGACTATTTTCTATAGTGCAGAATAATAGTGAAGACATCAAAACTATGAAATAACACATATGGAATCATTATCATGTTTCAGGTAAGACCCGAATGCAGACTGTGTTGAAGTAACAATGTTTATTACAGCAACAGGGGCAGACAAACGACAGGTCAAGGCAGGCAGGGGTTGATAATCCAGAGTAGTGGGGCAAAGGTACAGGATGGCAGACAGGCTCAGGGTCAGGGCGGGCAGAAAAGGGAAAAACTGGGAAAAACAGGAACAAACAATAGACAGGAACAGAGGGAAAAGCGCTGATAGGCTTGACAAAACAAAACGAACTGGCAACAGACAAACAGAGAACACAGGTATAAGTACCCAGGGGATAATGTGGATATGGGCGACACCTGGAGGGTGGTGGAGACAAGCACAAGGACAGGTGAAACAGATCAGGGCATAACAATCAGGTAGTAATCAAAAAAGTGTTAAACAAATCAAAATATATTGTATATTTGAGATTATTCAAAGTAGCCACCCTTGGCCTTGATGACAGCTTTACACAATCTTGGCATTCTCTCACCAAGGTTCATGAGGTAGTCAACTGGAAAGCATTTCAATTAACAGGTGTGCCTTGTTAAAAGTTCATTTGTAGAATTTCTATCCTTCTTAATGTGTTTGAGCCAATCAGTTGTGTTGTGACAAGGTAGGGGTGGTATACATAAGATACCCTATTTGGTAAAAGACCAAGTCCATATTATGGCAAGAGAAATGACAGTCCATCATTACTTTAAGACATGAAGGTTGTCAATGCAGAACATTTCAAGAACTTTTAAAGTTTCTTAAAGTGCAGTCTCAAAAACCATCAAGCGCTACGATGAAACTGGGCTCATGAGGACCGCCAGAGGAGAGGAAGACCCAGAGTTAACTCTGCTGCAGAGGACAAGTTCATTTGCGTTACCAGCGTCAGAAATTGGCAATTAACTGCACCTCAGATTACACCCCAAATAAATTCTTCACAGAGTTCATCAACTGTTCAGAGGAGACTGCGTGAATCAGGCCTTCATGGTCGAATTTCTGCAAAGAAACCCCTACTAAAGGACGCCAATAAGAAGAAGAGACTTGCTTGGGCCAAGAAACACGAGCAATGGATATTAGACTGGTGGAAATCTGTCCTTTGGTCTGATGATTCCAAATCTGAAATTTTTGGTTCCAACCACTGTGTCTTTGTAAGACGCAGGGTAAGGTGAATGGATGATCTCTGCATGTGTGGTTTCACCGTAAAGCATGGAGAAGGTGTGATGGTGTCGGGGTGCTTTACTGATGACACTGTCTGTGATTTATTTAGAATTCAAGGCACACTTGACCAGCATGGCTACCACAGCATTCTGCAGTGATATGCCATCCCATCTGGTTTGCACTTAGTGGGACTGTCATTTGTTTTTCAACAGGACAATGACACAAAACACACCTCCAGGCTGTGTAAGGGCTATTTGACCAAGAAGGTGAGTGATGGAGTGCTGCATAAGATGACCTGGCCTCCACAATCACCCGACCTCAACCAAATTGAGATGGTTTGGGATGAGTTGGACCGCAGAGTGAAGGAAAAGCAACCAACAAGTGCTCAGCATAGGTGGGAACTCTTTCAAGAATGTTGGAAAGCATTCCAGGTGAAATGAGTTGAATGTCAAAGTGTGCAAGCTGTCATTAAGGCAAATGGTGGCGACTTTGAAGATTATCAAGTATAAAATATATTTTGTTTTGTTTAACAACTTTTAGTTACTACATGATTCCATATGTGTTATTATTTGTGGTGGCAGGTATCCTAGTGGTTGGAGGGTTGAGCCAGTAACCGAAAGATTGCTAGATCGATTCCGCAAGCTGACAAGGTAAAAATCTGACGTTTTGCCCCTGAACAAGGCAGTTAACCCACTGTTCCTAGGCCGTTATTGTAAATAAGATTTTGTTCTTAACTGACTTGCCTAGTGAAATAAAGTTTCAATAAAAAATAATACATTTCATAGTTTTGATGTCTTCACATTATTTTACAAGGTAGAAAATAGTCAAAATAAAGAAAAACTCTTAAATGAGTAGGACTGTGTAAACTTTTGACTGGTACTGTATATAAATAAATACATGTATATATACACACAGATACACACATGTGCCCGCACACCCACACACACACAGACACACACACACACACACACGGGTAATGAAGACACATTGGGAAGAAACCTAGAGCCAAAAATGTAATCCAAGTGGGATTGGGTTTTCTTTATATTTGTTCTGAAAGGTGTTTTCTGGCGGAATATAAATGATGCATGAGGATGAAAAGGTCACCCTGAAAATAAAATGATATAAGCTCTTTGTCACACAAAAAATTGTTATTTCATTTTTCGTTTCATTTATTCATTTGAGATTTGTGGCACATAAACAAAAGCTACAAAAGGCCAAATTTGGCTGTGAGTCACCTAACCGCTGTCATCCCATAGCTGGTTCTGTTTTTAACAGATCAGTATGGCGATGTATAAACATATTGCTCTTAGTCCTCGATTAAAGCAAGCCCTTTGTAACACTAAATTCTGACTCAAAAAGCCTAATTGTTTACCATGGTCATGAAAGACTAAGACATACCAGGAAGGCATTATTTACATCCAGTATCATCCAGCAGTGCTTTGGTTTTAGACTTCCCGTCACTGTGTTTCATCCAGATCCAAGAACATGCTCTTAACCTCAGTTGAAGTGTCATGGAACATATTATCCTGTTTCACTCAAAAGGTTTACCTCAAATGCAACACCAGCTAGACAACTTTAGATCCGCATGCCTGTGTATGATGTTATGTGAGCTCAACCCAGCTGTGACTAAAAATCCTTGGTTTGGTCTTGGTTTCATCAAACATTGTCTTCTGTCCTCTCTACAGTCCCATGATATGAATTAAACCGGTCAAGAGAAATAGCATTGAAATCCAAGCAGAGAACAATGTGAAGAATGCTGAAGAATACAGCATAAAACTACTTCAAATATTTCATCACCAGGAGTAACCTGGCAATATGTGCTTTTGGTCCTTAACCTGTGTTCCATTGAGAAATATAAGCAAGCTTCTTATGAGTGTGTGTCTGTGTAAAGGCAGAGAGTTGTATTTAAACAGCAGTGTGGATCATGCACCGCTACCAGTGGTAGTGAAACATGGGGCCGGAGTCGGCCGGAGCCAGCGGCCAATCTGCTATCCCAGCCTCACCTTTCCCGGATCATTTGCTGGCTAACACCTGATACTTTCATGTTGCTAACTCCGAGGCTGCCCACAATCGCCTTGCCAAATGGCCTGAGACCACCTATTCTGCAGGCCTCTATTGTGGATCAGTTGAACCCAATCCAGAAGCAAACTCAGCCTAATTAACCCCATATGTTCTCTCTGAGTTCAGATCCAACCGCCGGCTCTATCTATGGTTCACTACTAAAATCTGTTTAAGGCAGACTTTGGTTTAATGCATATATAGGCTCAGTGATCAAAGGAACAAAGTCTGTATTGATCAGAAGGCGCAGAGTGAAAAAAAGATCAAAAGAAGCATTATTTTCACAACCACAAAGTCATTTTTTACCATTTATATGCATCAAGAAGTGCACAAAAACTGTTAAAAAAAACTAGCCAAAGCAGAGAATTAAAGGATTCATTACAAAATATGAAAAGACCTTTGTGACTTAATTAATTACAATTTTATATGAGTGCATGTATTAATTAGCAAAGACGGCAGGGCAGTAAGCCACGATCGGGATCAGTGTGTGTGAGACAGAGCTTCAAAAGAAGCCGCCAGAGAACAGAAACAGCTTGGCCTGAGTGGCCGGCCAGCCTCCCATAGGCCTGTTTGGCCTGCATGCCGAAAGAGGAGGAGGAGGAGATGGAGGAGTGGTTACTAAAAAGCCGCTCCAAACTAGTCCTCCAACAAAGACAATCTGGAACAAATTCTGATCTGGCAGCAAAAATAGCTTTGTGGAATTTGCAAATACTGCCTAATAGAATATAAGTGATTCAAGAAGGAAATATAGAGCAGAGCAGCACATGTGAATGTGAATTAAGCCTTGCTTTATTTGAGACAGGAAGCAGCGTTATGGAAGCAGATTTGCTCAATATTATTAGCAACCTGCCACAGTATTAGAAAGGAGAGTTTCTCAAGAAATCAATGTCATAGCAGCAATCTAACTGTATCTTTTCTATTTGCAGAAAATCATTCAAATCATAATCTTGTTGTATTTCATTATTGTTGTGCCAATAACAATGCATAGGAAAATCTAAACATATTTATTTCCTGATTTTTCCACTGAAAATTAATCTGCCTCATTAGTTGCAGAATTATCAAATCTCAATCATAAATAATTCAATAAATGCAAAATAATTACTTCAATTTGGGACAGTGATTAAGAGGAATTTCTGAGCTTGTTTTGGATGAACGTCTAGATTTTTGATGAACGTCTAGATTTGTTCAATAACTGTATATTGTAATTCAGGAGGCCCAGAGTATGAGACCAAGGTACATAATGTCTACTACTACCATCACTACTACCATCACTACTACCTCCTACCACTACTTCCACTACCACTACCACCACAACCACAACAACTACTATTACTTCTACCTCCACTACTACTGCCACTACCACCACTAATACCACAACCACCACTACCACCCCTACTACCACGACAACTACTACTACTTCTACCACCACTACTACCACCACTACTACTACCACTACCACCACTAATACCACAACCACCACTAATACCACAACCCCCACTACTACCACCACCACTACTACTACCACCACTATCACCACAACCACCACTACTACCACTACTACTATCACCACTACTACCACTACCACCACTAATACCACAACCACCACTACCACCCCTACTACCACCACCACTACTACTACCACCACTATCACCACTACCACCACTACTACCTCCACTACTACTGCCACTACCACCACTAATACCACAACCACCACTACCACCCCTACTACCACGACAACTACTACTACTTCTACCACCACTACTACCACCACTACTACTACCACTACCACCACTAATACCACAACCACCACTACTACTACCAACACTATCACCACAACCACCACTACTACCACCACCACTACTACTACCACCACTACCACATCTGCCACTACCGCTACTACCACCCCCACCACTACTACCACCAGTACTTCCACCCCATACTACTACCACCACTACCATCAGTACTACTACCACAACAACTACTACTACTACTACCACTGCTACTACCCCCACTACCACTACTACCACTACTACCACCACCACTACTACCACCACCACCACTACCACTACCACCACTACTAGCCCTGTCACATTCTGACCTTAGTTCCTTTTTTATGTCTCTATTGTAGTTTGGTCAGGGCGTGAGTTGGGGTGGGCATTCTATGTTTTGTGTTCTATGTTTTCTATTTCTATGTGTTTGGCCTGGTATGGTTCCCAATCAGAGGCAGCTGGCAATCGTTGTCTCTGATTGAGAACCATACTTAGGCAGCCTGTTTTCCCACTATGGGTTGTGGGTAGTTATTTTCTGTTTAGTGTTTTTGTTGCACCTTACAGAACTGTTTGTTTGTCCGTTTGTTGTTTTTGTTCAGTATTCATCTTTATTAAAATTATTATGAATACATACCACGCTGCACTTTGGTCCTCTTCACCTTCTTCATACGACGACCGTTACAAGCCCAAGTCCCAGTGGACCGTATACTGAGAAACGCAAATAGCTGTTGAGCTTAGCATGCATTTTGATTATCTTCCTGAGACTCACTTATCATATTGATGAAATGTAATGAAACATATACAGTATACAGACTGATGACCAGAATTTGTAATGGCTAGTATTGTAATGCTACAATTTTAGTCATTTTCTGTGTTTATTTTCTTCAAGAATCTGTGGACAAGAATCTGTGGACATTCTGCAACATTGTACCCTGTGTGATAGGGGTGATGACCTCTTGGAGGTCAATGTGACGTTACAGTTCCTTCCTAAGTAAATAAAATGACTGTCTAGTAAATAAGTCAACAGCTTTGTTCTACAACAAGAGCAAAGTAACAGCTAATCCCCAGTGGTTACCAGAGACAATTTAGGTACCAATGAAAAAAGCGAATCAACAAATAACCGTCGCTGTCTGGAAACATTCCAGAAACTTGAGGGCTTTTCCAACCCTCCATGACTGACAACTGAAGTGTTAATGGTAGTTGTTTTAATTTGACCTAACCAATTCCTGATTTACGGTTCCATGAGTGACAAAAACCTTGTAATGCTTTAGCATTTTATTGTTTTAATCACTATTGAAACAACCGAGTCAACAAACATTGTATCTGTTTAGTTGAAGACAATGGCAGTGGCGGTGCTGTTTGGAATCCAAATTCTATGAAATGTTAATCGCTTTCCATGTTCCGGGCCTCCTTGTTTTTGTCCTCGGTGGGACTCCCAATGAGTTCTGTGACTTCATTTGAATAAGTGGCAGAGTACTGCGCACCTCAGCTGGAGAGTTAGCTGTTTTCTGTTTGGGTCAGACTACAGAGCGAGTTAGAGCGAGTTATACAGTTCTGTATACAGTCCCTCCAAGCCTGCTGTTAGGCCTTGTTATTAATGCCCATGCCCCCACCGGCTAGCTGAGTGATTGCTGGATGGATGGCCCATTTGATTGACGTGACAGAAGATTGGCTTGCTGTTTAAAAGCCCACCCCTCCACCCTACTCCACACTGAAGCTGTCCTTGGACATACATTGCGTATGACGGTGTGTTGTTTTCATTACAGTATAATTGTAGGGACTGGGCTTCTCTGTACAGAACGGCTCGGGTTATCACTGTTGATTGATATGGTTGGTCCATCGATTTAGAAGGGCGCTACATGCCACGGAGGACACTTTGTTTATGGTTCAAACTAAGAGCCCTGGAGATTAAATCAATGATCAGTTGTCAGAAGGGACATTTTATCAGGGATTAAGACACTTCTTTTCGATGTTATCAAAAATGGCTAGAACTTTGTCAGATCTAATACTGTCCATGGCATTTAAATCACATCGTACGTCAGCCGTTTGACAAGGAGATAAGTGTGACGTGCAACATGTTGGTGAGAGTGGCGTCTGTAAAGCTACCCTGTAAAGCAGTGGCTGATTGTCAGTGCCATTGAGCGCACATTCATGTCATCATGTCATCATGTCAAGTTCTTTCAATCACTGAGTCAAAGTCCTCATTGATCCACCACTACAAGTCTGTTATCGGTTAGAAGCCAACCGCAGATGTGACAGTTTTCACAGCCCCTCCAGATAAGGAGACAGGCCCACTGGTGCCATTATGTCATGTCTAGATCTCCAATCCAGAGAGCTGCTTAAATAGCTATATTACATCCTGTACTCGCACAGATTTATGAAGATTTTAAAGGCTTCATGTTATGCATGTATGTTATATCATGTATGTTATATCATGTATGTTATAGCTCTATTTGTTCAATATCTCCTTTGAGTCTACTCAGTTCAATCAAGTAATTTAGTTCAATTGAGTATCATTGTCACAGGTTTCATATACAATGACAAAACAACCACAAATAAATAAAATCTATATGTTGCAGAAGTAGATGGGCATACGTCCATTTGTATCTGAAATGTGCTATCACCAGATGCCGTCCATACTGACTGACATTGATGCCCATGGCCATTAAATAAAGGATCAGGATGAATGGAGCTCAAGATGTTGACACACACTGTTCTATCTAGGCCCTGTGTATAGTCATGTTGGCAGAACTGGCTAAATGCACAAGTTAAAGCAGAAAATAACATTGAAGGATTTCTCATTAAAACAGCAAAAGCAGGACACTTGGCATTGTGCTGGAGCAACACTGCTATAGGCCCTGTCTCACCAGCTGGTTTTAGGGTAATTATACCATGTTTGAATCCCAAATGGCACCCTACTCCCTATATAGTGCACAATAGCCCTATCAAAAGTAGTGCACTATAAAGAGAATAGGGTGCCGTTTGGGACAATGTGCTGAACTCTGTTCCCACTTCTTGGGCAGATGGACGCCTGTGTAGGGGCCCGTCCAGAGAATTAATACCGTGTCCCCGGGCCCGCCCATAGATTAATGTGGGTAAAGGTTGAGTTATGAGTTATGACAGAGCAAATCTAAATGTTTGAAAAGCATTGCCTAGAAGGCAGGCCAGGCCTTCCATGGATTTCAATGTGAGTGAAGGTCTTCCAATGTTTTTCTATCCTAGTTGTCTCTGTTTGTTCAATGTCTTTTTTCAGGGTGTCGTCAGTTATTTCTTTATTTAATCTTTATTTAACACATTCTTATTTACAATGACGGCTAACCCCTGCCAAACCCTCCCCTAGCCCAGACGACACTGGGCCAATTGTTAGCCGCCTTATGGGACTCCCGATCACAGCTGGTTGTGATACAGCACGGGACCGAACCCAGGTCTGTAGTGGCGCCTTAGACCGCTACGCCACTCAGGATCCCAGTTATCCCAGTTATGGTTTTAGGGTGAGTAGGGTTTTAATTTCTCCATTTATTAACTGTTTTAATAAATAAACAAGTGAAGAATTGCTCAGCTTTTCCTTACAGACGCTGGGTAGTAAAGCATTATTGTATCTGTAGATGGAAGAAAATGACTTACACTCCAACATTGTCACTAAAATCTATGTAGTTACATGGTAGTCTCAGTGCCATTAGAAAGTATTTACACCCTTCGACTTTTTCTTGTGTTACAAAGTGATTTTCATATGGATGTAATTGTAATCTTTTTCAATGATCTACACAAAATACTCTGTAATGTCAAAGTGGAAGAAAAATGTGAACACTTGTAGAAAATGCATGAAAAATAAAACACTTGTCACGTTCGTCGTAATGATGAGACCAAGGCGCAGCGTGATAAAAATACATTCTTCTTTAATTAACGAAGAACACTTAAACAAACTAACAAACTAACAAAACAACAAAACGAACATGACGCTATTATAAACCGAGTGCTGACACAGGCAACTACACATAGACAATAACCCACAAAATACCCAAGGAATATGGCTACCTAAATATGGTCCCCAATCAGAGACAATGATAAACAGCTGCCTCTGATTGGGAACCAATCTAGGCAACCATAGACATATAAACACCTAGATATACAAAAAGAAACCTAGGCATACAAAACCCCCTAGACAATACAAAAAACTACACAAACCACCCTCGTCACACCCTGACCTAACCAAAATAATAAAGAAAACAAAGATAACTAAGGTCAGGGCGTGACAACACTAATACATCTTAATTAGATAAATATTCAACCCAGCAGTGATTAAATCAAATCAAATCAAATGTATTTATATAGCCTTTCGTACATCAGCTGATATCTCAAAGTGCTGTACAGAAACCCAGCCTAAAACCCCAAACAGCAAGCAAATGCAGGTGTAGAAGCACGGTGGCTAGGAAAAACTCCCTAGAAAGGCCAAAACCTAGGAAGAAACCTAGAGAGGAACCAGGCTATGTGGGGTGGCCAGTCCTCTTCTGGCTGTGCCGGGTGGAGATTATAACAGAACATGGCCAAGATGTTCAAATGTTCATAAATGACCGACATGGTCAAATAATAATAATCACAGGCAGAACAGTTGAAACTGGAGCAGCAGCATGGCCAGGTGGACTGGGGACAGCAAGGAGTCATCATGTCAGGTAGTCCTGAGGCATGGTCCTAGGGCTCAGGTACTCCAAGAGAGAGAAAGAAAGAGAGAAAGAGAGAATTAGAGAGAGCATACTTAAATTCACACAGGACACCGGATAGGACAGGAGAAGTACTCGAGATATAACAAACTGACCCTAGCCCCCCGACACATAAACTACTGCAGCATAAATACTGGTGGTTGAGACAGCTTATTACAGCTGAGGTTATTTCTAGGTAAGTCTCTAAGAGTTTTCCACACATGGATTGTGCAACATTTGCCCATTAGTCTTTTCAAAATTCTTCAAGCTCTGTCAAATTGATTGTTGATCATTGCTAGACAACCATTTTCAGGCCTTGACATAGATTTTCAAGCAGATTTAGTCAAAACTGTAACTCAACCACTTAAGAACAATCCCTGTCTTCTTGGTAAGAAATTCCAGTGTAGATGTGTCCTTGTGTTTTAGGTTATTGTCCTACTGAAAGGTGAATTAATCTCCCAGTGTCTGTTGGAAAGCAGACTGAAAAAGTTTTTTTTCTCTAGGATTTTGGCTGTGCTTAACTCCATTCTGTTTTTTTTATGCTGAAAAACTTCCCAGTCCTTAACGATTACAAGCATACCCATAACAGGATCAACCACTACTATGCTTGAAAATATGGATAGTGGTACTCTGTAATTTGTTGTATTGGATTTGCCCCAAACATAACACTTTGTATTCAGGACAAAAAGTGAATTGCTTTGACACATGTTGCAAACAGGATGCAAGTTTTGGAATATTTGGATTCTGTACAAGCTTCCTTCTTTTGACTTTGTCATTTAGGTTAGTATTGTGTAGTAAGTCAACAATGGCCTCATGATGAAATCCCTGAGCGGTTTCCTTCCTCTACGGCAAATGAGTTAGGAAGGACGCCTCTGTATTTGTAGTGACTGGGTGTGTTGATACACCATCCAAAGTGTAATTAATAACTTCACCATGCTCAAAGGGATATTCAATGTCTGCTTTACCAACATATGCCCTTCTTTACGAGGCCTTGGAAACCCTCCCTGGTTTTTGTGGTTGAATCTGTGTTTGAAATCCACTGCTTGACTGAGGGACCTTACAGATAATTGTATGTTTGGGGTACAGAGATGTTGTGGTAATTTAACAATCATATTAAACACTATTATTGCACACAGATTGAGTCCATGCAACTTGTTATGTGACTTGTTAAGCCCATTTTACTCCAGAACTTATTTAGGCTTGCCATAACAAAGGGGTTGAATACTTATTGACTCAAGACATTTCAGCTTTTCATCTTTTATTAATTTGTTGAATTTTAAAAATATATCATTTTACTTTGACATTATGGGGGTATTGTGTGTAGGCCAGTGACAAAAACATCTTAATTTAATCAATTTTAAATTCAGGCTGTAACACAACAAAATGGGGAAAAAGTCTAGGGGTCTGAATACTTTCTGAAGTCACGGTATGTAGCCTACAACTTATGGTTGAATGTGGACTGACTGACCATGTATATAGGGTGCTTACTTACTTCGTGTTCTTCTTCTTTTTATTTATTGTGTGTTTTTATTATACCTTTGGTAATTTTTAGTATTACATTGTTATTGATTACTGCATTGTTGGGTTTAGAGCTTGCAAGAAAGGCATTTAACTGTGACATTAAAACTTGAAACTTGGAATGTAGGTAAGATTACAATAAAATAATAAGATTACATAAAATCTCACTATGGAGATACAGTATACTGTAATTACACTGTACCTGTCTATGTAATAACATGTACATACACAGGTTTTAGGACACTTTTCAATGAACCCATCATTGACCAAAATGACCATAGTTCTATGCTTGAAAATATAAGCAAACAAAGAGCAAGATGATTTTCTACAGTTTTTGCACTCACTGCCTTTATGTCAGTGAATGCAATATGGTGAGTGATTTTGACCATTTTCTATCTCACTGAAGCCAATCTGTTGCATGACCTAAATAGAGGAATGCGAGGGAAACAAAGTACTACACACGAGCTGTGTACTGCTGTGCACTAAAACCATAGCAGAGGAAAAAAACAGATCTATAAAGTGTTTCACCAGAATCCCAATTTCTCCTCATTATACTGCATATAAGATTCCAGGCACTACGATATTGATATTGTGGAAAATGCTATAGGCATGTGTAATATCTGAAAATATATTTTTGTTACTTCTTTTATATTTTTTATCCTTGAGCAAATCAGAAATGAATATAAATCAAGAATAGAAATTGCGACAGAGATAGGCACATTGCAGACTAGATTACTAATCAAAGAGCCTTTCACGGTGACGTAAAGAGAAATTGTGATCGTAATTACTGTCATTGTCATCAGTTTTATCCAGATATCAGAGCCTTCATTTTCAACACTACAGTTAAAAGGAACATTGTACAATAATAAAAAATGACCCATTCCAAAATGTCCTGATTGGAAGAAACACAAAGAGTGTAGGGTGTCCAATCAAAAACACATATTTTGACCAATGTGTAAAATGTTTTTCATGTAGATGCTCCTCTAAGAAAACCAACTGTCCGAAACTCATGTATCTATCATAATCCAAATTAGTACAAAATTAGGGTGGCTAAATCATTGGAGGCCAGAGAAAAAAAAGTGGTCAAAACTGGAAAATCGCAATGCGTCTGCTAGGTTGGATGCTGTGCGAGAATTGGGGCTAGCTGACAGGCTCACCGTTGAACTCGTTATGTTTCTTTTCAAATCAGGAGGACAAAAAACTACATAGAGGTAAGATAGATATAGATTTTGAGACATGAAATTTAGTATTTTCATAATTTAGTATAAGCTTTTTAAATAGATGCGATATTCCTGATCTTTTTAGAAGATTTCTCATAAAAACAAGAGTATCTCTGTGAAATGTCAACGGAGAACTGAGCGTACCACTGTGAAATGTCAACGGAGAACTGAGCGTACCACTGTGAAATGTCAACGGAGAACTGAGCGTACCACTGTGAAATGTCAACGGAGAACTGAGCATACCACTGTGAAATGTCAACGGAGAACTGAGCGTACCACTGTGAAATGTCAACGGAGAACTGAGCGTACCACTGTGAAATGTCAACGGAGAACTGAGCGTACCACTGTGAAATGTCAATGGAGAACTGAATGTACCACTGTAAAATGTCAATGGAGAACTGAATGTACCACTGTGAAATGTCAACGGAACACTGAGCGTACCACTGTGAAATGTCAATGGAGAACTGAATGTACCACTGTGAAATGTCAACGGAACACTGAGAGTACCACTGTGAAATGTCAACGGAACACTGAGCGTACCACTGTGAAATGGCAATGGAACACTGAGCGTACCACTGTGAAATGGCAACGGAACACTGAGCTTACCACTGTGACATGTCAACGGAGATCTGAGAGTACCACTGGTTAAATGTCAACAGATCTGAGCGTACCACTGTGAAATGTTAATGGAGAACTGAGCGTACCACTGTGAAATGTCAATGGAGAACTGAGCTTACCAGTGTGAAATGTCAAAAGAGCACTGAGCGTACCACAGTGAAATGTCAACGGAGAACTGAGCATACCACTGTGAAATGTCAATGGAACACTGAGCGTACCACTGTGAAATGGCAACGGAACACTGAGCTTACCACTGTGACATGTCAACGGAGAACTGAGAGTACCACTGTGAAATGGCAACGGAACACTGAGCTTACCACTGTGACATGTCAACGGAGATCTGAGAGTACCACTGTGAAATGTCAACAGATCTGAGCGTACCACTGTGAAATGTCAATGGAGAACTGAGCTTACCAGTGTGAAATGTCAAAAGAGCACTGAGCGTACCACAGTGAAATGTCAACAGAGAACTGAGAGTACCACTGTGAAATGTCAATGGAGAACTGAACGTACCACTGTAAAATGTCAACGGAGAACTGAGCGTACCACTGTGAAATGTTAATGGAGAACTGAACGTACCACTGTAAAATGTCAACGGAGGACTGAGCGTACCACTGTGAAATGTCAACGGAGGACTGAGCATGCCACTGTGAAATGTCAACGGAGGACTGAACGTACCACTGTGAAATGTTATTGGAGAACTGAGCTTACCACTGTGAAATGTCAACGGAGAACTGAATGTACCACTGTGAAATGTCAACCGTGAACTGAGCATACCACTGTGAAATGTTATTGGAGAACTGAGCGTACCACTGTGAAATGTCAACGGAGAACTGAATGTACCACTGTGAAATGTCAACCGTGAACTGAGCGTACCACTGTGAAATGTCAACCGTGAACTGAGCGTACCACTGTGAAATGTCAACCGTGAACTGAGCGTACCACTGTGAAATGTCAACCGTGAACTGAGCGTACCACTGTGAAATGTCAACGGAGAACTGAGCGTACCACTGTGAAATGTCAACGGAGAACTGAGCGTACCACTGTGAAATGTCAATGGAGAACTGAGCATACCACTATGAAATGTCAACGGAGAACTGAGCGTACCACTGTGAAATGTCAACGGAGAACTGAGCGTACCACTGTGAAATGTCAACGGAGAACTGAGCGTACCACTGTGAAATGTCAACGGAGAACTGAGCGTACCACTGTGAAATGTCAATGGAGAACTGAATGTACCACTGTGAAATGTCAATGGAGAACTGAATGTACCACTGTGAAATGTCAACGGAACACTGAGAGTACCACTGTGAAATGTCAACGGAACACTGAGCGTACCACTGTGAAATGTCAATGGAGAACTGAATGTACCACTGTGAAATGTCAACGGAACACTGAGAGTACCACTGTGAAATGTCAACGGAACACTGAGCGTACCACTGTGAAATGGCAATGGAACACTGAGCGTACCACTGTGAAATGGCAACGGAACACTGAGCTTACCACTGTGACATGTCAACGGAGATCTGAGAGTACCACTGGTTAAATGTCAACAGATCTGAGCGTACCACTGTGAAATGTTAATGGAGAACTGAGCGTACCACTGTGAAATGTCAATGGAGAACTGAGCTTACCAGTGTGAAATGTCAAAAGAGCACTGAGCGTACCACAGTGAAATGTCAACGGAGAACTGAGCATACCACTGTGAAATGTCAATGGAACACTGAGCGTACCACTGTGAAATGGCAACGGAACACTGAGCTTACCACTGTGACATGTCAACGGAGAACTGAGAGTACCACTGTGAAATGGCAACGGAACACTGAGCTTACCACTGTGACATGTCAACGGAGATCTGAGAGTACCACTGTGAAATGTCAACAGATCTGAGCGTACCACTGTGAAATGTCAATGGAGAACTGAGCTTACCAGTGTGAAATGTCAAAAGAGCACTGAGCGTACCACAGTGAAATGTCAACAGAGAACTGAGAGTACCACTGTGAAATGTCAATGGAGAACTGAACGTACCACTGTAAAATGTCAACGGAGAACTGAGCGTACCACTGTGAAATGTTAATGGAGAACTGAACGTACCACTGTAAAATGTCAACGGAGGACTGAGCGTACCACTGTGAAATGTCAACGGAGGACTGAGCATGCCACTGTGAAATGTCAACGGAGGACTGAACGTACCACTGTGAAATGTTATTGGAGAACTGAGCTTACCACTGTGAAATGTCAACGGAGAACTGAATGTACCACTGTGAAATGTCAACCGTGAACTGAGCATACCACTGTGAAATGTTATTGGAGAACTGAGCGTACCACTGTGAAATGTCAACGGAGAACTGAATGTACCACTGTGAAATGTCAACCGTGAACTGAGCGTACCACTGTGAAATGTCAACCGTGAACTGAGCGTACCACTGTGAAATGTCAACCGTGAACTGAGCGTACCACTGTGAAATGTCAACCGTGAACTGAGCGTACCACTGTGAAATGTCAACCGTTAACTGAGCGTACCACTGTGAAATGTCAACGGAGAACTGAGCTAACCACATATTGAGCGTACCACAAGCTTTTTATTTTCATAGCCTTTTACATTGATTTCAGTTCAAACTACTTTGCAGACAACCGCCACCATATTTAAAATCCTCAATAGTCACCACCGAAAAAGTACATCGCTCTGTCAACAGAGCTCGGTGCCTATTATCGGATGTATTAGCTTACGAAATCTTTAAAATAATGTTAATTATATGTAAGAAAGACACTACTGAATGATTAAGTTCATAAAGAATCCTATTTGTGTTGGTAAAAGGTATTTTATAACATAAGGAGGTTACTCACCCAGAGCGGGTGGACACCCCAAAGACTGGGACTTCAATCAAACTTTGGGCTGTGGTCATAAACTGGACACACATGTTTGGGAGTAAGAGCACAAGCATTATCTGTGTCATGTATCCCCCATTTCTATCAAAAACAGATTGTAACAGTGGTTTATGTTACAGAGATCCACAGGCCAAACATTGATACCAGCCACAGCCCGTTTTTCTAACGGGTCATTCTAACGTATGGAGTGTCAGAGTGAAGAGAGTGAAACAATAGTCATCTCCAAAAGATCCATCGCAATTCGTTAGCGGTGTCCGACTCCTCCGAGAGGTTTCCGCCAGGTTTATCAGCAAACAGCCCATGAATATGCAGTTAAACAAACAGCCATCCAAATATAAGACCACCGTGGCTAACGTCATTATGTCTGTGTCCGCAGCTTGTCTGTCAGAAGAAAGCGCCAGCCCTGTTTGAGGAACTCTTGTGGGGATTTAACCACACCAGAATTCTGATCGGACTTGGACTCTGTCCCAGAATGCTGAGTTAATAGCCTTTCTCTCCATTGAATAGTGCTTTGAATCTCTAATGTGGCTTGTATGCAGGAACTGTAGTTTAACGTGCCTTTGAGGGAACTTCATTTCCGACAGTACAATGACCGAGGTAAAAAAATACATTGTCTGCCAAACATCCTGTAATATCTTCAAATTGTATCTAACTTCACAAGATATCATAGGATATAGCACTCTGTAGAATTGTGATAAACTAATCATTTGTCAGTAAACTTAGAAAATGCAGTGAATTCACACTTGCATGTGTGTTGATGAACCTGATGCACCCAATGCACCCAATATGGATGCCCAAGGAGAGCTTTTCTGTCCGTGTTTGTGTCATCTATTTTTGTTCTTTCTCCTTCTGTTACATAAGAATTTTTCAGGATCCAGAAAAAAATATTGCAGGTGTAAAAAGGCCTCTCTTGTAAGTGCCCCTCATAGCTAGCTGTCAATCAATCAAATATTTCTCAACGTTTCACAACAGTGGGGATAAATAAATAAATGGACACACATACATATATATATATACATATTCTAATTCATTTCTACAGATGTAACTCAGCACCAGATAAGTATTTACACTCAGATCCAGGCTCACATTGAAACCCTCCACTAAAAGGTGTTTTGTTGATGTCAATCAACACATCATTCCATAACACAACACAAAAACAACGTCACTGAGATCAAATGATTTTAGAAAATACGACAAGTATTCTCTTTAATATGAAGGATCCACACAGCTCAGTGGCTCTGTTGTTTCATTCAAAGTGGCCCAGTTTCCTCCTCCAAATTCAAGTCCCTTAGTCTGGGCCTGCCCACATGCCATACATTACTGTAGAGGCCACCTGTTGAAATGGTGGGTGGCTAATTCGAGGAGTGGGTGTAACACTCCACTTGACAGACCACCCTACCCCTTCCAACCTCTAACTGCCACCGTCCATACCCCAGGCCCCATGCCCCCTGGGCCTGCACCCCCAGCCTGTTATGGCAGCTCCCCTGATTGATGGAGCCCCACTCAGGGTTAATTTACACTCATGAATTATGCATGCTGTGATGCCACCGCTCCATTCTCTATTTCTCTCCATGGGTTGAGGCTACTTCATGGCAGAAATCAGGACATTTCCCTTCTTCTCCTTGCCACTGTTCCTATCAACAATTACATGGGGAGTGGGGATGGACTGGAATGGGCAGATTTTTAGATGATGTCTGTAGAAAGGCAGGTGCATTCTTTTGGTATTCATTATTGAAATGTTGGAAATGGTAAGTAGTATCAATTCATAACATTCATATCTTCAAAACAGTACCTATTTTCTCATTATATTATTTTAGCATAGAAAAGGCTTTTCCTTTTGTTTGTGAGGAAATAATGCCCAAATATTGACATAATTATCTAAATAGCAGGTAGAAAATATGAACTTCACTGCTTTTCACACAGTCAGGTATTTAGCTGGGTTAGTGGTAGAAAGCGTTGGTTTGAACTCGGTACAGGTTTAACTCTGCGGACATGACATTACTAAGCTATCATTTACAGATGATGCCACTAAAATTCATTACCTGTTGTATGTCAGTGACAGCTCAAAATAAGGTTTAAAATGTTCCACTTAATGAGACACATATCTTTTCAATTCAAGCTTTGCTTTGGGAAACAGTCTAAAACTGTCCCTCTCACTCATAAAATACACTGGATCCAGTCAAGGTATTTCAAAGACACAATATAATCAACAACTATGAACAAAGTTGCATAACTTGTCGGACATTCCTGAGAAAATGGATGATGTCCCTCACTTCCCCCCCGATGGGAACAGGCTGGTGATTGATGGTACCTGACCCAGTCGGAGGCGAAAGGAACACCCCTTGAAAGACAACATGTGCCACTCTTTTTTAAACATGGTATCCCTCCTGCTATTTCAGTCCCCTCTCCACTGCGTCTCCATTTTTCGTAGATGACAATTATGCCGCTCAGCAGTTTCCCAGATCTGACTGCAGCTTTCACTGCATGCAGGGAATATTACAGGACAATGTTAAACTACTCCATCTATAACGGAGTCAATGCTTGACCAAGCCCTCCAAGGTCTTGATAGAGTTGTACAATAGGGCCCTCCCCTCCACTGTAGTTGGTATGATTCTGAGGGGAAATGGCACAACACTGTAGGCTGTTTCAATAGTTTTTAAATGACAGACATCCTATTTTATGTCTAAGATCACTTCAGCATTTTTGTGGTCTGAGTCCTCTTTGCGTTCACATTGCTATGTTTAGAAAAGAACAAAGATCTTTTTCCAACATTCACTCAATGCACTACAAGATCTGTCTGGGAAAAGTCAAGAACAAGACAAGCTTTAAAATAAAACATTAACTAGCTGTTGAGGTTGGTTACTGAGCTCTCATGGTGTCAGTAAAGATGATGGAGTTTTGAAAACAACTGTATTTTGACACCCAACAGCAGCTGTCAATTGTGTCGCGAGGCTGTGGTTAATATCTGACCAGTGGACCACCAATCTTCCCCAGCAAAATGTGTTGTTAGTCTCGATATTGACATGCTTCATAAATCAGAGGCAATGAATTGTCAGCTGCTATTTCTACACTCTGTGAAATCTGACCTGCCTTGTTGGGAGCAGAGATCCTAGCAGGGGTATTGACTTGGTGTTGTGAGGGGGGAAATGGCTGGAGCCCATTGTTTGACACACACACACCCCTCCCCGCTCCCCCACACAAACACACACAAAAGCATGGACCCACAAGCGCACAGACTCACACACAGAAGCATGAACACACAAGCACCGACACATAACCGGAATCACACATAAGCCATTAATAACACACTCGAGCAAGTGAGCACTCACACACACACCATTCTATAAACCATGACTACTGGGTTTAGCAAATCATTAGCAATGAAGAGGCATCAACATGTACCGTGAGCATACCATATACAATTACAATTTTTTTTCTCACAAAGAATACATTCCAGCCTTGAGTGTTGCCAGCCCAAATCCAGAGAAGGTGAAAAATGAAGGAAGTGGAGAATAAAAATAAATAGGGCTTGTCTGAGCAGCACAGTGACAGATCACAATCTCTCTCTCTCTCTCTCTCTCTCTCTCTCTCTCTCTCTCTCTCTCTCTCTCTCTCTCTCTCTCACTCTCTCACTCTCTCTCTCCCTCTCTCCCACTCTCTCTCTCTCTCTCTCTCTCTCTCTCTCGCTCTCTCTCTCTCTCTCCCACTCTTTCTCTCTCTCTTGCTCTCACTCTCTTTCTCCCTCTCTCCCACTCTTTCCCTCTCTCTCGCTCTCACTCACTCACTCTCTCCCTCTCTCCCACTCTTTCCCCCTCTCTCTCACTTCTCCAAACAGTTATCTGTCAACAAGCAGTCCCTTCATTCAAGTGAAATATAGTGTAAAGGGAGATGTCTTCCATCTGTCCACCGTCATTAAGCTTCCCATTAAGTGAGATGTTTTCATTTCCTTGAAGGAGCCGTGTGACTGGATCTGGATAGAGATCACTGCGTACACTGACGAAGAGAGGAAATAGACTGTCAGGTGTCCCGTTCCCATTAATGCCACCCAAACATCCACCCAGACACTCCCATCCAGATATCCACCCCAGACACTCCATCCAGACACTCCACCCAGACACTCCATCCAGACATCCACCCAGACACTCCCACCCAGACACTCCACCAGACACCTCCACCCAGACATCCACCCAGACATCCACCCAGACACTCCACCCCAGGCATCCACCCAGACACTCCATCCAGACACTCCACCCAGACACTCCACCCAGACACTCCACCCCAGAATCCACCCAGACACTTCACCCAGACATCCACCCAGACACTCCACCCAGACACTCCACCATGACATCACCCAGACACTCCACCCAGACATCCACACAGATATCCACCCAGACACTCACCCAGAAACTCCACCCAGACACTCTCCATCCAGACACTCCACCCAGACACTCCACCAGACAATCCACCCCAGACATCCACCCAGCCACTCCACCCAGACATCACCCAGACACTCCATCCAGACACTCCACCCGACACTCCACCCAGGACATTCACCCCAGACACTCCATCCAGAACTCCACAGACACTCCCACCCAGACATCCCACCCAGACATCCACCCAGCCACTCCACCAGACATCCACCCCAGGACCACTCCACCCAGACATCCACCCCAGACACTCCATCCAGACATCCCAACCAGACACTCCACCCAGACATCCACCCAGACATCCACCCAGCCACTCCACCCAGACATCCACCCAGACACTCCATCCAGACACTCCACCCAGACACTCCACCCAGACATTCACCCAGACACTCCATCCAGACACTCCACCCAGACACTCCACCCAGACATCCACCCAGACATCCACCCAGCCACTCCACCCAGACATCCACCCAGACACTCCACCCAGACATCCACCCAGACACTCCATCCAGACATCCACCCAGACATCCACCCAGACACTCCACCCCAAAACTCCATCTAGACACTCCACCTAGAAACTCCACCCAGACATCCACCCAGACACTCAATCCAGACATTCACCCAGACACTCTACCCAGAAACTCCACCCAGACATCCACCCAGACACTCCACCCAAACATTCACTCAGACACTCCACCCAGACATCCACCCAGACACTCAATCCAGACATCCACCCAGACATCCACCCAGACTCTCCACCCAGACGTCCACCCAGACATCCACCCAGCCACTCCACCCAGACCCTCCACCCAGACCTCCACCCAGACATCTACCCAGACACTCCACCCAGACATCCACGCCACGTATTTTCTATTGAACATTTATCCAAATTAAACACACTCATAATGTGACCATGTATTGAAAAGGTATTGCTACAGTTGACAGAGATCTTTGTCTTTCAGAAAACCCCTGTGACTAATGGCACCAAATGTACATATTTTTTTTTTATAGTGTTTATTTTATTTTAGGGTGAGATAATGCTTTATTGTAGGCCTAGAATTGTCAGCTTTTCCCTGCGGTATGCATTTGTCATTGTTATGAGCAGGGAAAGAAATGGAGCAAATACAATTTATTAATCAATGATGATGAAAATGAAGACAAACGGAAAACCATAGTTCCAGTACATCCCACCAGTTCACATCTGAATAATGACATTTCCCCTTTTTTATGATCTGGCCTCAGTAACTCAAGCAATTACAACAAATCATTAAACCCCAAAGCTAATGAACAATTACATTCATTATTTATTCATATGGCCATGAAATCCAAGTCAGATCCGTTTAGTTGTGTTACTGCTCTGCTGTCGTGTGATTTCTCCCTGACCCTGACCGTTTCGGAATTCAGCTCTTTCTGATCAGGGTTGTGTCTCAAATAGCACCCTATTCCCTACAGTACATAGGGCACTACCTAACTATGGAATAGGGCGCCATTTGGAATGCAGACCTGGACTTTGAATAAGATAGCATTTAAAACAGACTGCTAAAAACTAATAGTCTAGTTTAACATCTCATAAATACTGTGCTATTCAGTTGTTATAATTGTCCCTCTATTGAAAAGGGTGTATTTAGGTATTAGTTTGTAATTGATGTGGTGAGTTGTTGATCATCCTTTGTAGATCAACAGCCGTTCACTAGGTGCGATTGATTGTGTGTAAGCTGTGTAACTGTTGCAATCCATTCCACCCAGCTCCATTAGGTTGTGCACAACAAATCCACTTTCACACATGCTCTACTCACACATACATAGCTGTCACCTCATCATCCTACTAGCTGTCCCCAAGTCATTCACTCCAGGATGCACTCATCCCAATTCACCTGCATGACTGCTACTGACTATATTGGAAATGCTGTGTATAGCCCAATGCATGTGGAACTGACTACATGTGCAAACTATTGGATCCATGGAACACATCAACCGCATGAAAGATAGATCTATGCATAATAGGTATAATCTATGCATTTCAAAATGCCTTTTATGTTAAAATAAACAATCTTCTGACATTTTTCCAAAAGGGTTCTTCGGCTGTCCCCATAGGAGAACCCTTTTTGGCTCCAGGTAGTACTTTTTGGGGTTTTATGTAGAACCCCCTTGTGCAAAGGATTTTACATGGAACCCAAAATGGGGACCCAAAATGGGGACAATCGAAGAACTGTTTTAGGTTCTAGATAACACCTTTTTTTCTTAGGAGTGTACTTATATACAGTATGCCATTTTATACAGTATATAGAAGTTTCACAAGCAATTTCTGGAGACATGGACCAGTACTGGCCGGGCTGCTTGTTGGTACGATAGTTGGTATGGAGGGTAAACTATGACCCCTTGTGTATGGAGTTGAACTGTCATAGGTGTGCATTGCAGACAGCCCTGCAGCTCTACATAGCCCTACGTTTGGATCAAACCTCCTCATCAAAACATGCCACAGAGTTCCAGAAAAACATCTGTATTACGTTAGGCAGCAAACTATTGTAGAGTATTTTTACAGCTACATCAACAGAATGCACAAGGGACGTGACACACATACACATGATAAGACACATACTCTAAACACACATACACATGGATGTTGTATTGTAAATATGTGATAGTGGAGGCCTGAGGAAAAACACTAAATGTATTGGTTAAAGTGTTATGAAATGTAATGTCATGTAATATTTTAAATGGTATAAGACTGTCTTATGTTGCTGGACCCCAGGAAGAGTAGCTGCTGCCTTGGCCGGGACTACTGGGTATCCATAATAAACCGCAGGAAGAGTAGCTGCTGCCTTGGCAGGAACTAATGTGGATCCTTAATAAATACAAATACAAAATTGTGTTTCCCATGTTGCAGATGGTGCTATACACTCCCAGGGTCACTGCTGTTGCGTCAATATATCTATTTCTTCATTCAAATCAAATCACTAATTGGATCAGGCCATGTGGATTATCTAGGTATCTTTTCAACATGCCATGGTCATCGTATTTTATTACTTTCATTACAGAACGTTTCAAACATGGTTACATTTCATTTCAATTTTTGTGTTTTTTGTCGGAGAAGGTTCTAGGAACGTTCTCCGACTGGTTTGACATTGGGAATGTTCTCAAATAGTTCAAAGAACATTATGAAACAACATTCTTCTGTGGGAATTTCAGTACTTCAGCATAACGTTTCCTATAGGTTTGCTCAAGGTTCTATTTAAAGTCATGTTCTCAAATTGTTCCAAGAACGTTAATTAAGAAATAACATTCTTCTGTGGGAATTTCAGTACTTTAGCTTAAATTTTCCTACAGGTTTCCTCGTGGTTCTATTTAAAGTAATGTCTCAAAAATTGTTCAGAGAACATTAAGACAACTTCCCATTAAAAAACACAAGAATACTTTAGTAACGTTTTGAGAACATTCTTAAGAATGTACATTCCGTTCTCAGCATCAACAAAAATGTTCTATCCTCTAACTTGTTAAGTGTGTTCAGAGGTGAATACAACAAGGGTTCTGTTTGCAGAGGGACACGCTGGAAGTAGGGGTATAACATAATAATAATAATAAAAGCATGTATTACTCATGTACTGTATGAACTGAGAAAAATACTTACTCCCCACTGCATGGTTGTATGGATCACTGTGGCCTCACCCACTCATTGGTCACACCCACTAATAGGCCACACCTGATCTTAATAAGTGCTTGTTTCCTTTGAAAGTAGCTCTGTTTGAATAGACTAAAATGAATAGCTCTGTATGAGTAAAACAACATGGTATGCTAGCTCCATCCTGGTGGCACAGTGGACTGAAGATAGAGAACAAAAGATTATAGGTTCAAATCTCACTGATGCCGTGTCACACAAAACAAAAAAAATGTGCATGATTAATTCCTATGTTAATTCCTAGATTTCCATGTCACCTATCTGTGCATGGAGGTCCAAAAAAAGCTTGCAGTGTTACTGAAAGTTTTAAGGAAGTTATAAAAAAAACTCAAAATAACCTATAATTTCCATTCTCAGAGCTTTAATAAAACCTCATGGAAGAACTGGCAAGGAACCTGAGTAAAATGTTCTTTGGCAGAAGTTGTGACAGCAGTGCATCATCAGTTCCTCTTGTCATGGTAGTTATTGCATATCTTAGAGAACTATTTATAACTTGTCAGAAATAGCCCATTTTATTTAGTTTTTTTAGCCCATAGATGTTGCTGTAATTTTTTTGTCACTCAAATATCACATGAATAGACATGGCGAAATGTATATAATTGCACAAAAATGTGCTTTTAAACTGCAAAATGTTCTTTGCATCCTATGACAAAATGTGTAGAATTGCAGGAAATAAGCTTTAAACCTGCCAAAGTCTCTCCACCAACAAGATGTATGTGAACAGTTTGTGTCATGAACAGTGCTTTTGCCCACAGAAATAGATGCGGCGCGGGATGTTCTCTGGGGGGGAGTGAAAAAGTGTTGGAACCACTGTTCTAGACCATGAAACTGATTCCATGTGCCATGCAGGCCTCTATACTCACGTCTTTGTCTTTCTCCCCAATGATGAATAAATAGGCGTTCCATAGGGCAAAGATGGGTACTGTGACAAATGTTTCATGATACTGAATGATGTGACCTATGAGTAACATGCGTCCCTTATTCATTCACACACACGCACATAGCTGATTATCTCTTGGTGAACCCAGTGTGAACCCAGTTTGACAGTGGAATGACTGAATGGTCTGCAGTGTGCACACTGGGGCTTTGTCTTCGATCATTCATGTTTTACTTTCAGATGAACACTGTAATATAAACATGCATCGTATCATACTTGGAGAACCATTCCGCCACTTTCTCAAATCAAATGAAAACAGGAAAATAGACCAGTGAATATATTTGACATTATTTATAAACTAGTGAATATATTTGACATTATTTATATACTACTATATATATACTACTACTATATACTATATAGTAGTAGTATATATATGTGACGTTATAAAGTAGTTCACTGTTCTTATACTTGCCGATGATGATTAGGTAACCTAATTAATAGTGACCTTCACATGTAAATCTCATCAGTGCCTAATTAAAGTCCTAATTATGTGCACATATCTCAAGTTAGTGCCATTAGTTTTTAATCAACCAAGAAAAATGTATGCCTGAAATTGCAAGCCAATTATGTATTACTAATCTCTAAATAACACGTTAATGTAATTTTTAAAAAACTGTCTAAATAATAAACTTTAGGTTGAAGTAAAGTGCAAGGTAACAAACAAATCTAAATAAATAAAGGGACTAAAACCAAGGTTGTATTTCTGCACTGTGTGAAATATTATTATGATGTGTTTCAAAATGTCCATGGGAGGAAGAATCCACTCAGTTAGCGCATTTGGTTCCTTGGAAGTTGTGGGGACGTATGTTTTTGGCTTGACATTGGTTGTGTGAATGAAGTCATACGTTTCCTGATCGGTAAAACAGATTTTTTTTTAAAGTTCTGAGAACAGAAGTGAACATTTTGGCTGTTCTGGGAACGTTTACTTTTAAAGCCGGACTGAGTTCCCCTGCCGACCCCTCGCGCCCCACAGTTTTGGAACCACTGGTCTAGCAGATAGATCTTCATGATAAGAGAAAGAGAGTCTATGACAACCTTCCTGGAGTCTGAATTCCTGGCCCAGTAAGGGACAGACAGGGGGCTAGAGTGGGTAGCTGGCAAGTCGGCGGACAGCTGATCTGTGATCCCGTATATAGAGACACACTCTACATCCCCTTTTTGACATGTAATTGTATCCCCTTGTCCCTCAGACTCTCATAAACGTGAGACCATCCCTTAAAATCAGGCCAAATATCCATGCCAACATGTGTCACTGGTTATTGAGAATTGTATGGAGTAACCCACTGATACTACAGTACTGTACATTAAGCTATAGGCAAGAAGATTGAGGCACTGTCTGATATTACTCTTGTCCAATAACTCATGTAGAATGGCCTTTAGCAAAATAAATAATGTGTGTTAATAATGTGTAATATATTAAAACCAACTGCACAGATTAAATCTCATACTTGATATTATACTGAGAAATGGACATGAGTGATGTGAGAACAAAATATGTGTTGAGAATTCTAACCACATACAGTGTATAGGCCGACACCGACGGGGATGTAGAGGCCAATGCTGACTGGATAGTAGAGGCCAATGCTGACAGGGTAATAGAGGCCAATGCTGACTGGAAAGTAGAGGCCAATGCTGATGGGGGAGTAGAGGCCAATGCTGATGGAGAAGTTGGTTAAAGGAGATGATGTTGATCTCTGCTGTCAACATAAATTGTAATTATTTCAACTTTATTTAACTAGGCAAATCAGTTAAGAACAAGTTATTATTTACAATGAAGGCCTACCCCAGCCAAACCAAGACAACGCTAGGCCAATTGTGCGTCACCCTATAGAGACTCCCAATCACGGTCGGATGTGATATAGCATGGAATCGAACCAGGGTCTGTAATGAAGCTTCTAGCACTGAGATGCAGTGCCTTAGACCGCTGCGCCACTAAGTATGCCCAAGAGTGGGACGTCAGGTAGCCTAGCAGTAAAGAGCGTAGCGCCAGTAACCAAAGGTTGCTGGTTTGAATCCCCTAGCTGAATAATCTGTCGATATGCCCTGAGCAAGGCACATAACCATAATTGCACCTGTAAATTGCTCTGGATAAGAGTGTCTATTAACATGTAAACAAGTGCTTTTTGAGTCATATTCGACCTCTGGGGGAAATGTAATATCCCTAAAATACAGTCTAGAATTTTTATTATAGATTATATAAACACATTGGACTGATGGAGTTCATAAAACAGCATTCAGAATTTATGCTGTGGTATACAGCGTTGAGTGGGGCCTTGCGTCCCGATTTTTAGTACCTCGTTAAAAGTCAAACACGCTTTGAATTATGTAGAGGTGAAATAGTGTTCCTCTCTCCTTGTTGGGGATATTGTTGAGAGTGGAAACAAATCAAAGAACACTTCAACTTAGGTATTCATTTAGGAGCCGTTTACATACATAAACACAGCTGTGGAGGAATCACACACAGGCAACAGGCATCACATAAATAACATAGATGGACCATAAACTATTCGTACTGTTATCAGTGATGCTGAGCTGCGATGTCTTGGAAAGCCTCTGTGGATGGCTGATAGGTAATGGAGTGAACCCTGTTGTAAACTTAAATGGTTTGAAGTCTTATTCCAAATCCAGTTGCACTCTGTAAATCACACCGGTGTGAGCTCCTTGGCTTTGGCACATAGTAAATCACAACCCCCCCAGAAAAGGTTCATGTTTGGGGGTTAAAGCAGCTAAACTCCCATGATCTCCCCAGGTCAGGTCACTCCCCGCCTTTGAAACAGACAAGGTAGACCATAGATAAACAGTAGCATTAGTGTACAATATTTTGCTGGGGGGGATGTGGAAACATACTATTTATGTAAATTGTGTAATTTATTTGGAATCCCTGTGAAACTGCTTATGTTATGTCCGCTTTGGTGATGATTTAATTGAAGGAATGCGGTGGAGAATGAGCAGGCTTATTTGCTCTCTCTTGGAGGACACGACACCCTATCAATCTGCACAAGAGAATTTCCTTTCAGTGCTAAGGAAGGTTTACATATGAAGTGCCCTTGAAGTGCTATGCTAGTGCTATCTGTAGGACACATTTGTCAGTCGCCTGAAAATACATACGGTATGTGATTTCACATGTTTTATCCACTTTTAACACAAACCATTCTGAAAACCAAGGACACTTTACGGTAACACCAGCTTTGTGATACTAACGGTTGTATACAACAATATCATAAGCAACCAATCATGTTTCTATTCGTTGACTTCTGGATGAAATAATGAATTCTCTGACATGCGGTTCAAACGTGTTACAATAGACCAGCAATCTATTGGAGACATGCTGTGTTCTCAAAATCTGCCCTGGAGTTGTAGAGCTGCAGATAAACCCCAATCTTTAGTCATACAGAAACACAAACAACAAGGACATGGCCCACTGCAGGAGATTTATTCATAATACAGGTTGTTGATGGAGAAAGACACGGTTATGGTTGTCTGTGTGGCAAACAAATTCACACGTGTGTTTGGTCATGTGTTGAAACACCAGAGGAGCGATCAGACAAGCCACTTTGCATTGCAAAACAAAACCTTACTTGTCAGTGGAGAGAGAAAGCAAGAGCGAGAGAGAGAGGGAGGGAGGGAGGGAAGGGAAAAGGCAACACTTGTTGTCAGCACTCACACCTACAGAGAACCCTCACCAACAAATTGTTTGTGTCAGCTGAGTGATAGGATGTGGGGCCCTATTATGGTTTAGAATGTTGGACCAATGTCAAGTATAAAGTCATAATAATAATAATTTATTAAACTTCTATAGCGCTATCCATAATAAAAATCTCAAAGGGCTTCATAAACAAAAAACAAACAAGCAAGCAATATATCATGACAGTTCAGGTCAACCAATAGAGGCCCAGTCTGTGAATGCTGCATCCTCTGCAGATGGAGAGGGTCAGCTCATAGCTTGGCGTAAGGAGGGATGGAGGGGGCATCTGGAATATAAATGCCGTTGATTCTTCCATTTTTTCTGGGCCCCGGCAGACCCCTTGTGACTGGGTAGTGCTGGACAGCAGTGAGAGCAGTGGTGAGAGAGAGAGCCTTGTGAGACAGAGGATGCGTCTCAATTGGCACCCGATTCCCTACATAGTGCACTACTTTTGACCATTTGACCAGAGCCCCATGTGCCCTGGTCAAAAGTAGTGCACTACATAGAGAAAAGACTATCACTTGGGACGCAACCGGAGAGAGGGGCTGAGAGACGGGATGATGTGAGAGGTGTCTGGTTTCGGCTGGGCAGGGTTGTGTTCAGTGCCTCGGAGCACATGACCTCAGGGTCACGGGCTCACGTCCCAGGAGGGCCACAGCGGTCTCACCGCTAGGCCCCTGCCTCCCTCTGCTCTGCTGCATTATCAGACTGAAGGGAACTGACATGAATCACTCCTCACATTTCTAGTCTATTGTATTACTGTTTATTTCACTATGTTTTCTTTATAATACAAAATGCTTTTCATGTGATTTCTCTTTATAAATTGAGGAAATTTCAACAATTAGAAGTAAAAACAAATAACAATTGGCAAAAAACCAACATTTCATACTGTCCTGATATCAGCCGAGACAATAAAACAATTGGCTGAAAGCATACATTTCACTCTTTTGACAGACAAATAATGACATATTTCCTGACCTTACTGATGACAATATCCACCCTATATAACATAATCTGAAAATCTAGACCATATATGAATCTCCCTATTGTGTTATCCAGTTCATAATCACCCCTATACACATCCCTGCCTGTTGAATCCTATGTGACATTCTTTAGCCATCCACAACACTGTGAACTGATTGGACCTTGGACCTTTAGTTACGACACTGAGCCGCTCTGCTGGCGCCAAGAACTACATTTAGGTTGTGATTAAGAGATGAGTCACTGTTTTGTTAAACACATCAATTTCCTGCCACTTAAGAGTGTGTCACCCCATCTAGAATTACATTTATACAACTTTAAAACGTGAATATGTCATGGATGATTGCAGACATCAAAACAAGGATTTTGTCGATTTTTCACATATTGAACAAATAAAGTTCATACTGGACTGTAGTTGGATCATATCAACAAATCCAATATCTCCTTGACAGTGACTAAAACAAACAAGGGAACCCCCTTGACAACATCCTTAGCCATGATAGTTTGTAATTAAACGCTGTAAATATGATCTATACGTCTTTATACATTTTTACATCTATACTAAAGAGGGCATGGCACAGAGTATATGTCTATGACAGAGTGCGTAATCAACATCACACATAACATACAGTAGGAACATGTGATGCTAAGGGAAATGAAAGGTATAAAGAGCACGGTTGCTAAATGATTTCTTGATTTGACTCTGGAAAGTCATCAATACTGCGCCTCTCTCCTCCTGCAGTTCGCCTGTACGTAATTTCATTTATGACAGTATCACGGTAAATGATGAGAGGGTCTCCCTGCTCATCTGTGGCAAATGAATGGTTGTTGCCCAGAAGAATATGCCGAGGAATGCTATTCTACAGCTATACTGTGACAATCTTCTTCATCTGAGGAACAGGAAAGATCGGACCAAAGCGCAGCGTGGTAAGTGTCCATGTTAATTTAATATAACTGAAAACAAAATACAAAATAACCAAGTGAAACAACGAAAATCGAAACAGTCCTGAAAGGTGACACAACACAAAACAGGAAACAACGACCCACAAACACCAGGTGGGAACAGGCTACCTAAGTATTTTTTATATTTTAGAGACTAGAGCATACAGGTCGCAGTGGTGGGTGGTATAAGGTGCTTTAGTAACAAAACGGATGGCACTGTGATAAACTGCATCCAGTTTGCTGAGTAGAGTATTGGAAGCTATTTTGTAGATGACATCGCCGAAGTCGAGGATCGGTAGGATAGTCAGTTTTACTAGGGTAAGTTTGGCGGCGTGAGTGAAGGAGGCTTTGTTGTGAAATAGAAAGCCGATTCTAGATTTGATTTTGGATTGGAGATGTTTGATATGAGTCTGGAAGGAGAGTTTACAGTCTAGCCAGACACCTAGGTACTTATAGATGTCCACATATTCTAGGTCGGAACCATCCAGCGTGGTGATGCTAGTCGGGCGTGCGGGTGCAGGCAGCGAACGATTGAAAAGCATGCATTTGGTTTTACTAGCGTTTAAGAGCAGTTGGAGGCCATGGAAGGAGTGTTGTATGGCATTGAAGCTCGTTTGGAGGTTAGATAGCACAGTGTCCAAGGAAGGGCCAGAAGTATACAGAATGGTGTCGTCTGCGTAGAAGTGGATCAGGGAATCACCCGCAGCAAGAGCAACATCATTGATATATACAGAGAAAAGAGTCGGCCCGAGAATTGAACCCTGTGGCACCCCCATAGAGACTGCCAGAGGACCGGACAACATGCCATTCGATTTGACACACTGAACTCTCTCTGCAAAGTAGTTGGTGAACCAGGCAAGGCAGTCATTAGAAAAACCGAGGCTACTGAGTCTGCCGATAAGAATATGGTGATTGACAGAGTCGAAAGCCTTGGCCAGGTCGATGAAGACGGCTGCACAGGTCGATGGCGGTTATGATATCGTTTAGTACCTTGAGCGTGGCTGAGGTGCACCCGTGACCGGCTCGGAAACCATATTGCACAGCAGAGAAGGTACGATGGGATTCGAGATGGTCAGTGATCTGTTTGTTGACTTTGCTTTCAAAGACCTTAGATAGGCAGGATGGATATAGGTCTGTAACAGTTTGGGTCCAGGGTGTCTCCCCCTTTGAAGAGGGGGATGACCGCGGCAGCTTTCCAGTTCTTGGGGATCTCAGACGATATGAAAGAGAGGTTGAACAGGCTGGTAATAGGGGTTGCGAAAATGGGGGCGGATAGTTTCAGAAATAGAGGGTCCAGATTGTCAAGCCCAGCTGATTTGTACAGGTCCAGGTTTTGCAGCTCTTTCAGAACATCTGCTATCTGGATTTGAGTAAAGGAGAAGCTGGGGAGGCTTGGGCGAATACCTGCGGGGTGTGCAGAGCTGTTGGCCGAGGTTGGAGTAGCCAGGAGGAAGGCATGGCCAGCCGTTGAGAAATGCTTGTTGAAGTTTTCCATTATCATGGATTTATCGGTGGTGACCGTGTAACTTAGCCTCAGTGCAGTGGGCAGCTCGGAGGAGGTGCTCTTGTTCTCCATGGCCTTTGCTTTCCTGACTGACTGCGTGTTTTGGTTCCTGACTTCCCTGAACAGTTGCATAACGCGGGGACTATTCGATGCCATTGCAGTCCGCCACAGGATGTTTTTGTGCTGGTAGAGGGCAGTCAGGTCTGGAGTGAACCAGGGGCTATATCTGTTCTTAGTTCAGCATTTTTTGAACGGAGCATGCTTATCTAAGATGGTGAGGAAGTTACTTTTAAAGAATGACCAGGCATCCTCAACTGATGGGATGAGGTCAATATCCTTTCAGGATCCCTGTGCCAGGTCGATTAGAACGGCCTGCTCGCAGAAGTGATTTAGGGAGCGTTTGACAATGATTAGGGGTGGTCGTTTGACTGTGGACCCGTAGCGGATACAGGCAATGAGGCAGTGATCGAGGAGATCCATATTGAAGACAGCAGAGGTGTATTTGGAGGGCCAGTTGGTCAGGATAACGTCTATGAGGGTGCCCTTGTTTACAGATTTAGGGTTGTACCTGGTGGGTTCCTTGATGATTTGCGGGAGATTGGGGGCATCTAGCTTAGATTGTAGGACTGCCGGGGTGTTACGCAGTGAATCATCATCATAGATAGCAGAACAAACTCTGAAGCTAGATAGGGGAGATCAATTCACAAATGGTGTCCAGGGCACAGCTGAGAGCTGAGGGGGGTACAGTGAGAGCAACAGTGAGAGACTTATTTCTGGAGAGAAACATTTTTTTAATTAGAAGTTTGAATTGTTTGGGTATGGACCTGGAAAGTATGACATTACTTTGCAGGCTATCTCTGCAGTAGACTGCACCTCCTCCCTATTTGGCAGTCCTATCTTGACGGAAAATGTTATAGTTGGGTATGGAAATCTCTGAATTTTTGGTGGCCTTCCTAAGTCAGGATTCAGACACAGCAAGGACATCTGGGTTGGCAGAGTGTGCTAAAGCAGTGAGTAAAATAAACTTAGGGAGGAGGCTTCTGATGTTGACATGCATGAAACCAAGACTTTCTCGATCACATAAGTCAACAAAAGAGGGTGCCTGGGGACATGCAGGGCCTGGGTTTACCTCCACATCACCCGCGGAACAGAGGAGGAGTAGGATGAGGGTGCGGCTAAAGGCTGGTCGCCTAGAGCGTTGGGGACAAAGAATAAAAGCAGCAGATTTCTGGGCGTGGTAGAATATATTCAGGGCATAATGCGCAGACAGGGGTATGGTGAGGTGTGGGTACAGCGGAGGTAAGCCCAGGCACTGGGTGATGATAAGAGAGGTTGTATCTCTGGACATGCTGGTTGTAATGGGTGAGGTCACAGCATGTGTGGGAGGTGGGGCAAAGGAGGTATCAGAGGTATGAAGAGTGGAACTAGGGGCTCCATTGTAAACTAAAACAATGATAACTAACCTGAAAAACTAGGCAGATATGATACTATGATACTATGACTAGGCAGAGAGGGTCGGATTAACTATACACAGAGCCTGAGTTAATATATAAATAAATAAACAGAATGGAGTACCGTGATTAATGGACAGTCCAGCAGGCATCAGCTATGTAGCCAGTAGATGGAACAGGGAAGCCGCCACTACGCTAGCGACACGGCGTTTAAAGTTAGTAGCCCTGGGCTAGTAGGAGCGTCTGCTCCGACGGAGGCTGGATGAAGGCACAGCAGATGGAATATTCGTCGGCAGACCAGTCGTGGTGGTACGGCGGGGCGCCGTGTTGACAGAGAATCCAAGCCAGATGGCGAAAGAGGTATTGTGGAATTTAGTTTGCTAGCCGGGAGATGTGCCTGGCTAACGGCTAACTGGTGCTAGCTTCGTGGCAGTGGCGTTAGCCAATATATCCAATCGGTAGCAGCGGTGATCCGGTGCCAAGGTCCAGAGTTTATAGCAAGGATCCGGTGGAGTATTGGGCTCTAGCCGTGTATGAGTGGGGTTCGGGTGAACAGCTGAGTAGGCCGGGAGGTGGGCCTCAGGGATAGCTTCGGTACTGGGTACCACGTTGAGTGCAAGCTAGCTGTGAAGGTAAAAGCCGTTATGACTAAATAGCTTGTAGCTAATTAGCTGGTTAGCTTCTGGAGGTTCTTGAATGTGTTCTAACATTTTAAATAATAGCGATTCCGTATCACATTGGGTGAGGCAGGTTACCAGAAGGTATAATTGAATTAAAAATCGAAAAGAGGTTGAAAATAAATTGAAATATATATATAAATATATATACAAGAAATACAAAAAATACAAAAGTACATGAAAGGACAAAACAAACACGTCTTCACTGCTACGCCATCTTGGATACAGAAAGTATGGTTCTCAATCAGAGACAACGATAGACAGCTGCCTCTGATTGGGAACCATACCAGGCCAAACACATAGAAAACATAGAAAAACAACATAGAACGCCCACCCCAACTCACGCCCCGACCAAACCAAAATAGAGACATATAAAAGGAACTAAGGTCAGGGCGTGACACATACTCTATATTTTAATGTGACCTTTACTAAGGGGATGCCTCCAAAACATGTGTTCTACGGATGTTGTGTGTAGTTATTTTGTTATGAACATTATAGTTATTTTTTTCTATCAGGGCACATGTGTTTTATTTTTCCTACAAGAGATACAGTAAAGGTGATTGGGGCTGGGTTGAATTGAGTTTTTTTAGTAGTTAATGTAGTCTCTGCTTTGTGAATTCAAATACCTTGAGCCTCAAATAATCAACTACCAATGTGCCTTCAACCTTGTATCAGTATTCAGCCCCTGTCTAGCTTTCCATATAGCAAGCAGACTTTACATTTAGACCTGCAACTGGCATTGTAAAATTAATAATTTTGCATACATACATACACTGACATGGTATTAACACCATCAAATCAGAATTTGAAACTGAAGAATCTACAAAGTACATAGTACTACATATGCAAACATGGTGAGAAGCAACTAAAATTCATTAGCAGCCACTTTTCAAAGTGAATTTTAAAAACTTTTATTGTAGACTGTATCAAAAAATCGGTGGAGGGTTCATTTTTCAGTGCATTGAGCTTTATATTAAAATATGCAATATTATATTTTGGTGCTCCTTTTAGAAGCTGTAATAATGCAAGCAGTAGGTGGTATTCTCCAAACGAACACATTCTGTCTCTATGGCTTATTCTTCAAATTGTAATGAAAGGTATGTCTCACAGTAGATTGAATACGATTTAGCTCTGTGCATATAAAGCTGTTAATTCAGTAAAGCTTTCATCAATTTCTACATGCTATCCATATGATACCAGCACCTCTCTGTTGAACATGAAAACTAAAGCAATGACTGCACGCCAAAAACAATCCTTTACATAATACCCTTTTCATCAGTACTTCATATTACATATTACTAAAATAACCAATATCCCAGCTGAGCCAACAACTGCATTCTGAGGTCAGATAGTCACACAGTACACAGAGATTGACTGAGTGTATGCGGGTGTGTGTCTGTGTGTGTCCACAATTCTGTAACGCTAATATCTTACATCCTTGCCTGTTACAGCTTGCTCAGTCGACATACATTCACAAATTCTGGGTACTGTGAAGTCATATTATAGTAGTTTCAATCAATATACAGTATCTTACACAAATAAATCGGATCATTTGATTACAAGTATGGCAATTGAGAGGAAACTGCCGAAACAGTTGGTGAGCCCCACTCAGCCTGTGAGTTATCTGACTGAAAACATATGAGACACAAAAGACCAGTGTATCACACAGCTGTGTACTATCAGAGGGCTCAGAAATAGCTCTGCAGGCACGAAGAACACGCTGTGCGCTTCCTTCCTCTCCAATTGACAAATGTTACATAAATTATTCAAACCAAAATAAACACCTGGACCATCCGTTACTCAAACCTTCACTCAACAACAATGGTAGGCCATCAAGGAAGAGATGGTACTGCAGGCAGATGCAGACAAAAAAAATGTGTTATTTTTTATTTATTTCACCTTTATTTAACCAGGTAGGCCAGTTGAGAACAAGTTCTCATTTACAACTGCGACCTGGCCAAGATAAAGCAAAGCAGTGAGACAAAAACAACACAGAGTTACACATAAACAAACGTACAGTCAATAACACAATAGAAAAATCAATGTACAGTGTGTGCAAATGTAGAAGATTAGGGAGGTAAGGCATTAAATAGTCCATAGAGGTGAAATAATTACAATTAATCATTAACACTGGAGTGATAGATGTGCAGATGATGATGTGCAAATTAATTGATCGATATATAACATAAAGCATTTCTTCAACTATCTATGATGATGATTCACTGCAAATCAATGTGATTTTCATTGTGCACTTGCACCAAAAGAAAGATTATGACTCAAGCAAATAGCCCAACATTAAAATAGAACAGGCTGTGACTAGGCTAGAACAGGCTATGATATGATCATGTCATCAACACATTCTTAACATCACATTAAATAAGTGTATTTAAAAACTCAACAAAAAATAAATAACTATCGCTTATTTTTAGCTACTTTTGTTTTTTCAAGCCCAAAGTAAGTACTTTTTCACTTATTTTCAAGTCAACATTAAACACAATGTAATCTTTCTACTTCCCAGTTTATTTTGTAATTGGAAAGTTCATCGGTGCAGGAGAACTACATTATTATGTCTGTGATCCACTTTGATGTATTTTTCATGAGTGGAAGTTGTGGTTTGCTGTGTTATTAAAGAGCAAACAAGGGACATTTTAGAACTCACGTTCCTCATTGTGGAGGCCATTTTGGAAAAGACATCTGGGTGACTTTACATGTCCTAAGGGCTGATATGACGTGTTACATTTCAAGATAACATTTTTGAAGAGCGTTAATAATCAGAAGGGCCGCTTTAATTGCCAAAAGGTTTGTGAAACCAAACTTTAGATTGTGCTTTATTATCCATAAATGTAACTTTGAAAGCATCCTTTGAAGCCTGGATGGTTGTCATCTGAAACATTTTTCAGACAACACTTGATGGAAGTCTGACATTCTAAAGTGTTTTGCTTGACAGAAATAATTTCTGTATAGAAAAATGAAACAAACTAATTAGACACTTCAGTGAAAGCTGACACAGAAAAGGTCTAAGAATTACTAGCAACGACACCCTGGAGGAACCAGCAGGAAAGTGTTACAGATAAAAGTCAGCCTTCTAATTTGTCCCTCTTATGTAGTTGTGGAATGCTTAAAACGGGAATTGAAACAATCAAAGGCATAACATGATGAAAATTGCAGTAAAGTGGTATTCTGACTCTTCGTTAGCATTATCCCATGCAAATATAATGTAATTTAAAAATGTAATCTAACCAAAAGGCAGTTTTTTTCTCAACTACTAGATTTAACAAATCAGTAAACTGATCAAAACATATAGATGGACATATTGTAATAGCTGTTGCTGTCTATTACTTTAATAGAAATGAAAGTACAACTTCAAGTAAAACTTGTGTCTAGTAAGTAGGGCTGCAAAGGGTCAGAAACTTTCCAGTAAATTTATGAAATTTTGCTTAAATTCATCAAAAAAGTTAGCTTATAACAGTGAACCTTTTTTTGTGGGATACACAAGGGAATTCCAGGTCTTGTGGCATATTTTTGGTTACACCTCTTACAGCTACTCCCCTACTTTTTTCAATTTCTGTCTGAAGACATACCCAAATCTAACTGCATGTAGCTCTGGCTCAGAACCAAGGATATGCATATTCTTGATTTCATTTGAAAGAGAACACTCTGAAGTTAGTGTAAATGTGAATTGAATGTAGGAGAATATAACACAATAGATCTGGTTTAGATAATACAATGAAAAACCATACGTTATTTCATTTTTATTGTTGTATCATCATCTTTAAAATGAACAAGACAAAACAAACATTCAGATAGGATGATGGGGACAATTTCAGTGAAAAACATAAGAGGGCAACAGTACTTGTGCAAAGTTTCAGAATGATAACTTCCAAAATGAGTGTGCTGCATGACATGTATCATGAAGTCACCCAGGTGTCTCACACAAGTAGCCCAAATGTACCCAAGTGGCCAAATTGGTGAAGTTATGCATTTCGAATGGAATAACTATATACAAAATACCAAAATGGTATTCTAACACACCCCTCCAAAAAATTTAGAAAAAACATGAAAAATATATATATACATTTACAAAATAACACTTTCAATATTTGGAAGACCCTCAGTCCTCTTCACAATATTGTGCTGCTGATGCCAGGTGCCATAGCAGTCTATTTCTGCTGTAAAGCAGAGGGTCACCAAGCATGTGGTGCAGGTGATGGGGGACTTAATTTTACAAAGAACACAGCGATGCCTCCATGCTGTGCCCTTTTGGCCCTGAGGCACATCCATGCCTGCAGAAATAAATTTGGCCAGATGAACACCACTTGTGGCAGGAGCTGGATGAACCAGCTTCAGTGGGGGATGGACACCTTGGCACTGGGGGCTCCCATTCGGAGTCAGTGTCACTGTGAAAGAAAATGTTCAGTTAGAATAGTTTCACATATGAGCCCTGTATCAACAGGTATAATAAACAGATACAGTATATATAGAGTACAGGGAACATAAGGTTGAATATATTGTTATAGATCTGCTAGATCTACTGTCTCATTTATATTATGACAGACCAGCTAGATCTACTGTCTATTTTATATTATGACATTTCAGCTAGATCTACTGTCTCTATTATATTATGACAGACCAGCTAGATCTACTGTCTTTATTATATTACAACAGACTAGCTGTATCTACTGACTCCATTTCACTTTGGCCCTTGTTGTGGGCCTTCCTTCCCCTCAACAGCCTCAAATAGGCTATTTCATGTGGGGGTGGGGTGGGGCGGCAGACACGCGCATCTCACATTACATTCATACATTTTTATATATTGCTACTAAAATGTGAAAAAAATCACAAATAATATTTTATATTATTCATTTCAAACAACGGCATTAGCATGAGAAGAACTTACCAGTCCAAAACGATGTCCTCTCCGTTCAAAAAATATTCCTCCATTTGGGAATCGCTAAATGAATCGTCCTCCAACAATCTCTGTCTCACTTTCCCGATCAATTTCTTCTAAAATTGTGTGTACATCTGTATATCTAGACTTAGATTTGCTTTCCCTGAATTAGTCGCCATACTGATTGATATATATACAGCTGAAGATGCGCTTTACCAAAACAGCGCTGTGCCTAACATGCGTTGCTCCTTCCGCTATGAAACTTCAATGGCGAATGACCCTCTTTACGCCGGAGTTTACTTCATGGGTTGGTCTTCCAACACATAAACATTAAATATTGCCGTTTACCTCAGCTCATCAAATACTGTACCAAATCATATGTGAAGAATGCAACAAAGATGCAGAATCATCTGACCAAGTACATAAAGTTCCCTCAGCGCTCACAACAAGCAACCTCTGACAAAAGTCCCTCTACTTCCATTCGAGGTGAAAATGATGAATCAGACACCTTATCGATAGCAACACCTCATGGTCCTCCTGGAATCAGAAGTTATTTTTTGACTCAATGGAGGAATGCAGTCAGATAAATGATGATGAATGTCTTACTCGAGCTGTGTAACAGACACACCGGTCTCTACATTGCAGATGAGCTGAAGGCAGTCATCAATGACCTTGGACCACAGAAGGTATTTTCACAGGTGACAGACAATGCTGCGAACATGAAGGCTGCTTGGTCTAAAGTGGAGGAGTCCTACCCTCACATCACATCCATTGGCTGTGCTGCTCATGCATTGAATCTGCTCCTCAAGGACATCATGGCACTAAAAAACAATGGATACACTCTACAAGAGAGCCAAGGAAATGGTTAGGTATGTGAAGGGTCATCAAGTTATAGCAGCAATCTACCTCACCAAGCAAAGTGAAGGTAAGCAGCCTGAAACTCCTGAAACCTATAGCAGTAGCCAATGCATGGATTGAGGGAGACAATGCCATCCTCTCTGATGTTCAGACTGCAGATGTAAGAGAAGAAAACCGTACTGCCCTGCCCACTTCGCTGTTTCTCCAAGCAGAGGAAACTGCAGTTCTGAAATACATCAAAAAGCGTGAAGACTTCTGTCTGAAGCCCATACACGCCGCAGTGTACATGTTGGACCCCAAGTATGCTGGCAAGAACATCCTGTCTGGTGCAGAGATCAACAAGGTCTCTGGTGTCATCACTACTGTGTCTCGCCACCTTGGACTAGATGAGGGCAAGGTTCTTGGCAGTCTGGCGAAGTACACTTCCAAGCAAGGGCTTTGGAATGGAGATGCAATATGGCAGTCGTGCCAACCTATCTCATCAGCCACCTGATGGAAGGGATTTTGTGGATCTTAGGCTCTTCCCTCTGTTGCCTCCATCATCCTCCAAATCCCACCAACATCCACCACCTCAGAGCGCAACTGGTCCTTGTTTGGGAACACACACCAAACCACGCAACAGGCTGACCATTACAAGGGTTGAAGAATTGGTGGCCATCCTGGCAAATTTGAGGCTTTTTAAGCCTGACAATGAGCCATCCTCAACAAGGTTGGAAAGTGACTGTGAAGATGAGGCCTCAGAGTCTGGTGTTCAAGAGGTGGACATTGAGGAGGTCCAGGGAGAAGACATGGAAACCTGAGAGGAAGACAACCAAAGCTTTAATTTCCAGACTATCATTTTATGTTGAAAACGTTTTTGGGGCGATGCAATGGATCATTGGGGATCATTCAATATTCCCTTTCTTTTGTTGTTCAGTGAAATCATCCCATGTGAAGAGTCAACTCATTCAATTAAAGTTCAATTCATAACTAAATTGTTTTATTTTATTTCTATTGGAAGGATTTAATCATTTGCAATTATGTCTACTTATAATAAGGTCAAATGTTTATGTTTCTGTCTCCATATGATATGGAAAATGTATCCAATGCAACAAATATCTACATTTAAATGGTATTAATATTAATTTGCGTATATTTCCGTTAATTCCCATATAGTCCCGTTAAAAACGTATTATGGTATAGGCGATGGTTGCGTCCCACTCGGGCAAAAAACAGGGAAAATGCAGCGCGGCAAATTTAAAAAATGATCTAAAAATCAAACTTCCATTAAATCACACATGTAAGATACTCAATTAAAGCTACACTCGTTGTGAATCCAGCCAACATGTCAGATTTTTAAAAGGCTTTTCGGCGAAAGCATAAGAAGCTATTATCTGATGATAGCAGAATAGTAAACAAAGAGGGTAACATATTTCAACCCTGCAGGCGCTACACAAAACGCAGAAATAAAATATAAAACATGCACTACTTTTGACGAGCTTCTTTTGTTGGCACTCCAATATGTCCCCAAAACATCACAAGTGGTCCTTTTGTTCGATTAATTCCGTCCATATATATCCAAATGTCCATTTATTTGACGCGTTTGATCCAGAAAAAAACAGCTTCCAAAAAACGCAATGTCACTAGAAAATATTTCAAAGGTTGGCTATGAACTTTGCCAAAATATTTCAAACTACTTTTGTAATACAACGTTAGGTATTTTTAAACGTTAATAATCAATCAAATTGTAGACGGGTCTGTGTTCAATACAGGAAGACAACAAACCAACGCTACTTTTCACGTCTTGCGCACTCTCAACAGTGTTGCCCAGTTCCTAGTTGGCCTACTTCTTCATTGCACAAATGAATAACCTCAACCAAATTCCAAAGACTGGTGACATCCAGTGGAAGCGGTAGGAACTGAAAACCGGTTCTTAAGAAATATCATTTGCCAATGAGAACTCAGTGAACAGACAGAGACCAAAAAAACATTCTGAACGGTTAGTCCTCGGAGTTTTGCCTGCTACATAAGTTCTGTTATACTCACAGACATGATTCAAACAGTTTTAGAAACTTCAGTGTTTTCTATCCAAATATACTAATAATATGCATATCTTATATTCCTGGCATGAGTAGCAGGAAGTTGAAATTGGGCACGCTATTTATCCAAAAGTGAAAATGCTGCCCCCTATACCTTAAGAAGTTTTAATTAATGCCCATATATTCCCGTTAATTCCACCAGAAAGTTTCCACCTCTGAATAATCCCCAAAATGTACAACCCTACTAGTCAGTAAAGTGTAATGATGTTGCCTCATGGTTTAAATAGCTGATTCACAACAGGACATAAATGCTTTGAAGAGGAATCTGAACATCCTGAATTTTCCCATGGTAATCACAGTCAGGCTGCGGTTCTAGATTAGCTCACTAGATTACTTGCAAAAATGAGCAGCATTTCAATATCCTGAAGTATTGCCCATGAAATCTCTGACTACCTATAATCAAAAGAGATACTTTTTTTCAGCAAAAACATTTTCTCAGCAAACATGTAAATTAAACTAACAATTATTACACTCCCAGTATTTGCCTATATACAGTACCAGTCAAAAGTTTGTACACACTTACTGATTAAATGGTTTTTCTTTATTTTTACTATTTTCTACATTGTATAATAATACTGAAGACATCAAAACTATGAAACAACACATGGAATCATGGTGTAACCAAAAAAGTGTTTAACTTCTTTGGGGTAACCCCCCCCCCCCCTCTTCTCAATTTCTGCCTAAAGACATATGCTAATCTAACTGCCTGTAGCTCAGGCCCAGAAGCAAGGATATGCATATTCTTGGTATAATTTGAAAGGAAACACTGAATTTTGTGGAAATGTGAATTGAATGTAGGAGAATATAACACAATAGATCTGGTAGAATAAAATACAAGGAAATAAACATACGCTTTCTGTTTTTTTCAAATCTTTCAAATGGCCAAGAACAGCCAAACATACATATAGGATGCTGTGGATGATTTGAATGGAGAACATAAGATTTCAACAATAGCTGAGCAAAGTTTTAGACAGATAACTTCAAAAATGAGCGAGCTACATGACATTGAGCATGAAGTCACCCAGGTGTCCCACACAAATGTACCCAAATGTACCCAAGTGGCTGAATTGGTACAGTGATACATTTTGAAGGAAAGAACTATATACAAAATACATAAATGCTATTCTAACACACCCCAAAAAATGAATATATATATATATATATATTAAATAATAATAATAAACAAACAAATAACAAGGGTAACTATTTACACATTTTCTATTTACAATATTGTGAAGACCCTCAGTCCTCTACACACTATTGTGCTGCTGATGCCATGGCCCATAGCAGTCTCTTTCTGCTGTAAAACAGAGGCTTACTGCACAGGTGGTGCAGGTGATGGGGCATTTCCTGTGACAAAGGGCACAACGACTTCTCCCTACTGTGCCCTTTTTGCCCTGAGGCACATTCATGCCTGCAGAGATTAATCTGGGCAGGTGAACACCACTGGTTGGAGCAGAAGGTGCTGTAGCTAGCAAGCTCCTGGATGAGCAGCTTCCTGAAGGCTAGCTGTGAGATGGGGGGCTGTCCACAGCTCTTGGCCATTTCCTTCTGGAGGATGAAGGAATTCACCACAGCAACGTCAATGAAATTATATAAAAATGTTTTGTACCATTTCATGGTCTTGTGAAGAACATTGTAGTATCCTATCAGCACATCTGACAGGTCCACACCTCCCATGCTCTTGTTGTAGTCCTTCACAGCAGCTGGAATGGGGACATTTTTTGTGGTCCATGCCCCGGCACCGTCCTTCACATGCCTGACGACGTGATCTCCACTGAAGGATACTGGAGCACATGACCACCTCTCTGGTATCGATCCACTTCACAAACAGCAGGCCATCTTCACGGATCCATCGCATGGTACCCCGCTCAGCCCGCTTAGGCATGTCGTTAACCTCAGTCTTTGGAAATCCCACCCTGTTGGTCCGAATGGTGCCAAAAGCCTACAGCTCCCGCTTCGTCAGCTCTGTAAACAGGCTATGGCTTGTGTAGAAGTTGTCCACAAACAGTTTCTAGCCCTTCCCCAGCAGTTGAAAATCCAATAACTCCATAACGGAATCATAACTCAGTCCATGACCGGCAGCAAAACAGTTTTTCCCCTCATAAACAAAAAAAATTGCAAGTGTAGGCACACACAGAATCAGCCAAAACAAACAGCTAGTAACCCCATTTGGTTGGTTTGTTACGCGTGTATTGTTTGAGGCTGATTCTGGCCTTTGAAGCTACCATCCTCTCATCAATGGACAGGTTCTGGGCGGGCTGAAAATAAGTCTTGCAGGCATCAACGATGCTGGGGTAGAGATGTTTTATTTTACAGAGCCTATCAAACCTTGGTGTGCCTCTCTTCTTGTCATTCTCCCCATCAACTTCTGGGTCACTTATGTGAAGTGCCCGTGAGATAGTCAGAAACCTTTTAGAAGACATGACAGTCATGGGGAAAGGCAGTTGATAGAGAGCTGACGTTTTCCAGTAGTCCCTTAGAGTTTTCAACTTCACCAGCCCCATGTAAATGACCATTGAAAAGTATCAGAAAAGGTCTGACATGGAAATGGTCTTCCATGTCTCTTTCTTTCGTGCCTGCTTCTTAGCCACATACTTATTGGTGTTCGCCACCAGGGAATCAACAACTGACGAGTTGAAAACGTTGAAGGGGGCTGTACTTTGCAGTCATGTCTAGTTGAGGTCCTGGCTGCCTTTTGAGTCTAAAAACTGGTGGATTTGGTTCCACATCATCTTCTAACACAGAGTGCCAACGACCCTCTGGCCCTCTGTCTGCAGGTTTCTCTCTTCCCCACCTCCTCTTCTTTGTCACTGACTTCACAACTCAAGATGGCCGGGTAGGTGTGGATCCGGATACAGCGGGGGTCCGGCTGGATGAACCAGCTTCAGAGGGAGATGGACACCTAAACATTGTCGGCTCATAATAAGAATCACTGCCACTGTGAAAGATTTTAAAAATCAGTAACAATACTTTCACGTATGAGCCCTGTATCAACACGTAAAATAAACAGATATATACAGAGTACAGGGAACATAATCACTATGGTGAAGTGCTGTTCCATTCCATGTTTATGTAAAATACATAAAAAAAATATATCACACACAGTATTGCCAATATGTACTTTACACATTTCATTCCAGATTATATTTTTTATATATTGCAAATAAAATAAGAAAATCAACAAAAAAAATCTCAAATTAATAATATTTCATATTAATTTAAAAAAAATGACATTAGCATTAGAATTTACCAATCCAGCATGGCATCCTCACCGTGCAGAAACATTTCTTCCGCCTAGGAGTCAAAACTAGCAAAACTAGTTTCGCTGAAAGATTCATCTTCCTGAAGAAACTCGATCTCGCTGTCTCAATCAATTTCCTCTATAATTTGGATTAAATCTGTATACCTAGACTTTGTTTTAGCTTTTCCTGATTTCTTAGCCATAGATTTCTTTATTTATTGTTATTTCTGACTTTTGTGACGCTAATGCTTGGTTGGAAAATGTTAGTAATACTTGTGTGTGTGGGGCGCCGTCCTCAGAAAATCGCATGTTTGCTTTTGCAGTAAACCTTTTTGAAATCTGACACAGCGGCTGGATTAATAAGACGTTCATCTTTTAAATGATATAAGAGACATGTATTTACAAGAATGTTTAATACAACGAATGGTGTATTTAAAATGTTAGCTCTCTGCAGTTTCACCGGGTGTTGGCCTGGTGGGACGTTAGCGTCTCACTAACCCTAGAGAGGTTAACAAATCAAAATATATATTTTAGATTCTTCAAAGTAGCCACCCTTTGCCTTGATGACAGCTTTGCACACTCTTGACATTCTCTCAACCAGCTTCATGAGGTATTCACCTGGAATGCATTTCAATTAACAGGTGTGCCTTGTTAAAAGTTCATTTGTGGAATTTCATTCCTTTTTAATGCGTTTGAGCCAATCAGTTGTGTTGTGACAAGGAAGGGTTGTATACAGAAGATAGCCCTATTTGGTAAAAGACCAAGTCCATATTTTGGCAACAACAGCTCAAATAAGCAAAGAGAAACAACAGACCATCATTACTTTAAGACATAAAGGTCAGTCAATGCAGAACATTTCAAGAACTTTGAAAGATTCTTCAAGTCGCAAAAACCATCAAGCCCTATGATGATACTGGCTCTCGTGAGGACCGCCACAGGAAAGGAAGACCCAGAGTTACCTCTGGTGCAGAGGATACTGGCTGTGATTTATTAAGAATTCATGCACACTTAACCAGCATGGCTACAATAGCATTCTGCAGTGACAAGCCATTCCATCTGGTTTGTGCTTAGTGGGACTCTCATTAGTTTTTTAACAAGACAATGACCCAAAATACACCTCCATGCTGTGTAAGGGCTATTTGACCAAGAAGGAGAGTGATGGATGACCTGGCCTTCCCAATCACACGACATCAACCCAATTGAGATGGTTTGGGAGGAGTTGGACCTCAGAGTGAAGGAAAAGCAGCCAACAAGTGCTCAGCATATGTGGGAACTCCTTCAAGACTGTTGGAAAAGTATTCCTCATGAAGCTGGTTGAGCGAATGCCAAGAGTGTGCAAAGCTGTCATCAAGGCAAAGGGTGGCTACCTTGAAGAATATAATATATATTTTGATTTGTTAAACACTTTTTTGGTTATTACATGATTACATGATTCCAAATGTGTTATTTCATAGTTTTGATGGCTTCACTATTATTCTACAATGTGGAAAATAGCCAAAATAAAGAAAAACCCTTGAATGAGTAGGTGTAGGTGTGTCCAAACATTTGACTGGTACTGTATATATAGATATCCTAGCCCTGTATGGCTTTATATTCCAGCTGAAGTATTTCACTATTCACCATGACACCGTTTCTCTCAAATCTTGCATTTTTTGTTCAGGCTCATGTGCCAAGGTTTAGCAAATCAATACAGTTAATTAGATACACTCTAGAATATCTCATACAACTGAAATCAATATCTAACCTGGGACTAAACACCTTCCTCTGCAACTGAATCCGGGACTTCCTGATGGGCGTCCCCCAGGTGGTAAGGTTAGGTAACAACACATCTGCCATGCTGATCCTCAACACGGGGACCCTTCAGGGGTGCGTGCTCAGTCCCCTCTTGTACTCCCTGTACACTCATGATTGCATGGCCAGGCACGACTCCAAAACCATCATTATGTTTGCTGATGACACAACAGTGGTAGGCCTTATCACCGACATCGATGAGACAGCCTATAGAGAGGAGATCAGAGACCTGGCCATGTGGTGGCAGGACAACAACCTCTCCCTCAATGTGATCAAGACAAAGGAGATGATTTTGGACTACAGGAAAAGGAGGACCGAGCACGCCCCCATTCTCATCGACGTGGCTGATGTGGAGCAGGTTGAGAGCATCAAGTTCCTAGACGTCCACAATATACCCCTCAGGAGACTAAAAATATTTGGCATGGGTCATCAGATCCTCAAAAAGTTATACAACTGTACCATCGAGAGCATCCTGACTGGTTGCATCACTGTCTGGTCCAAAAGGCTTCTTGACCGCTTCTACCGCCAAGCCATAAGACTCCTGACCAGCTAATCAAATGGCTACCCAGACTATTTGCATTGCCCCACCCCCCTTCTACGCTGCTGCTACTCTCTGTTCATTATCTATGCATAGTCACTTTAACTCTACCTACATATACATATTACCCCGACTAACCGTTGCCCCCACAGGTACCCCTTATTTATAGCCTCGCTATTGTTATTTTACTGCTGCTCTTTAATCATTATTTGTTATTTTTTACTTATCTATTTTATACTTAACACTTATTTTTCTTAAAACTGCATTGTTGGTTAAGGGCTTGTAGTTAAGCATTTCACTGTAAGGTTATATTCGGCACATGTGACAAATACAATTTGATTTGATTTGACTTAAGTAGCAGCATGTGCTTTTGAAACTGATGTATCTTTCTATATGAAGTAGGATACAATACTTGTGTTAATAGAGTCTTCATGCTTAAACTGTTCAGAGTTTTTGTACTTTATGCCATTTTCAAATGTTGGAGAAATGCCATACACTACAATGACAACATCACAAACAATCAACCCTCATATTTGAACAAAACAATGATTAGATTCTAATCATTCTCCGAATGTGCTAACATAATTGCAAAAGGGTTTTCTAATGATCAATTAGCCTTTTAAAATGATAAACTTGAATTAGCTAACACAACGTGCCATTGGAACACGGGAGTGATGGTTGCTGATAATGGGCCTCTGTACACCCATGTAGATATTAAATAAAAAAATCTGCCGTTTCCAGCTACAATTGTCATTTACAACATTAACAATGTCTACACTGTATTTCTGATCAATTTGATGATATTTTAATGGACAAAAAATGTGCTTTTCTTTCAAAAAACGAGGACATTTCTAAGTGACCCCAATCTTTTGAACGGTAGTGTACAATCCGTATCAGCAATAATTCTCATACTAATGACTCATTTCAAGGTCATTCAGCCATCATCAGAGGTGAAAAGCTCTCTAAAGCTTGTTGAACAAGATGAACGTTACAATGTGCTGTTTACTTTTGAGGGACCTGGTGTATTTGAAACATCTCCATATTATTTAAGTGAAGGTTGAATTTACTGAAAATGGAAAATGACAACGAGTTATTCTTCTCCTGAAGCTTGCATTGGATTAGATGAAGTTTGCCTAGAAAAGTCAAAGAAAGAGTATAAACCCATTGCCAGTCATTTGAATGTTCCATTACACTATTTCCCTCAAAAGTAATGGCCCAAAAGATAATCCCCACGAACGTATGGATCTCATGACATAGATACAGCACTTGGCTCTGGACTCCGGTATGAGATAATACAGCAATTAACTTTACGTGAAAGGTTCAAATCCGTAACATTTCATGCTTGGTATTCTTTTACATATGCACAATAACATTACTGAAGTACAGAGTACACTCTTATAAATAAAGGTGCTATCTAGAACCTTTAAGGGTTATTCAGCTGACCCCATTGGAGAACCCTTTCAACAACCTTTTTTAGTTGCAGGTAGAACCCTTTTGGTTCCATGTAAAACCTTTTCTACAGAGGGTTCTACGTGGAACCCAGAACGGTTCCACCTGGAGCCAAAAAGGGTTCTACCTGCAGGAACAGCCGAATAACCCTTTTGGAAACCTTTTTTCTAAGAGTGTATGCTGAAATCAACAAAGCGTGTCTACAATAAGCAAATGCACTCTCATGATAAATGTTTGCCACAACACACCAAAAGGAAATTATGAAATCCTTGCTTCACTGTTGTCTGTAGTAATAAACATGACTAATCGCTCAAAATTTGCCAAAGTCCCTTGATACTTGCCCTTTGCATCTCGCTGCAATTACAGTGAGGTGTTTCTCATTCCTCAGATTTTTATACACAAACATCGTTTTTTTCACCCAATAATCCATCTAAATTAATTATTCATTGGCAAAGCCCCCTTCCTTCTGTGTGATTCATACAAATCTATGCAGTAATGACCTACATTGCATTTAGGGGAAGAGCACAGGGACTTTCATCAACAGAAACGAGTTACATATGTACAGGGATGGTAATGATTCCCAACTGTAACCTTTTCCCTCACCCCACCATGATTAAGACATGACCCAGATTTCAGAAATCTCTTTTTGAAGTTCTGAACTCAAAGAAACTGTTCCCCCAGCCTCCGCTAGTATATTCTATTGTGTTGATTGTAAATAGAAAGTCTAGCTAGCTTGAGAGGCTAGCTAGCTTGCTAGCAGGGATAGCAGTGAACTTCCAATGATTGATCAGAAGAAAAGCCTCCCTTGAGCTAAGATTTAAATCTTGTCATCACACATATTCCCAGCTGCTGCCTCCCATACCTGCAGCCGCCCCTGGCTCATTGCAGTGGGATTTATATATTTTTTTGCATAGGAGAGTGTGAGATCAGTGCTAAATCCATTGTAATCTCCCTCTAAGCTACAGACCTGCTCCAAAAGCCCTCATGAGCAGGAGATGGTCCGTTATGACTGGGCCTTTTATCCAGGCGAAGGAGATTACATCTGAGGAACGCACTCCTTTCAAAGTTCTCTTCAGAGTTCAAACAGTCTCATTCCAGTCACATCCACATCAAGGAAAGACATCAGAGACCTTCAAAACGAACACTTATATAATCTGGGAGAAACCTATATTTCTTAAAAATAAACTGCATAGTTGGGTGCCTTAGTCAAACTTTTTCACCTTAACCAGATGAAAAAACATATTGTAGTTATGCTGTATTATGTGGGTCGTTAGTTTATCTAATTTGCAATATTTTATAAATATTTCAGGTTAAGATTTTAATTGATTTGGATCATGCCATACACCAGATAGGAACTGAAAAGGGGGATGCACATCAACATCAAAATGAATTCCTTGATATACGTATTTTGTTGACCTCATGACTTTTATCGGTGCTCAAACTCTAAGCAACTCAATGTAATGTTCATACTCAGTAGATTTTTTTCGGTCAGATGTTGCCTCAGGATATGATGTGAGGGAGAGTAGTTTCATAGTGTCCACCCGCACACAAAGACAGGCACAGAAAGCAGCTCACCTGGGAGCATGCCAGTCTTCTGTATTGATGGGAAGCTTTTAAAAATATGAATAATGATGGAAACCTGTCATTGATGATGGATGATGGAGGACATCAGCGGTCGTAGGGGTTTCTCTGCCTCACCACTCATCTGTCTCTAGAACAGCTGCTGCGCGTCTGCTAAGGGGGTTAGGATGTGGAAGGTTGCTGGGGGATCAGATCTGAGCACTGCTGCTGCTTCCTCATACACCCTCCAACACCAGCCTCACGCAGCCTCCAACATCAGCCTGACACACCCTCCAACGTCAGCCTGACACAGCCTCCAACATCAGCCTGACACACCCTCCAACGTCAGCCTGACACACCCTCCAACGTCAGTCTGACACACCCACCAACATCAGCCTGACACCCCCTCCAACGTCAGCCTGACACACCCTCCAACATCAGTCTGACACACCCACCAACATCAACCTCACACAGCCTCCAACACCAGCCTTACACACCCTCCAACATCAGCCTTGCACTAGGCTTGGGCAGTACACATATAACGGGGCATTTGGAAATATCCACGGTATGATTTCCCATACCATTTAAACAGTTTTTGCGTAAATGTGAATATTTCATTTTGTCTTTTTTTTTATAGATACCTGCAGTCAACTTATGCACTAGGTTAATAGATAAAGCCGATTGCGTTCTTCATTTTGCCTGTTGTATAATTTTTTTCAATTTGAAACCATTCCCCAAAGAGCATGCGGAGCATCACATTTTCCATTACATTTGAATCCTTTTGCAGACACTTTCCCTCAACAAAGTATTTATCAGCAAAGTCAGTGATAGTGGGAAAAGAGAAGTGTATATATGTTTTTTTTGGGGGGGGGGCAAACGGAAGCTTCATGATGTGACGATCCACTGTTGTTCAGCACAAGACTTACACTTGAAATTCACTGATAATGTTTGCCAGCTAAATATCTTATAACTATAAGTTAACTATCTAAAATGTGCCCCATAAATTACTGTATCTCCAGCTCAGAGCTCCAGCTATGCACTTGGCTTGTTAACTTGCTAGCTAAGTGGGTAACTTTGCTTGCAAATTCATGCCTTTTGGTTACAGCAGAAACAATTGCAGGTGTAGCGAAATGCTTGTATTTATAGCTCCAACAGTACAGTAATATCTAACAAGTAATATCTAACAATTTCACAACAATACACACACATTCAAATAAAGGAATGGAATTAAGAATATATCAAGATCCCTGCTGTGTTAAATGTGTTTGTCTGTGCATGCAGCAAATTGTGAGTAGTCTTTTATGATAGTTGTATAACTTAATGAGCTGAGTTGTCTGTCCTTACAATTAGTTTATGTTAGCTTGTGCTTGTGCTTGTTAGCATTTAGCTAGCATCCGCTATTGGAATTTGCTAGTACTTTGCTATAATTGTTTGCATTAACAAAGTAATAGCGCCCTTTGTGTGCTATGCCGGTAATACTGTATATCCCATTATGGTACAGGAACGGTACAGGAACGGTATGAAGGTATGAAAATCTGGATATCGCCCAACCCTGCAACATCAGCCTCACACACCCAAAACATCAGTGCACAGCATCCTCACAGCACCAGAGCATCAGGCCGCTCAGAGGAGCACAGAGGTTTGTACAAGCCGATCCTTGCTTTGTTCAATGAATGTTGCTCATACCGACGAGGCTTTGGCGTTTTAAGTTACAATCACTCTGTTATGTCCAATTACTCTTTTAATCATGCTGTTGTAATTGCAGCAGCAAATGCAGCTTATAATATGAAGAAACATCTGTCGCGACACATTACATCTACGCTGGATAATCTTCATCTTTGGTCTCGTTGCACTAAACTTTTTTTGCTCGCTTCACTGAACGTAATCGCCAACAAAGATCCACCTGGTAACACCTGGTAAATGACCGTTGTCTGTTAGCCAGTGGGCTAGAATGATGCACAATGGACGTCAACACTAGGGCCCTGCATAAGACATTTCCCACCAGGCTATACTATACTACCCTGACACTCTGTATACAACTGCTTTGACATACAGGCTTTATTTGTGATACTGCTCACTGTAAAACATGATTTCTTGTTTCAACTTATTATTTCCAGTCATCTAGTTGCCACTTTCAAGCTCAGAGTACTTCACATTTCACCGTATCCTAGCTTGTATTACATTTATTTTGACTAACAATAGATGGTTAATTTTATGTTTGTTCATTGTTAATATAATGTTATTATTTGAATCAACTTAAACCTTTGTTATGTTAATAGTAAGTGTGGAGTTCTAATAACTAAATCTACATTATTGTTGTCAAGTAAAAGACAGTTAAGTCCACTGCTTCATTTTTCAGTGTAACTTACTGTTTTCAATTGAGTCAACTTAAACATTTATAACGTCAACAATAAATGTTGAGTTATCATAGTTAAAGCAACATTTATGTTGACAAATAAAAATAATTTAAGTCCACATCATCATATATCAGTATAAGCAATCATTTTTTGTTTAATTCATTTCACATTTTGTGAAGTCAACTTTCAATTAAGTTATTGTAACTAGTAATACTAACTACATTTAAGTTTACATAACAAAATGGTCTAAGCAAGGATAACGTGAGCTTGAAAAAGGCTAAGCAACTAGATGACAGGAAATAAGAAGTAGAAACAACCTTAAAGCTCGAGTTATCTGAACTAAAGCCAGTTACTTCAATGTATAAAAGAGTTAACCATTTGCCATTATAACTTACTATTCTGAGTTAAATCTTTTTCCAATTTTGTAATGTCAAGTTTGAATAAATATATCATAATCAGTAACACTGTTATGATAACTACATTTAAAGTTTACATAACAAAAATTGTCTAAGCAAGGATAAGCTGACATGTAATGTACTCGGAGCTTGAACAAGGCCATGAAACTAGATAACTGGAAATAATAAGTTGAACCAACATTCAAGTGTGAGTTATCTGATCTAAAGCCACATTTAAGCCTACTTCATATTGAGTTATTGTAACACAGAGTTCTCAACCTGTTTGGCTGGTGGTGCTACACTGTGGCTACGAGCAAGTCAAGCAGGCCACATATACATAAATAACTATACTATTAATGGCATAACAAACATGCTTGCCAAAGGCTGCAAGTTGAGAAAAACTGTTCTAACTCAAAAAAATTACTTTGACTAATAAAAAATGTAAACTTAATATAACCCAGTATAGACAGTTGAACAAAATTCAGATTTTGTAAAGCTTATCTCCATTTCAAAATGACTTTATTTTTTACAATGATTGATTTACTATCAAGAGTACATTGATCGATTCAACAACTTACATTGAAATCAATTAATTCCATCTAGCTTGAAATTACAAGAAAACAGTCCAATTGTGTATTTCAGAACATGTATTACACTATGTATTAACAAACAAATACATTTGCATCAATGTATTGCTCCCTAGAATGCATTTTGATGGTCAAAACAAAATATTCTAACAATGCATATTTTTAGATGCATGTATTTGGGTGCATTTAAATGGACAGCCAAATTCTGCTGTCACTAACTTGTCTTTTAACCAATATCAGCTACAAACATTTATTTTAAAGATAAATGTTTTGTCAAACTTTTTTTATTATTGTGTAAACATTTCCAGCACTATTTGTTGGTTGTCTGTATCACAGTGTCATCAGTGGCACCTCTGAAACAAGTGGCACCTCTTAAACATTAGAAACTTGTTTACTGGTGCCGAGCACACACGTTTTAAGTCATCCATGCAAGCAGTGCTGTAGTACACAAGTCTGATTCGAGTCTTGATTATAATGACTTGTGTCTTGACTTGCACTTTGTTGTGGCTACACCTTGTTCAGTCTTGTAACGTCAGCTGGGATGTATTCATTATGCCAAATAAAACATATACAGATTAGACAAATACATATAAACTCAGTTTTTCACAATTCCTGAAATGTAATCCAATAAATACTTCAATGTCTTAGGTCAGTTAGGATCACCACTCCATTTTAACAATGTGAAATGTCAGGATAATAGTTGAGAGAATAATTTATTTCAGCTTTTATTTCTTTAATCACATTCCCAGTGGGTCAGAAGTTTACATACACTCAATAAGTATTTGGTAGCATTGCCTTTAAATTGCTTAACTTGGGTCAAACTTTTCAGGTAGCTTTCCCACAATAAGTTGGGTGAATTTTGGCTCATTCCTCCTGACAGAGCTGGTGTAACTAAGTCAGGTTTGCAGGCCTCCTTGCACAAACACACTTTTTTCAGTTTTGCCCACACATTTTCTATAGAATTGAGGTCAGGGCTTTGTGATGGCCACTCCAATACCTTGACTTGTTGTCCTTAAGCCATTTTGCAACAACTTTGGAAGTATGTTTGGGGTCATTGTCCATTTGGAAGAACCATTTGTGACCAAGCTTTAACTTCCTGACAGTCTTGAGATGTTGCTTCAATATATCCACAAACATTTTCCATTCCTCATGATGCCATCTATTTTGTGAAGTGCACCAGACTCTCCTGCAGCAAAGCACCCCCACAACATGATGCTGCCACCCCCCGTGCTTCACGGTTGGGATGGTGTTCTTCGGCTTGCAAGCTTCCCCCTTTTTCCTCCAAACATAATGATGGTCATTATGGCCAAACAGTTCTATTTTTGTTTCATCAGACCAGAGGACATTTCTCCAAAAAGTACGATATTTGTCCCCATGTGCAGTTGCTAACTGTAGTCTGGCTTTTTTTATGACAGTTTTGGAGCAATGGCTTCTTCCTTGCTGAGCGGCCTTTCAGGTTATGTCGATGTAGGACTCGTTTTACTGTGGATAAAGATACTTTTGTACCTGTTTGCTCCAGCATCTTCACAAGGTCCTTTGCTGTTGTTCTGGAATTGATTTGCACTTTTCGCAACAAAGTATGTTCATCTCTAGGAGACAGAACATGTCTCCTTCCTTAGCGGTATGATGGTGTTTATACTTGCGTACTATTGTTTGTACAGATGAACGTGGTAGCTTCAGGCATTTGGAAATTTCTCCCAAGGATGAACCAGACTTGTGGAGGTCTACAATTTTTTTCTGAGGTCTTGGCTGATTTCTTTTGATTTTCCCATGATGTCAAGCAAAGAGGCACTGAGTTTTAAGGTAGGCCTTGAAATATATCCACAGGTACACCTCCAATTGACTCAAATGATGTCAATTAGCCTATCAGAAGCTTCTAAAGCCATGACATAATTTTCCAAGCTGTTTAAAGGCACTGTGATACAGTGAATTATAAGTGAAATAATTTGTCTGTAAAGAATTTATGAAATAATTACTTGTGTCATGCATAAAGTAGATGTCCTAACAGACTTGACAAAACTATAGTTTGTTAACAATACATTTGTGGAGTGGTTGAAAAATTAGTTTTAATGACTCCAACCAAAGTGTATGTAAACTTCCGACCTCATCTGTAGTTGCAAAAAATAACTTTTATTCAATCTTTTACATTCTAAAGCACATATGCTAAATGAAAACAACATGCCAAATTAAATTAAATGTAGCAAATAATGCCATTACACTTCTTCTTTATAAATAATATTGAGGTTATGTGAACCCCAGTGTTTTAAAACACTTTGCTCAGAAATCAACCACCAGAACTATATATATTATACACAAGGTGTATAAACAACAACAATTAATAAGAATAAAATAAGATAATAGATACAAAACTAAAATGTGAAGAACATAAATCAATCAACTCTAATTAGCACATGTAGGACATTATGCAAGTGTGTGCGTGGACTTTGCAGATGTATTTTTCACATGTGCAGCACATAGCATTTGTTTTACAGTCCATCTTTGGGGGGCAGAATTGGCATCTCAATTACCTGCCCCAGCTGCAGCCTCAGGCTGATCAGGACAAGATTCAGCCCCCTGAACAGCCTTCACAAGCGCTGCAGATGCTGCTGTGCGGGGGAGGCGCTCCCTTCTTTGAATGTGTGGGGTTACAAGTGCCTTTCCCAGATGCTCCAGGAACACCCTCCTCTTGTTCCGCTTATCAGGCATCCAGGTAGGGTTGATCTTGTTCCATATCACGAAGGCATTGTATGAAGACACATCAATGATGTTATGGAAGATGACCAGGGGCCAGTCATCCTCCTGCAGCTGTACGTTCCAATCACCTTGTCCAGGTTGTCCATGCCTCCTTTGTTGTGGTTGTAGTCCAGGATGATGGCTGGCTTCCTGTCCTCACAATCACTGATCTCAGCAGTTTTGTGAAGTGTGCTTAGGAAGATCACATTCTTGTTCCTCTTTGGGAGGTAAGAAACTAGAGTGGTGGTGGGGGTTAAGGCAAACTTTGATGAGAAGGCCTCTCCCCCCTTCTTGCGAGGAGTGCAGGGGAAACGCAGGCTTGTTCTTTCTATCTGTGCCAACCATGGTGATCTTCCTCTTCAGGAGCTGCTGGCTGAGTTCATAAGAGGTGAAGAAATTGTCACACGTGACATTGTGCCCCCTCAGTCTATCTGTCACATCAAGCACAACCCGTATCCCCTGGTTCTTCTCCGGGCCTCCACTGGTCGGTTTCCCTGTGTAGACTTGCATCTTCCAAGCATAGCTGGATTGTGCATCACATCAAATCGTAGCATTCTTGAGAAAGTGTGAAATAATTTCGCCCTTCCACTCTCTGCATCCTCGAGACTACATGTAGCCTCGTCTCAGGACCTATACACAACCGCTAAGATTAGCAGCCCTATGTAGGCACGCAGGTCAATCTCATCCATCCTTTTCCAGTTGTCTCCTTAATTTACGGAAACTCTCCAAATTTGTCATCCTGGAGGATGTTTTCTTCAATGGCTGGTGTGATGAACATGTAGAATGTTGAGGCAATGTCCTGGGCATGGGCAACTACATGTCTTGTGGGCCCTGGTGTCATCCTTATGACATTTTGTGCTGCCATCCTGCCCTGGTTATCATACGGTGACAAGGACCATGTTATTTTGCTGTTCTTTGACAAAAATGTCTCTCTTTCAGCTTGGGGGATTTCTTCTTCGTCTGAAGATTATGCATCGTGCTCTGGGTTGTATTCTTCCCCATCTTCTTCAGATACATCATCCTCATCTAAATGATTGTTCTCTTGTTCCTCCTGGACATCTGGAAAAATCTGATCTACGACCAGTTGGGCACTGAAGCACCTTTATACCCTCTGACTGCATTGTCCATTAATAAACAATGCTTTCAAGAAATGCTTATTTTGTCTGAAATGTTGTGCATTTTGTCTGTGAACTTGAGTCATGTATGGGGTCATGGTGGGGAAATGCTTCTCAAGCACAAGAAAGTTTTAGTTTTGTCTGAGTTCAATCAGTATCACACATAATCAAAATGTATCATTGTGTGTGTGTGTTTTTGTGGTGTGTAAATGATTTTATAACTGCCAGGTCAAAAATGAACCTAAGACAATCTTTGTACCCTGGTGGTGTTCATAAGAAAAAAAGGCGATGTTTCACTTTTGTTAGGGTCACTCTAGGAAAACTCATAACATTTCAAGTTGAAAGGAAATCATTTAGGGGGTTTTCTCTGCTGTTAAACAGAGTGGCGGGTCATTTTTGACCCTTAAGACAACACAAGGTGAAGTAAATATGTTTGATTCTAAACATTATACACTTTTGTTTAATAATTAATTGATTACTAAAATTACAAGGAGCAAGTGCTAAACCAAAATAATTTTATATCCCCTATCAATGCGCAAACAAGGAGCAAACTCTACACAAACATCACACAATGGGATAGGTGATCTGATGCATTCCGAGTGTTTTTGTTGTTGTAGTTAATCTCTTTTATAACCAATTGTAACATTACACATATGACTTTCACTACATTGGCCCCACCAAACACAAATTGTTAGATGGCTAGCCATGAAGGCTTAGGCTCAATATTAGGATCGCTAATACATGTGCATGCATAGAGAAATAGTATATGTAAATCATTCTACAGTTTACTCAGTTAGCAGATGCTCTTATCCAGAGCGACTTACAGTTAGTCTTACAGGAATAAGCAATAGGCCTACTTGCTAAGCAAGCAGCTTTGCCTTAGATACATGTGTAGACCTTCATGCAGTAAAAACCTGCAACCCTCAGCTAACATAATATGAAACCATAGCCCATACAATTGACACAGTTCATGCTATGTGGCTCCATATTCTTTAACATTTGCTGCATTGGTGTCTGAAATTAGAAAATGAGATATTGCATGTGACCTTTGCCCTCACAGATAAAAACATTAACATATTGGCTACAATGAATATGGGGGAAGTCACTCCAGCAAAGTTGCACAAATCAAATTCCATTTAAAACAAACTGATCAACAAAATACAATTGTGACAATTGTTGGCACCCCATAGAGATTCTTACTCACGAAAAAAGGAAATGTATTGTGGCTTTCCATGGATCCCTTTAACTGGGGTATAAAAATAAGGTAACACACATGGAATATGCCTTTTTCATCAATCACTATGTGGAAAGGCAAAAACATTCACAAATTCAAAAATAAAAAATGGTTTCCACTATTAAACAATATGTACAATATTAGGGCAATAATTTAAAAGTTCAAACCCAGACTCAAACCCACTCAACAGTACATGTGCACCTGAGGCAGTTGCACAGACCACTGATTTGCACAGACCACCGACTTAAAAGTTAAATGAACACATAGGTCTTAACTTACAAAATTAAGTTAAGTTAATGTACAGATTTGTAGTTATCCTGAATTGACATTTAAAGTCAAGACAACTGTTGTCTGAAAGGTTGACTTAATTTAGTTCATTTGACTTATTGGATCTAATATGAATGTTGAGGGAACACATAGTTCATAGCTGATTCAACTTGATTTTACGGCTTGTAGTTATTATAACTTGCCATTTTTCGTAAACACAACTAGGATCTTGTTTTACTTTATTTGTTATTAGTTCTGATTTGAACATTGACTGAGCAAATTGTTCTTCGCTAACTGAACTAGATTTTTTATTTTTACAGTTTTTGTTAAGTTGAAGTCAACTTAACATAACGATTTGTCAAATCAACACATTTTGCACATTTTGTTGACTTGAATAGATTAAATAAGTTATTTTGACTTGTTGAAAGTCCTGTTCATCCTTGGGAGCAATTTCCAAATGTCTGAAGGTGCCACGTTCATCTGTACAAACAATAGTACACAAGTATAAACACCATGGGACCACTCAGGAAGGAGACGCGTTCTGTTTCCTAGAGATGAACGTACTTTGGTGCGAAAAGTGCAAATCATTTCCAGAACAACACAAAGGACCTTGTGAAGATGCTGGAGGAAACAGGTACAAAAGTATCTATATCCACAGTAAAACAAGTCCTATATCGACATAACCTGAAAGGGCGCTCAGCAAGGAAGAAGCCACTGCTCCAAAACCGCCATAAAAAAAGCCAGACTACGGTTTGCAACTGCACATGGGGACAAAGATCGTACATTTTGGAGAAATGTTCTCTGGTCTGATGAAACAAAAGGAGAACTGCTTCTCCATAATGACCATTGTTATGTTTGGAGGAAAAAGGGGGAGGCTTGCAAGCCGAAGAACATTTGTGGGCAGAACTGAAAAAGCGTGTGCGAGCAAGGAGGCCTACAAACCTGATTCAGTTGTATGTACCAGCTCTGTCAGGAGGAATGGGCCAAAATTCACCCAACTTATTGTGGGAAGCTTTTGGAAGGCTACCCAAAATGTTTGACCCAAGTTAAACAATTTAAAGGCAATGGTACTAAATACTTCTACACCTGCATTGCTTGCTGTTTGGGGTTTTAGGCTGGGTTTCTGTACAGCACGTTGAGATATCAGCTGATGTACGAAGGGCTATATAAATAAATTTGATTTGATTTGATTTGATTTAATTCAGTGTATGTAAACTTCTGACCCACTGGGAATGTGATGAAAGAAAGAAAAGCTGAAATAAATCATTCTCTCTACTATTATTCTGACATTTCATATTCATAAAATAGAGTGGTGATCCTAACTGACCTAAGACAGGGAATTTGTACAAGGATTAAATGTCAGGAATTGTGAAAAACTGAGTTTAAATGTATTTGGCTATGGTGTATGTAAACTTCCAACTTCAACTGTACATGACACTTGTAGGAACCAAGAGAAATCATCCCAAGCACAATAAAGCTTACCCTCCTTTAGAGGGAGAGATTTCTCTGATGTGGACAATGGAGCAGAAACTCATTAGCCTTGCATACGCGGGGCTCTTATTTGTCACTCTGTGGCAGTCTGGTACGGTTTTCACAGTATACCCCCAGGTTTGTGTTGTAGATAACTTTTCTGTCTGAGTGGAGCAAAAACACATTTATTTGAGAAGCTCTTTGTATTTTGCAGTGTCTCGTACTCCTGATGACGATCTCACAAAATAACACTGATGCCACTGCATTTAGCAATTTGAAGGATACTTTACTGATGTGCGATTATATTTGCGTAAAAATATTTCCTTTTTCCTCCTCTTTAGTAGAGAGAACTTTTTTATTTTTGGTTCACAGCTATATTTTTTCCTGCGTGTTGCCGGGTGTCATACAGAGGCCAGATATTTCAAGTAAAGAGAGAGGGTTTCTGAAGGAGTGCTCAAGAGAGATGCCTGTGTAATTCCACCAGGCAGATGAATAGGATCTCTCAGTCTGCAGTGCTGTCAATCCAATAGCTTTGAAGTATGCATGCTTCACAAGAAAAACCCAACAAAAGGAAAAGAAATGGATGAGGGTGGGGGAGATGGGGATAGGGAGGAGGAGAAAGTTGATGTCTGTATTCTACATGAGAACATGATGCGGCTTTTCCTTAAACTTTTCAACACCACTATACTGTATTTATGTGAAACATGGTCTCCGAGAATTTCGTATTATTATGTACATACATCCGAGCTACCCATATTTCGTATGATATGTATTAATTTGTGGATGTCCATGACCCATTTTGTATGATATGTAATGAATTACAATTCGTATTATATGTTATGAATTTACAAAACGTACAATATATTATGAATTTGCAAAAAATACTATATGTTACAAATTTTCAAAACGTATGATATGTTACGAATTCTAGGTGGCTAACGTTAGTTAGCTGGCTAACGTTTTTTAGGCTAGGGGTTAGGGTTAAGGTGAGGGTTAAGTTTAGGAGTTAGGTTAAAGGTTAGGGTTAGAGTTAGGGGAAGTGTTAGCTAAAAGGGTTAAGATTAGGGGACTGGGAAGGGTTAGCAAACATGCAAAGTAGTTGCAATGTAGCTAAAAAGTAGTAAGAAGTTTAAAAATGGCTAATTAGTCAAAATGCTAGAGTTGTCCGTGATGAGATTCAAACTCGCAACCTTTGGGTTGCTAGACGTTCGTGTTATGCGCCTACCTATCCACCCCGGCCAACCACTCTACTTTCTTTTCTGCCTTAAGTTACCATCTGTCTTAGGTAACCATACAAAATGTAACATATCAAACTAATTTAAGTGTCCCAGATTTACCTTTAGTATGTTACGTCTAGTCTATGAGAGCAGGCTGTTATTGCTCTAATGAGTGCAACTGCAGTGCTGTGAGAAGAAGAAAAATGGTTCAAATGTTTCCATTGGTCTGTCACTGTGAAATTGCTGCAGAAGCAAAAAGTTGTTATTTTAATTTGCATTGGTAGATATTCAGATGGTTGTTTTGGCCAACTCGTTGCAAGAGTGGGTGCTGGAAGGAACATGAATCACTTACTGCACTGAAGGATATGGACTTAAAGATTACACTCCCCTTCACCTCTTATGCACTCATGGTTTATGGCCTGCAGTTTATTAACCATGCCTAGTGGAACTACTGGAAAAGTGAAGATGACTGATACTTCTAGCCACCCTCTGTGCATTTGAATATAATGCTTTAAAGCTGCAATGTGTAACTTTTTGGGCGACCGACCAAATTCACATAGAAATGTTAGTTATAGATTTGTCATTCTCATTGAAAGCAAGTCTAAGAATCGGTAGATCTGCTATATGTGTGCTATTTCTATGCTTCCTATTCTTTAAGACTTTATTTGCGTCTTTTAGTTTTGGTTTTGTACAGCAGCTTCAAATAGCTGAAAATACAATATTTTTGGTTATGGGAAATATATTTCACAGTGGTTTAGAGGGTACAATGTTTCTCTACACTATACTTGCTTGTTTTGTCACATAAACTGAAATCAGGTAAACTATTCACATTTTTGCAACCAAGAAATGGCAAAGTGATTGCTGCATAGTGCATCTTTAAGCTTTTACAAAAGGAAGTACACTCTACTCCGTAGAAGACAAATGACGATGCAGAACCCACTCAAATTACCCTCCAAAAAAACAACGCCTTTATGCAACGGATGAATTTCAAGACAGTTTGCAAGTGATGAAGACCCTGTATAGAGTACAACTTTGGCAGCGCATGCTGGGTCTAGTTCTCAAGATTTAAAACAACCTCATAATTTACAAGACATCCAGTTTTTATATGTCCAAACACACAGAGAAGGGATTTCTGATTGAGTACATAATTTACACTACCGTTCAAAGGTTTGGGGTCACTTAGAGATGTCCTTGTTTTTTAAAATAACATCCAATTGATCAGATATACAGTGTAGACATTGTTAATGTTGTAAATGACTATTGTAGCTGGAAACGGCACATTTAAAATGGAATATCTACATAGGCATACAGAGGTCCATTATCAGCAACCATCACTAGGCAGAGTTGCAAAGAAAAAGCCATATCTCAGACTGGCCAAAGAAAAAAAAGAAAATATTAAGATGGGCAAAAGAACACTGGACAGAGGAACTCTGCCTAGAAGGCCAGCATCCCGGAGTCGCCTCTTCACTGTTGACTGTAGTACACAGTGTTGTACGAGATCTTCAGTTTCTTGTCAATTTCTCGCACAGAATAGCCTTCATTTCTCAGGACAAGAAAAGACTGATGAGTTTCAGAAGAAAGGTCTTTGTTTCTGGACATTTTGAGCATGTAATCAAACCCACAAATGCTGATGCTCCAGATCCTCAACTAGTCTAAAGAAGGCCAGTTTTATTGCTTCTTTAATAAAGACAACAGTTTTCAGCTGTGCTAACACAATTGATTGCAAATGGGTTTTCTAATGATCAATTAGCCTTTTAAAATGATGAACTTGGATTAGCTAACACGAGTGATGATTGCTGATAATGGGCCTCTGTACTCCTATGTAGATATTCCATTAATAATCTGCCATTTCCAGCTAGAATAATCATTTAACAATGTCTACTCTGTATTTCTGATCAATTTGATGTTATTTAAATGGACAAAAAAAAAAAGTTTTTCTTTCAAAAACAAGGACATTTCTAAGTGACCCCAAACCTTTGAACGGTAGTGTACCTCAAAAGCTTTTAAAAGCTAGATAGATGAAGGGAGGATGGCTAGTGACTAAGAAGAAATAATAATCTGTCTACAGTAAAACAGAAATCACACCAGACAGCCCTGTCAATGCATTTTTAGCAGGAGATTGCTGGTTGGCATTTAAAGTCCACGATTGACAGTAAGGTAGAGGGAGCACAATACACAGCTCCACAGCGTGAACATCTATTAATATATGACATTTTCCTTGTTGAAATAAACAATGTTTGTTTTGCTCTATCTTTCCTAGCTATGCTTCTCTGAAAATTATAGGTTACGAAACTATTTTCTTGTAAGGTAAAGCACAAGGAATTGAAGAGTAATAGAAATTACAATATAATAGCATGAACAAATATGATTGACATTTATGATGAATAGGTCAATTCTGCAGAGATGGCCATCTTGTTTCTCAATCAACATGCAACCTGTCTGAGATCTGGCAGCAGTTTAGCACACCAGGTAGCTGCTTTCAATTTTCCCTCTAATGATTTTCCCCCAACTCATTAATTTCCCCTTTCCTCAAGCCAATTTTATGTCAATAACAGTAATCACTCTCAGTGATCTTGCCAATTGGTTGAGAAGAGAGCGTACTACAGCAAGATGTGGGTCTTCTCTATCAAAACCATTGTGTAGCCTATAGCCTATGCTGAAATATAATTAAAATGAGGGTTCAGAATAACAGTACTACAGTAATTAGTTATGTTACAGTATTGTGCAGACACCTGAATATACTGAGATCTATACTGAACACAATTATAAACACAACATCTAAAGTGTTGGTGCCATGTTTCATGAGGAGAAATAAAAGATTGCAGACATTTTCCATATACACAAAAAGCTTATTTCTCTCAAATGTTGTGCACAAATCACAAATTTGATTAAATCCCTCTTAGTGAGCATTTATTCTCTGCCAAGATAATCCTTCCACCTGACAGTTGTGGCATATCAAACCATAAGCCACCTCCAACGTCATTTTAGAGAATTTGGCAATAGGGCCAACCGGCCTCACAACTGTAGACCACGTGTAATCACTCCAGGGCCTCCTCACCCGGCTTCTTCTTCTGTGGGATGACAGATCTTTCATGACTTAAACACAGTCAGTGTAGTCCATTGAGACCATGTCTGTGCCTCGATCTAGGTTGGGCAAAACTAAACATGGCGGTGTTCCCTCTAGCAATCTCACTGAAATAAAGACCTCCTCCATTCCTGTCATTATTGAAAGAGATTGTGATATCTCACATCTCAAAATAGGGCTACTTAATGTTAGATCCCTCACTTCCAAGGCAGTTATAGTCAATGAACTAATCACTGACCATAATCTTGGTGTGATTGGCCTGACTGAAACATGGCTTAAGCCTGATGAATTTAGAATTGACTGTGTTAATTGAGGCCTCTCCTCCTGGTTACACTAGTGGCCATATCCCACGCGGATCCCGCAAAGGCGGAGGTGTTGCAAACATTTACGATAGCATATTTTTATTTCCAAAAACAAAATTACTGCATTTTTGTCAATTTCGGTGTTCCTCAAGGTTACTTTTTAGGACCACTATTGTTTTCACTATATATTTTACCTCTTGGCGATGTCATTCGGGAAACATAATGTTAACTTTCACTGCTATGAGGACGATACACAGCTCTACATTTTGATGAAACATGGGGAAGCCCCAAAATTTCCCTCACTGGAAGCCTATGTTTCAGACATAAGGAAGTGGATGGCGGCAAATGATTTACTTTTTAACTAAGACAAAACATAGATGCTCGTTCTAGGTCCCAAGAAACAAAGAGATCTTCTGTTGGATCTGACAATTAATCTTGATGGTTGTACAGTTGTCTTAAATAAAACTGTGATGGACCTCAGCGTTACTCTGGACCCTGATCTCTCTTTTGAAGAACATATCAAGACTGTTTCCCAAGGACAGCTTTTTTCCATCTATGTAACATTTAAAAAATCAGAAACTTTCTGTCAAAAAAGGATGCAGAAAAATGAATCCATCCTCAGGAGTAAACTGACATTTACTTGCTCACCTGTTGCACCCTCTACAACCGCTGTGATTATTATTATTTGACCGTGCTTGTCATCTATGAACGTTTGAACAGCTTGGCTATGTACTGTTATAATCTCCATCCGGCACAGCCAGAAGAGGACTGGCCACCCCTCAGAGCCTGGTTAATCTCTAAGTCTCTTCCTAGGTTCCTGCCTTTCTAGGAAGTTTTTCCTAGCCACCGTGCTTCTACATCTGCTTGCTTGCTGTTTGGGGTTTTAGGCTGGGTTTCTGTATAGCACTTTGTGACATCGGCTGATTGATTGATTGATTAAATGTGTAGGAAGGTGTAGTAGTATGTACTGGTAATGTGCTGAACAAGATCAGTAACATGACCTGAGGGGGTTCGGTCCCAGATGACATTGCACTCCACTCCAACTGTAGGAGTGCAAAATACACTGAACCAAAAATGTGTGTAGATTAAAGAGGAAAAAAATATTGAATCCATTTTAGAATAAGGCTCTAATGTAACAAATGTGGAAAAAACTGGTCTGAATACTTTCTGAATGCACTGTAGAAACCTCATTCTAGCACTGAATTATTGGGTAAACTACTGTATGGCAGCCATTTCATTAATCAGCTCATCATTTTCCATATTAGGTGTCTGTTATTTTAACAGTAATTAACCCTTACAAACCAAAAAACTAAAAAGTCATGTGAAAAGAACACGTGAAAAACCACACATGAACAAATCGTATGTGAAAAACGTTACATAAAATTATGAATAAAAAATGTTCATGTGTTTTTCAGAAACTTTACATTTCACATACATTTTTCACAACTAAGGCACATGTGGTTTGCTAACATTCCCACATGTGATATTAACCTTTTTGGGATAGGTGGCAGCATTTTCACTTTTGGATGAATAGCATGCCCAGAGTGAACTGCCTCCTACTCTTTCCCAGATGCTAATATATGCATATTATTATTAGTATAGGATAGAAAACACTCTGAAGTTTCTAAACTGTTTGAATGATGTCTGTGAGTATAACAGAACTCATATGGCAGGCAAAAACCTGAGAAAAAATCCAAAAAGGAAGTGGGAAATCTGAGGTTTGTAGTTTTTCAACTCAACCCCCATTGAAGATACAGGGTGATATTAGTTAGGTTTCACTTCCCAAGGCTTCCATTAGATGTCAACATTATTTAGAACCTGTTTTGAGGATTCTACTCTAAAGGAGGGGCTCATAAGGGCTCTTTGAGTGAGTGGTCTTGCAGAGTGCCACAGCCTCTGTCTGGCATGCTCACGTGAAAGGTAGCAACATTCCACTTCATTTGTACAGACAAAGGAATTGTCCGGTTGGAACATGAATGAAGTTTTATGTTAAAAACATCCTAAAGATTTATTCCATACTTAGTTTGGCATGTTTCTACGGGCTGTAACGGAACTTTTTGAACTTTTCGTCCGACTTTCGGCGCGACCTAAACACGCTTTTGGATTTGTTTACCAAACGCCCTAACAAAAGAAGATATTTGGACATAACTGATGGACATTATCCAACAAATCAAACATTTATGGTGGAACTGGGATTCCTGGGAGTGCATTCTGATGAAGATCATCAAAGGTAGGGAATATTTAACCTCTTGGAACTCTAGGGGCAGTAGTGTCATTTTGGAGAGAAAAAAACGTTCCCATTTTAAACGGGATATTTTGTCAGGAAAAGATGCTAGAATATGCATATAATTGACAGCTTTCGATAGAAAACACTAACGTTTCCAAAACTGTAAAGATATTGTCTGTGAGTATAACAGAACTGATGTTGCAAGCGAAAGCCTGAGAAAAATCCAATCCGGAAGTGCCCCAAGTTTTGAAAGCGCTGCGTTCCAATGACTCCCTATATGGCTGTGAATGTACCATCAACGAGCTTACGCTTTCTACGTATTCCCCAAGGTGTCTACAGCATTGTGATGTAGTTTTACGCATTTCTGTTGAAGAATAGCCGTAAGGGGGCACATTGCGTAAGTGGTCACATGGTGGCTCCGAGAGAGATTCTCGTGTAAAGTACAGAGGTAGCCATTACTCCAATCGGTCCTAGAGAAAAAGGAATTGTCCCGACGGATATATTATTGAATAGATATTGGAAAAACACCTTGAGGATGGATTCTAAACAATGTTTGCCATGTTTCTGTCGATATTATGGAGCTAATTTTGAAAAGAATTCAGCGTTGCGGTTTGTCAGCCAAACGTGAAGAACAAACGGAGCTGTTTAGCCTACAAAAATTATATTTTGGGAAAAAATGAACTTTGGCTATCTACCTGGCTGTCTCGTGAGTGAAAATATCCGAAGTTCATCAAAGGTAAACGATTAAATTTGATTGCTTTTCTGATTTCCGTGACAAGGTTGCCTGCTGCTAGCAAGGCATAATGCTATGCTAGGCTATTATAAACTTACACAAATGCTTGTCTAGCGTTGGCTGTAAAGCATATTTTGAAAATCTGAGATGACAGGGTGATTAACAAAAGGCTAAGCTGTGTCTCAATATATTTCATTTGTGATTTTGAATAGGAATATTTTCTAGGTATATTTATGTCCGCTGCGTTATGCTAATTAGTTTCAGGCGATGATTACGCTCCCGCATGCGGGTTTGGGAGTCGCTAGAGGTTTTTAAAATGCTATTTCTGAGTAATGTTGACTACCCAATATGGCGGGTATCTTTTTGGCTGCTTTGTTGTCTAAAGGCTGTACTCAGATTATTGCATGGTTTGCTTTCTCCGTAAAGTTTTTTAAAAATCTGACTCAGCGGTTGCATTAAGGAGAAGTTTATCTAAAGTTCCATGTATAACAGTCATATCTTTATCAATGTTTATTATGAGTATTTCTGTAAATTGATGTGGCTCTCTACAATATCGCCGCATGTTTTAGAGCTACTGAACATAACGTGCCAATGTAAACTGAGATTTTTTTATATAAATATGAACTTCATCAAACAAAACATACATGTATTGTGTAACATGAAGTCCTATGAGTGTCATCTGATGAAGATCATCAAAGGTTAGTGATTCATTTTGGTGGTGACCTAACAATCGTTTGTGGCGCTTTCGCTGTACATCCTTTTTGAAATCAGCCACGGTGGCTGGTTTAATGAGAATTTTATCTTTAAAATGGTGTAATTATGAGATTTTTGTTGTTTTGAATTTGGCGCCCTGCACATTCACTGGCTGTTGCAGGGGGGTTCCGCTAGCTGGTTCCAGTTGTCGTGTCTTTGGCTATGCCGGATTAAGTGATATGACATGCTATTCTATTAAATAATTTCTCCATAATTAATATTACCTGATTGAGCTAATCATGTAAATGTAATTAACTAGAGAGTCAGGGCACCATGAAAGAATATTTATAGAGCTGTTATCTTCTGAATAAACTCTTAAAGACCTAGTAATATTTTACATCAATAGCAGTCAATATTAATCGTCATCTTAATTCAGTCTCATCTGAAAGTTGTAAATTGTTGCTTACCTTCACGAACCCTGGCAAACAATTTGAATCAGCAATACAAAATTGGATTTAATTATTTACTTATTAAATACCTAACTAATCACACAGAAATACACAGATATTTCTAGAGGGCGGAACAGATATTACACAAAAGAAAAGGGGCTGGGTTTGAGTGAAAGAGCTGGAAGACTGAGTAACAAAGGAAGAAGCGGTGCTATCGTAAATACAGTATCTTATGCATTCTAAATTACCGCCCATTTGTAAAAGGAAAATATAATACATATTTACTCTGAGCTGAGCTTCAGGTTGGTGGTAGATGTAAGGCCGTGTTGCCAAACCGAGTCCTTTGTCCTTTGAAGAATGTCTCTGGTGGTCAATTGGATACGTTGTAGTAATGTCGTTGTGTGATAGACAGGATACTCTGTCTGTTCCTTCCTAACCCTCATTTGCAGCGGCTGTTGCTAACTCAACGGCTAGGAGGTATCACTTCTGTAGTGAATAAGAGTTCAAAGTTCATACCATTCGCAACCAAGCTCACACTGATGTTGGCTTCGATCTGTAGTTATTATCTGAACCATTCTGACATCGGACCGTGATCCTCACATCCTCGGAACAGGAGGTTATATTGTCGTCAAGGCAAGGGCGTGTTTGAAAAGTTTTAGAACCCATGTCCCTTCACAGGGGCGGGCCACTGATTGAGCAGAGCCCTAACCTTATGAAAACCCAAATCTCTCATTTGGAAGCTAAAATGACATTTTATCTCTTCACCAATAATTTTATATTCACACATTTAAATTGAACAACAATTCCATGTGAATCCAATAACTCTGATGTGTAGACTTTCCACTGTAGAGTTTATGTCATCTTATCATTGAGGAGAATGTCTCAGATGACAACTGAACTGACATCATATTCATTAAGTACCACCGCATATGTTCAATTGGTCGGATTACCAGAATATAGTTCATTTCCCCCCACCTTCTGATGTTCCCAGAGTCTCTATGTTAACCAAGGGGTTTTCAAATCTAACATCAGTAGGGTAGAGAGAGGAAAAGGGGGGGAAGAGGTATTTATGACTGTCATAAACCTACCCCCAGGCCAACGTCATGACACAGTCCTAGACAGGTTAAACATTTCACATTTACTTGTGTAACTGACAGGATTAGAAACCAAGTCTGCCATGGGAGACGCTAACGTCTTGACCATTTGACGAAGAGGGTAAACACAAATTTTGAAGTCGCAGGCGAGGCTACCTAATCACGTGACCATGCGCAACCATGACCAACTCATGTCCGCTGCACTTTCACATGTGCATTTTGACAATTTAATGTCAAGTAGTGCTGTCAAAAGATTTTTTAAAAATGTAATTAAGTTTATTGCAGGATTTGCTGTGATTAATCAAGATGAATCGCTAATTCATAATTTTCTCATAATATTTTGGATGTTTTCAGTGTATTTTGAACACTTTCATACAATGCGCAAAAAAAATGTGCACAATTTTTTTTTAAAGTGAACTTGAGTTAAAACTTGTTATGGCTGCAATCCCGGTAACAGGATCGATATGACAACTACCAGTGAAAATAGAGAGCGCCAAATTCAAACCACAGAACTCTCATAATTACAATTCCTAAAACATACATGTGTCTAATATCATTTTAAAGTTAATCTTGTTGTTAATCCCACCAAAGTGTCCGATTTCAAATTGGCTTTTCAGCGAAAGCATTGTGCGAAAGCATTGTGTTACGATTATGTTAGGTCTCCACCAAACCACAATAAGCACAGCCATTTTCCAGCTAAATATAGCATTCACAAAGTGCAGAAATAGAGATAAAATGGATCACTAACCTTGAATTATCTTCATCAGATGACACTCATAGGACTTCATGTTACACAATACATGCATGTTTTGTTTGATAAAGTTCATATTTATATCAACAAATCTGAGTTTACATTGGCACACTAGTTCCAAAAACATCAAGTGATTTTGCATAGCCACATCGTTTCAACAGAAATACTCATCATAAATGTAGATGATAATACAAGTTATACACATGGAATTATAGATATACCTCTCCTTAATGCAACCGCTGTGTCAGATTTCAAAAAAAGTTTACGGCGAAAGCTACCCATGCAATAATCTTAGACGGAGCTCAGAACAGTAGCCACATCGATTCAACAGAAATACACTCCCAGGAATCCTAGTTCCACAATAAATGCTTGATTTGTTCGATAATGTCCGTTATTTATGTCCAATTAGCTACTTTTGTTAGCGCGTTAGGTATACAAATCCAAACGCTCGTGCAGGTCGAGCATTACTTCGGACAAAAAATTAAAATATTTATATTACAGGTCGAAGAAACATTTCAAACGAACTATAGAATCAATCATTAGGATGTTTTTATCATAAATCTTCAATAAAGTTCCAACCAGAGAATTCCTGTCTAGAGGAGCAACGGAACGCAAGTCGATATCATGTGGAATGCGCGTGACCAGGAAATGGCTCTCTGCCAGTAACCTGACTCATTCAGCTCTTATTCAGTCCCACAACACAGTAGAAGCCTCATTCAAGTTTCTAAAGATGCTTGACATCTAGTGGAAGCCCTGGGAAGTGCAACTTCATTCATATCCCAATGTGAATTCAATAGGGCCTGGGTTGAAAATCGACCAACCTCAGATTTCTCACTTCCTGTTTGGATTTCTTCTCAGGTTTTGCCTGCCAAATGGGTTCTGTTATACTCACAGACATCATTCAAACAGTTTTACAAACTTCAGAGTGTTTTCTATCTAATAATAATAATACTAATATGCATATATTAGCAACTGAGACTGAGGAGCAGGCCATTTACTCTGGGCACCTCTTGGCACCTTTCATACAAGCTACTCAATACTGCCCATGCAGCCATAAGAAGTAAAACAAATGCCATTACAGAATTTGCAATTTCATATTTGGAAACATTGCTACTGTAACATGCTAACATCACATGTGAACTTGCTATTCCACATGAGAAAGTAAGATTTTCATATGTGGAGTTTGTTACATGTGAAACTGCAAATAACATGTTCACGTGATGTTTTTTTACATGCGAAAATGTAATTCCACATGTGAACGTGAGATTTTCAGAAGAAAGTTTTTCATGTGTGAAACTGCATATCCGATTTTCAAATGTAAAACTTGAATTCACACGTGAGATGAAAACTAGTTTTTCTTCTCCCAAGTGAAAAGGTGATGTTAACATGTGAACTCATTGTGATACATGTGAAAATATGGTTTCACGTTAAATTTAAGCTCAACATGTGAAAACAGCTATTTCACACGTGAAACTGCAAAATTGACATGTGTTTTCTTGTAAGGATAGGTCAGTTACGATGACAGAAAGCGAGAACCTCCTTGGCAGCCTTGTGAACCTGTCAGCAACCGTGTTGCTGGTACCTCGGTTGAGTGACAGTGTGGACTCTGGGTGACTCAGATGGCACCCTATTCATAGTGCACTAGGGTCAAAAGTAGCACACTGTATAGGGAAAGGGTGCCTCCAGGGAAAGTTCATGGGTGTGTGATGTATGCGGTCAGCAGGAGGCAATGTGGTGAGGTGTGGGATCAGCCCCGGGGTTCAAATATCCCCCGGGGGTCACCAATCATAGCAAAGGGACCCTAAGTGGTCTGCATGTGAATGGACTGGATACGTTTGCAAAACAACTTCTAACCCAAATAAAATGACAATAAAAAACATTGGATGGCCGCCAAATCGTAACAGGGAAAAATCTGTATTCTCAATATCAACAGCAATAAAATCAGGATTTAGTGTAGACTGTCCTGCAAGCACTCAGACGTCCTTGTTAAAATATAAGATTGCCGCTTCAAAAGGGACATGTAGATAAGGTTCTTCTATTTCAGACGGTGTGGATATATGAAGCCGTAAGCTAAGATTTATTGGAGAATATGTCAGTTCTCCAGCACCGAGCTGTCAAACAATAAAAGGAACAAATACCTCCTCCTTTATCAGTATAAAGTAAAACCCAGATGCAGACCATGTCGAAGTAACAATGTTTATTACAGCAACAAAGGCAAAGGTACAGGACGGCAGGAGAGGCTCAGGGTTAGGTCAGGCAGAGGTCGGAAATCCAGATAGGTGCAAAGGTACAGGACGGCAGGAGAGGCTCAGGGTTAGGTCAGGCAGATTGGTCAGGCGGGCAGGCTCAGGGTCAGGGGCAGGCAGATTGGTCAGGCGGGCGGGTTCAGGGTCAGGACAGGCTAGGGTCAAAAACCAGGAGGGCAAGAAAAAGATAGGCTGGGAAAAGACAGGAGCCGACAGGAACAAACGCTGGTAAGCTTGACAAACAAGATGAACTGGCAACAGACAAACAGAAAACACAGGTATAAGTACACAGGGGATAATGAGGAAGACGGGCGACACCTGGAGGGGGATGGAGACAAGCACAAAGACAGGTGAAACAGATCAGGGCCTGACATCCTTAATGGAACTGTACAAATCATAGCCAGTCTGGTGTTGCATAACCTTACACATCACATCAGCCATGTGTGTCGTTGAAAAGCCTGATAAGATTAACAGCCTCTCTCTGGTAATCCCTAGCAAAGAGGCTTCAGAGGCTTCAGAGAATTGAGATTTGATGTGGGTCTGCCATAAAAACAATAGTTTGGGCCCTCAAAAGTAGTGGTTTACCACATTGTAAATTATAAAATGTTCAAGACTGTACTACAGTGCATTCGGAAAGTATTCAGATCCCATGACCTTTTCCACGTATTGTTACGTTAGAGCCTTGTTCTAAAATTAAATTAATTGTTTTTTTCCTTCATCAATCTACACACAATACCCCATTATGACAAAGCGAAAAACAGTTTTTTAGAAATGTTCACAAATTTCAACAAAAATAAAAACTGAAATGTCACATCTACATGAGTATTTAGACTCTTTACTCAGTACTTTGTTGAAGCACCGATGACAGCGATTACAACCTTGAGTGTTGATTACAGACTTTTGGGTATGGCACTACAAGCTTGGCACACCTGTATTTTGGGAGTTTCTCCCATTCTACGCAGATCCTCTCAAGCACTGTCAGGTTGGATGGACAGCTATTTTCAGGTCTCTCCGGAGATGTTCAACCGGGTTTGAGTCCGGGCTCTGGCTAGGCCACTCAAGGACATTCAGAGACGTGTGCCGAAGCCACTCCAGCATTGTCTTGGCTGTGTGCATAGGGTCGTTGTCCTGTTGGAAGTTGAACCTTGGTCCCAGTCTGAGGTCCTGAGCACTCTGGAGCAGGTTTTCATCAAGAACCTCTCTGTACTTTGCTCCATTCATCTTTCTCTCGATCCTGACTAGTCTTTCAGTCCCTGTTGCTGAAAAACATCCCCACAGCATGATGCTGCCTCCACCATTTTTCACCGTAGGGATGGTGTCAGGTTTCCTCCAGATGTGACGCTTGGCATTCAGCCCAAAGAGTTCAATCTTGGTTTCATCAGACCAGAGAATCATGTTCCCCATCGTCTGAGGGTCATTTAGGGGCCATTTGGCAAACTTCAAGCGGGCTGTCATATGCCTTTTACTGAGTAGTGGCTTTGTCTGGCAACTCTATCATAAAGGCCTGTTTTGTGGGGTGCTGCAGAGATGGTGGTCCTTCTGGAAGGTTCTCCTATCTCCACAGAGGAACTCAAGAGCTCTGTCAGAGTGACCATCGGGTTCTTTGTCACCTCCGTGACCAATGCCCTTCTCCCCGATTACTCATTTTGCCCGGATGGCCAGCTCTAGGAAGAGTCTTGGTGGTTCCAGACTTCTTCCATTTTAGAATGATGGAGGCCATTATGTTCTTGGGGACCTGCAATGCTGCAGAAATGTTTTGGAACCCTTGCCCAGATCTGTATCTCGACACAATCCTGTTTTGGAGCTCTACGGACAATTCCTTCGACAATTCCTTATGTAAATAGGGTATTTTTTTATTTGTATACATTTGCAAAAATGGCTAATAACCTATTTTTGCTTTGTTATTATGGGGTATTGTGTGTAGATTGATGAGGAAAATTGTTTATTTAGCACATTTCAGATTAAGGCTGTAATGTAACAATAAGTGGAAAATGTCAAGGGGTCTGAATAATTTCCGAATGCACTGTATGTGGACACCTCTTCAAATTAGTGGATTCGGCTATTTCAGCCACACCCATTGCTGACAGGTGTATAAAACTGAGCACACAGCCATATAATCTCCATAGACAAACACTGGCAGTAGAATGACCTTACTGAAGAGCTAAGTGACTTTCAAAGGGGCACTATCATAGGATGCTCCCTTTCCAACAAGTCAGTTCGTCAAATTTCTGCCCTGCTAGAGCTGACCCGGTCAACTGTAAGTGCTGTTATTGTGAAGTGGAAACGTCTAGCAGCAACAACGACTCAGCTGCAAAGTGGTAGGCCACACAAAGTCACAGAATGGGACCGCCATGTGCTGAAGTTTGCAACTCGTAAAAATTGCCTGTCCTCGGTTACAACACTCACTGCCAAGTTCCAAACTGCCTCTGGAAGCAACGTCAGCACAATAACTGTTAGTCGGGAGATTCACACACATTCCTAAAATCACCATGCGCAATGCCAAGCATCAGCTGGAGTGGTGTTGAGCTCGCTGCCATTGGACTTTGGAGCAGTAGAAACCTGTTATCTGGAGTGATGAAATCACCCTTCCATCTGGCAGTCAGACGGACAAAACTGGGTTTGGTGGATGCCAGGAGTACGCTACCTGCCCCAATGCATAGTGCCAATTGTAAAGTTTGGTGGAAGAGGAATAATAGTCTGTGGCTGTTTTTCATGGTTTGGGCTAGGCCAGTGAAGGGAAATCTAAACTCTACAGCATACAATGACATTCTAGATGATTCTGTGGTTCTAACTTTTGTGGCAACAGTTTGGGGAAGGCCCTTTCCTGTTTCAGCATGACAATACGAGGTCCATACAGAAATGTTTTGTCGAGATCATTGTGGAAGAACTTGACTGGCCTGCACAGAGCCCTGACCTCAACCCCATCGGACGCCTTTTGGATGAATTGGAACAATGACTGCGAGCCAGGCCTAATTGCCCAACATCAGTGCCGACCTCAAGTAATGCTCTTGTTGCTGAATGGAAACAAATCACCCAGCAATGATCCAATATCTAGTTGAAAGCCTTCCCAGAAGAGTGGCGGCTATTTAAAAAATATTTATATTTAACCTTTTTTTAACTAGGCAAGTTAGTTAAGAACAAATTCTTATTTACAATGACGGCCTACCCCGACCAAACCCAGACGATGCTGGGTCAATTGTGCGCCGTGCTATGGGACTACCAATCATGGCCAGATGTGATACAGCCTGGATTCAAACCAGGGACTGTAGTGATGCCTCTTGGACTGAGACGCAGTGCCTTAGATCACTTGGGAGCAGCAAATGGTGGACCAACAGCAGCAAAGGGGGGACCAACTCACTACTAATGCCCATAATATTGGAATGAGATGTTCAACGAGCAGGTGTCCACATACTTTTGGTCATGTAGCATATCATTAGGGAGAACAATTTCGCCTCTTTCTAAAATAATCTGGACACTTTCTGTTTACTTGAAAATGTTCCTTATTGTAGGCTACTTTACCACTTTTAGTCTTAATATTTACTACACTACTCACCGTTTAGCACATGACCTCACATGTGAATCCTTGAAGAGATAGGTGGGGCTGGCTTAAGAGGGTGTGAGCAATGCTGATTGGGTGTAGACAAAGGAGAGCTCTCCAGTAGGTACCAAAATCATTCAAAGGCCATTTTCTCGAAAGTGAGTTCACATGTTTGTCAACTTTCAAAGTAGAATTACTTTCCCATTGTTCCTCAGATGCCATGTATGATATACCGTTTTGTTGCTCTGAGTCTCTACTTTTATCCAATGTAAAAAACACAAATTCAAATGTTGTTACATAAGACCAATTTGAGCTGGTCAGTCACATGTTAAGTGTGTCTATTATACTGAACACAAATATAAATGCAACATGGGAAGTGTTGGTCCCATGATTCATGAGCTGAAATAAAAGATCCCAGAAATAAATGTTCCATATGCACAAAAAACGTATTTCTCTCAAATGTTGTGTTGGAATGCTGACTGCAGGAATGTCCACCAGAGCTGTTGCCAGATAATTGATTGCTCATTTATCTACCATATTTGGCAGTACGTCCAACCAGCCTCACAACCGCAGACCATGTGTAACCACGCCAGCCCAGGATCTCCACTTTCGGATTCTTCACCTGGGGGATCGTCTGAAAGCAGCCACCCTGACAGCTGATGAAACTGTGGGTTTGCACAACTGAAGAATTTCTGCACAAAAAAGTCCCAGACAAATGTGCATGTATGGATTTTCAAGTTTTATGTATGCTTTTTAATGGTTGAATTTACTAAAACCAAACTAATTTGTGTATGGCGTCGTGTGGGCGAGCGGTTTGCTGATGTCCACGTTGTGAACAGATTTCCCCGTGGTGGCGGTGGGGTTATGGTATGGGAAGGCATAAGCTATGGACAATGAACACAATTGCATTTTATCAATGGCAATTTGAATGCACAGAGATACCGTGATGAGATCCATGTTCCAGTTCCCGCCAATATCCAGCAACTTCACACAGCCGTTGAAGAGGAGTGGGACAACATTCCACAGGTCACAATCAACAGCCTGATGAACTCTATACGAAGGAGATGTGTCGAGCTACATCAGGCAGATAGTGGTCACACCAGATGCTGACTGTTTTTCTGATCGCGCCCCTACCTTTTTATTTAAGGTATCTGTGACCAACAGACCCATATCTGTATTCCCAGTCATGTGAAATCCATAGATTAGGGCCTAATGATTTTTAAAAAATTTTACTGATTTCCTTACATGAACTGTAACAGTAAAATCTTTGAAATTGTTGCATGTTGCTTTTATATATATATTTTTGTGTATTATGCCCCTGATCGTTAGAATCGAAGCCAATAGGTGATACAATTTACAGTTGGCATTATCTAGCTGGTCATCTAAACTTGTCAAGCAGTTTTCAAACTGTTTGGGTTAACTTTTACATTTCCTCCACACAGATGGAATATCTGAAATAACAATTTGGGTGTACTCTACTTTTATCACTTCCCGCTCAAAGCAGCCCAGTAATAGCACCAGGGTGTCAGGAGCCAGTGTTTGGGGTGCTGCTCTCTCACACAGAGAAATAAATGGACACGCACTTCAACAGCTTTTTGGACATACGTAATTGGTAATAAACAACATGTGTTGATATTACAAAACATCCTATTTCTGTTTGTCCATATTTTTTTATTCTAGATTCTGACAAACAACGCCATATAGCCACATCCTAGGTCACTATCACCTGTATGATTAATGTTGTTTGTAAATAGATTAAGAAAAGCTTGGATTCAACAGATCTAATCCACATGCTTTGAATCATGGACTTATTTGCATACACAAAGATAAAAAACTTCTCTAAGCATTTGTTCTGGTTTACCAACTAATACATATACTTCTAATAGCTTTTGTTTACACAATCTGTGTTTTTTCTGTGATAATTGATTCTTTGGAGATGGGGTGGTCTTCCTTTCTGGGGCGGACTGGCTGGATGGGCTGGGCCAGTGTGTTAGAAATACCAAAGTCAATTTTTGGTCCCAGTCCGCCCATTCCTCCTTTTGCTGCTTTCATGTCCATTATGGACAGCAGGTTGATTAAACCAGTGTTTAGGTGATGCTGAGACAGTTATTATTTCCCTTTACAAGAAAGGTAAACAAACATCCCTTTTAACAACTGCAATTGTTAGCCTGTTCCTAATACTAACTGTGGGATAGCGTTATTATCAGCAGAACCATGAATACCTGCTGGCCCAAACCCCATGAGTAGCTACCATCTTATCTGTGTGGGTAATAAGGGAATGGGGATTAGGCTATTTCTGTCCCTTTTACCCAAGTGGGTCAGAGGTATGTGAGAATGAACCATTGTCATAGAGAGAGAGAGACAGCATCCCACCGTGGCCTAGATACTGAGCATGGTGGGACATCCGCTAGCCTTTCATCAGATCATTGTAATGATTTATAATGTGCTGGAGGACTAATCCCTTTATCAAATCTCTATATTTTAGTCTCTACCACTTCTAGGGCTCAAAGTTCATATGAATACCCTTACACTGTGCGATTAGATGTGGCATATCTCTTCTTTGGGTGCGATGGACGTTTCTCGCGGCAGTAGATCCCGCTGATCCTCTTGATTGACTTCTCGTTAGCACTTTAATGCAAGGCAACACGGTGGAACTCCATTTCAAAGGGATTCATTATTGTAGCTTGGGATTCCACTCAAAGATGTCAGGCAGCAGACTTACTGGGAGGAGGGGGATATTTCAGGCAGTTTGCATTAAATCCCTTTAGACTGAGACGTTTTGGGATTGACGTTAATTCAATTTGAAAAACAGATAAAGGGCCAAGATTGATAAACCCTGGATGGAATCCAACTCATTGGCATTAATGGCAGGTTTCGCAGGTATTATGCTGAAGACTGCATTTATACGTCATGTAATGACTCTTTAATAACATTAAAAGGGGAATCTTTGATGGTTTACTAGAAATGAGTAGATGTTAAATTCAGATAGAAAGGGAAAAAGTCTCTGAACAATCTTGAGATCATATCTCTACCTGTTTGGTGAATATTACATGTAAAAAGACCAATCTTTGATATGTTTTGGATAAGGGATTCTGTATTATAGGATTGATTTAAGTCATTTCTGCAAAGTCCCACTCTCCTCATGCAGAGCCACCTTTGTTCACTGTATAAAAAACTTTTAGACAATACATTTGGGAAGAAGAAAGCTCCCAAATCACCCTATTTCTCTCTCTGTTTGGTGAGATTGAAATGTTATTTATTTGATTGTTTTTCCTGAAATAAAAACACTTCATCTGGAAAGCATCGAGCTCTGCAGATAGCCCCACGCTGAAGACAGCCCCCTATTGCGTCGTTGACAGAGGCTTTTGTGCCACACTGGGGATGCGCAACAGATTAATGCCACTGGCTCTGTCACCACACAGGCCATGCATTTCAAATTAAAATCACAACACCGGTCTCCCAAGGGTCAGGTGCATAGCTTCTCAGTTGTTTTTGGTTGATTTGGTTTAGGATGGTATATGAAGAATTTGTTGATATCAACACATATCCTCATTGCTGTGTTTTTGTTTTATTCTGACAGATGGGATAGGCATCAATGTAAACATGTACAATAGGTACTGGTGATCTTTGTATTTATTCTAAACTATATAACATGTACTAGAAAATGTACAACTAACAAGACATGATCAGAAGAAACATATTTCAAATCTGGATTCAGTCGGGATTCAGTTCAGAATAAAAATGTCAATCTAACATGGTGTTTTGTTCTTCCCGTTAATTCAGGTTGTGTAAGGCCCATAAAAGGTTAGCTAGAAGCAGATAAACTCTAGTTGGACAGAGGGAGACTGTCAAATGAATGAGTCTTTTACGGAGGTGAGTTGGCTAATTTTGCTGGCGTAAAGGTTGGTTGAAAAGAGATGTGTTTGTTAGTGAGCAGCCAGACAACTTGTTCTACTGATTAAAAGACTATATCCCCTATAGTTCCTCTCCAGAGTCCTGGGTCAGCCTTTCACTCCTGTAATCCACTGGGAGCGTTTGTTTCTCTATTTAAGCAAGGTTCTGACAAGGGGATTACCCGTGTAGGATTAATCACTTTAAAAATATAACTTTTAATGAGTTTTTCCTCCCTCAGACAATTGGCATAGGATGGAATCTGTGTCACATTCTAAACATCAAAAGTGTCATTGCACATTTACTCCTGAAAAGAACCAGATTAAAATATATAATAATATAATAATTTCTAAACCTTCTATAGCACTTTTCCTAATAGAAATCTCAAAACGCCACCAAAGTGGAGTGAGCCAGAGATGGAGCGGGGTCTACGTCCCGCACCAGAGCCTCCACCGCGGATAGATGCACACCCAGACACTCCCCTATAGGTTCAGGTTTTGCGGCCAGAGTCCGCACCTTTGGGGGGGGGAGAACCATTTTATTTCTCAATTTGGTTAGGTCATGGGGTGATGTGGGTAGCTGTTTTCTGTCTAGTTTATCCACCTTGCAGAACTGTTTTGGTTTTCACTCTTGGTTTTTTAATCTAAATAAATCATGGACACTTGCCAAGCTGCGATTTGGTCCGATCCTCATTACGACGAGAGCCTTTACACTTGCTTACATTTGAAAATGATCAAGTGTCTCTCTATTATGCATAGGAATACTTGGGAACATATTTCTTAAATTAAAATCACTTGGAGCGGACTTCCTATTGTTTTTACAGTTTTTTTTTATGTCCAACAATTATAGTAACGTTTTTTGCTCTCTAGACTTGGGGTGCCAAATAAAACCACCGCCGCCAGTTGGGGAACGCTGACATAGGGCATAGAGTGCCACTTGAGTTATGACTGCAACACTAGGGACAGGAGAAATTCATGTTAATCACTCACCACGTTAGGTCAGCAGATGCTCAAAAAAATATGTCTTTGTTAAAGCAAATCAATGCTAGCTTGCTACTTGATTACAATTCTCACAGTAAAGAGAAACATTGACAGTGTTAACAGGGAAAACTCTAGAACAGTGGTCACTAACATTTTCATAGAAACAAAAAACATAGAAATAAAGAAACTAGAATGCCCAACCTAGTCACACCCTGGCCTACCCAAAATAGAGAATAAAAGCCTCTCTATGGCCAGGGCGTGACAGCAAGATTAGAAATGATTATGTTTTAGTCAAACATTATATATGTTTAGGCTTCTCGCGGTCAATTCGCAGTCCACAAATTATTTGTAACTATGTTACGGCCCACCGACCATCTGCTCAAGAAAAAATTGACTCGTGGCTGAATCCTAGGCCTGTCGAATTCTCCCACATGTGCATGCAGGCTAAGCTGTCCTCTGCAGTTTATCAGGCTCCCACTAGGGGGAACTAACTTGGCAACGCCACTCCACGATCCTCGAAAGGACCAATCTGTGCAGTCAAACGGCTCCTAAATAAGTCATGCGGAAGTCTTCACTCAAGGGGCCTCAGTGACTGCTCTTGTTCATCCTTTTAACTGATAAGCAATTAATACTGTAAATACGGGGGACTAGGCGCTTTCTGTATTTTATTCGTCTATAAAGTAGTGCAAGCCATCATTTACCTTCCTACAACTACTGAATGTAAGAGATTAAATCTGCAAGATATGTCTTGCTGAGAAATGTAAAGCTTGATATCAGGACGCTACTATGATAATATAAGAAGGATTTGAGAATACAGTACATCTGTTTGATTATACTAGACAGTCTGAAATAGGGATGTCTGAAAATAATTCTGACAGCCTAATCAGTCGCTGGGTTAGAGCGAGAAAAAAATATTAAAGTTTGGCACACAGAACATCTCTCAGAGGTACCATCATCTCTTTTTCTGCCTTCCAGCCTCTGAAAGAAGATTCAATAAATATGTGATGGGAACTAGAGAAAAAAATCGAACAACTACCCCCTCCCCTGAAAATGCCCCTTGTCTGAAAATTCTCCACCTCCAGAGAAAATTAAGTCTTTAAAGATTTATATAGGGTCCTATAAAGACTGAAATATGCGTGCACATACTTTACATTCAACGCGTCAAAGCTAATCTGTGTCTCTTATCTGATTCTGGAGTTATCTAACACATTTCAGAATCTAGCATAATACAGACCTCCAATCCTGGCTCCTAGAACAGAAACCCATGCAGGAATCTCAAACCTTTCATTTTCCACCCAGATAGAGCCCAAGTAATTTCAGAATCAATTAGAGCTGGTGCCTGCACCATCCCATGTGTTAAGGGGATTATTCGGTCACTTGCTCAGCTGCACTCCTCTCTGCCTGTTCTCTCAGCTTTACATGGCGAACAGGCTTATTTCATACAGCACAGAGGCAATTGGAGGCACCGGCGGCAACAGCAGATGGCAAATAATGATGGTTAAAGCAAGCCCACTCCTCCTCTCTTCCTCTCCTATTCTAGGCAACACAAACAAGCAGACACAAAGAAAGTCCCCATTAAAGATGCCAAGGACAGGGTTGTCTATCCAAGCTCTCTAAATGCGTACCTTTTTTACATCACGCATTTTATGTGAAGATAAATTCGTTGTGAAAAAGGATTAGGGGATTACAGCGCTGTGACACTCGTCTCCAAGACACAGGGGTCAGAAGTTCAGCGCTGCCCAGGGGTATCAGGCCTGCTCAGCCAGCTTCAAAGCCTGGGCTGTGATGCTGTGCCAGTGTGACTGAGTTGCCCACCAGCCTGCCAGAGTGAAGAGCTATGTGCATGGCAGAAGATAAAGACACCCTGCTGTCTGGCGATAATAGAAGTGGGTCCTGTCCTGGGCCCGACTGGGATGTCCAGACCCCCCAATACAACACCCACACACGTCCACATGGTCAGCTGAGTGGCCAGCATTAGCCCTCCCCCAAAACCCAAATGAGAACTTTTTGAATCTGTCAGACCTCCCATAGAGGTGAATCAAGGACATCAGTAAATGCCTCTCTCTGTTTGTGGTTTAGCTGCCTCATCAACACAGTCGGTTTACACTGGGCTAGTGACCAGCCCCCCCCCTCCCCCAAAATAAAAAATATATACAAGAAAAATAAAATAAAGAAAATTAACCTCCTTGCCTTTCTTGCACTAATATTCACACTTGTCTTTTCTTATTAACACAAGACAGCTTTGCTGATAGCTACTTTGTTGAGGATATTTTTGTTGCTAACTATGACTGTGATACGTGGTTGTCTCACCTAGCTATTTTAAGATGAATTCACTAACTGTAAATCACACTGGATGAGAGTGTCTGCTAAATGACTAAACTGTTAAAATGTCAAATGTACATAATTTACAGCTCTTCAGACCTGGGCTTTTTCATTGGCAAACAAAAAGCCATTTTGGTAACTTATCATGTAAAGATGAGTCTTTGTATTGATCATATGTGATGTGGTGCTATAATTGGACAATGTAGGCATATTTCTACAGGAATTTGGTGTGATGTATGTATGCTGAGGGTAAAAATCTCAAATAAATAAATACATTTTCAATGAGTCTGAGGCATCTGCAAGTTTCATGTATGAAAAAATGCAGGTCGAGCACTGTGGTTGCCAAAATCTGAAACACTTTCTGTTGAGAAAGATTTTAAGCTTTAGCTTTGTCTGCAAATTTGTTTTTTAAAGTTAAATTTAATTAGGCAAGTCAGTTAAGAAAAAAATTGTATTTACATTGACAGCCTACAAGGGAAAAGTGGGTTAACAGCCTTGTTTAGGGGAAGAACAACATATTTTTACCTTGTCGGCACAGGGATTTGATCCAGCAACCTTTTGGTTACTGTCCAAATGCTCTAACCACTAGGCTACCTGCCACCACTCATGGTCAAAACTGGCATGGGATGTGTGCTACTTTAACTATGTGAACTCAAATGGCCAGGGGTTCTTTGAGCAGGGGCTATTGATATGGACACCATCACTCCAGATACTGATGGATTTTTCCTTATGAGTTGCTATTGACTGTTTCACATAGTAAATGGGTATTCTGAGGACAGAGGAGTTCACAGAATGGATGTGTCCTGTGAACACAGCATGGGATTGTTCAAGACCCCATTAATGACCCCACGTGGAAGCCCCTTTTAACCATTGATGTAAAACAGAACATCACTGTAGGCTACTGGGGGCTCTATTTAAAGATAATATTACCTGCATATTTGAGTAAACTAGGAAGTTATACATTGCTCTACATGACTATTGCCTGCTCCTTAAAGGCCCAGTGCAGTTAAAAACAAGATTTCCCTGTGTTTTATATATATTTCCACACTATGATGTTGGGATGATACTGTGAAATGGTGAACATTTTTATAATGCCATTTTAGTGTAAGAGCTGATTGAAAAGACCGCCTGAAATTTCAGCCTGTTTTGGTGGGATAGAGTTTTGGCCTGCCTGATGACATCAACAGGCGGTAAATTAGTTAATTATTTAAGAAATTAGTTAATAAGAGAAAGACCAGACCTCTCTGCCAATAACAGCTAGTTTTCCCCTCCTCACTCAAACCACTCCCAGACAGTGCTAGCAAAATTCTTGCTTGGGAAATTGCTCTTGCTAAGAAGCTATTTTTGTTTCTTTTTGACCAATAAAATTAAAAAAAATCACAGTAAATTACTTAATTGTTACCCAGAAATATTGACATTGAGATAAAAATTGCTGTATTGGGTCATTAATATCACCACATTGTGTGAATAGGGTGAACTCATTCGTCTCTGGCGGCAGGTTAACTCAGTCTATTGAGTTTTTCTATCCTGATTGCACAAGGCGTGACCAAATTGCAACACCACTCGGAGTAGTCAATTAGCCGGCAGTATTTTGAGTCAGTCACCATGTTGCTGTGAGCTTCGTTACTGCATTGATCACTGCTCTGCCAGCTGTGCTCTGAACTTTCAGCAGGGCGGAGGACTCCCACTCCTCTCCAGGCCACTAGTTATAGAACGAACCACAGGACTGTAAAAGATGTTGCATTCCATTTGTCCATTTCCTCAAGGGAAATGTTCATGAATTCCCATATTGAAATATTATTCGATTTCATAGCTGGGTTACACACACATGGTTATTTGAAAGAATATGTAAGCCATTATTTTGCTTGCTGTCCTTCTGGAAAGTTGCGAGGGCCACCCTGTGCTTTAGATCTGACTGAAGCCTTGTATTAGTATACTGGTAGCCACTCCATCCGTCCATTAAGAAGCAACAGAAGCTGCTTACTATTCCTCTAGACACACCTAGGTTAAGTAGTTGTTTTGGCTCGAGGTTAAGCTCAAACCCCAGAAAGCAGCAACCACCTGCAAGCCATTGTTACTCCCAAGCAGCCTGACACTTCAACTACACTACACGTGTTGCGTTGCGTCACCATCAGTATCGTACCAATGTGACAATCTACCTGCTACACCAGAAACTAACAGAAATCTACTTTATTTCTCATTCTTTCAATTGACAAGATAGAATGACCGCTTGCATCAGCCACCAAGAATTTAACCTCTGTGATTCGTGAGGTTGGACGCTACCATTGGATACGACACAATGTGGGCAGAAGAGCAGCTTTCATTAATTTCAAAGAAAGCATTCCCTCAATGGCTTATGGCAACACCGGACGCCCGGTGGCTGTAGTGTAGCAGGGCGTTGAGGGAGCCATTTAAAATGCATGCTGCCAATCAAAACGTGCCTCCACACAGCGAATCCAAACAATGACACAGGGATCAAGCCCATGACATTAAATCCTGCAAAGTAAATGGTAAGTGGTACAGTATCTTATTATCTACCTGCTGCTACTTCACACTGAGCAATACCACTTCCTTAATCTACTTATATCCAAGGGGAAATGTCTTGAGCTGCACAAGTTGAGAAAATTAAAGCTTTTCCTATGATTTCCCAGTGTGTGTGTGATGCTCTGCTCCTATCCTTGTAGATCCCCGTGTAGATTAGTATCCAGACCTGCAAACGCCACCTCTCATTGGTCGAGGTCTCTTTCAATCTTACATCCAATTCAGTGTGTGAAGATCTACAGTTGGTGTGTTCCTGACCTTACTAAGTGGGTAGGAAGAAGACTGATCAAATTTGGTGACATATCTATTGTGACACCTGTACCATTCATGTACTATAAGTCATATACCATACTATTAATGCATGAACATCCCTGCTAGATGTCGAATTACTTTTTCTCTCTGAACAACATTCATTGCCGGTTACAAGTTTGGGTGTCTGTGTGTGTAGGTCTAAAATGAAAGTTAATGGCCTCATGAGTCATTACACTTTACATTTTAGTAATTTATCAGACACTCTAATTCAGAGCGACTTAAACATTTATGCAGCCCATGGGCTTGGTACGGAGGGTGTGACGCAAATGCAGAGCCTCCAGAGATCTGCAGAGGCAAAATCAAGTTCCGTACGGCAATGTTGTGCACCTCCCAAATGTTGTAACAATGCGGAGGGCTCCGTATAGCTCCGCATTGACATGATTGGTTGACGGCAGGTGGGGGCGGTACGTGCAAGAAATATCAATACTCGGGCTTCTGCAGAGGCCACATGGTAGTAAATGCAGTTTGGCCAATGCAGACTCCGGATTGACCATGTTGCTAGCTTTAAAGTATTGCATACATTTTCTTACTTTTTCCTGAAACCTTTTTTACATTAAAAGGCTGGCTGCCCATGTCACTGTCAATGTGAGTGTAATCTGCTGTCACCATGCACTGCAGCTTAGTAAACAGATTTGAGCTTCGACACATCAAGTCCAGGAAATGGTGGTGTCAATTCAATCTGATTGCCCCAACTTCAGTGGCCAACCATCCACTCAAGTTGCTCATATCAGCTAATGAAATCGAGTAGCTGCCAATGTTTGAGATTATCTTCACATTATAGGGACATGTTGGCTGGGCCCCCTAGATAAGAATCCCTGTACTGGTATACACCATCTCAGTGAGACAGCATGGGAGATCGCACTTAAGCCTCTTTCCTTAGATCCTAAAGTGGCAGATGGATGTGAAGTGCAACTTTTGTTGACCATGCATCTTTGAGATTCAACTTCTTCTGGCAGTGCATAGAACCTCAAGACCATCAAATAGTGGGTAATCAAAGCATTTATGATCTAGACCACCATCTAATGTCCCAATCCCTCTATTCCTCTCCAGGTATACAGTATTTAAGATCTAGTTACATTTATACATTTATAGGGTAGATCAAACATGTATAGGAAGGCCTAGGAGTCTATAAGTAAAATCAATACCACTGTTCACTCAGATTGACCAAGTCCAGGCTGGATCCCCAGCACTGTAATGTGAATATTAACTAAACTAATTGGATTTGGCTCTTAAGACTCTTCTACAAGGGGACTGCCAAAAAGGCAGAGATATGGACCATATCTCTATCTTAGTCTGGCCATGGGAATACAAAGACGGGAAATTACAGTCATTTAATCAAAATTATATGTGTGAATCTTTCTGGGGAGAAAATGCCTGACTGTAACCTTGCATGAAAAACCTTGGTGTATATTTCAACAATAGAAGGCAAGTTAAGCTGTAATTGGACATTTGTGAACTGAAGTATCTATGATCAGAATAAGTTTGTGAAACTATGATTACTCGATGACAGAATGAATGAGGGTCATAACGAAAATGTCAGCTAGTGTGAGTTTTTCTTGTTAAGCGAAGCCAATAAGAAGCTAAAGTTAGATCAAGTGTGGGTGTTGTGTTACATGCACTGATATTATGCTGCCAGGGAATGCTTATCACACTTAATTATGACATATACAGCGCTAAGGGCTTCAAATGTCAGTGAAAATAACTGGGTTTTTCACATAGCTGCATGGTAAACCCAGATGCTACGGGTTGACTGACACTAGGCTACACTCTCTGTAAGTGCATTGATTTTCATGCTGTCTGTCCAACATATTTCCTACCCTGCTGTGAAACTTTAATTTAGAATTTGTACGAACAAAGCTGTTCAGCTACATATCAATGTTACAGTAAGCTCCAAAAGTATTGGGACAGTGAAATTGTTTTGGTTGTTTTGGCGCTGTACTCCAGAACTTTGGATTTGAAATGATACTATGACTATGAGTGCAGACTGTCAGCTTTAATTTAAAAGTACTTTCATCCAAATTCACTTATATACAGTGGGGCAAAAACGTATTTAGTCAGCCACTAATTGTGCAAGTTCTCCTACTTAAAAAGATGAGGCCTGTAATTTTCATCATAGGTACACTTCAACTATGACAGACAAAATGAGAAAAAAAATCAAGAAAATCACATTGTAGGATTTTTAATGAATATATTTGCAAATTATGGTGGAAAATAAGTATTTGGTCAATAACAAAAGTTTATTTCAATACTTTGTTATATACCCTTTGTTGGCAATGACAGAGGTCAAACGTTTTCTGTAAGTCTTCACAAGGTTTTAACACACTGTTGCTGGTATTTTGGCCCATTCCTCCATGCAGATCTCCTCTAGAGCAGTGATGTTTTGGGGCTGTTGCTGGGCAACACAGACTTTCAACTCCCTCCAAAGATTATCTCTGGGGTTGAGATCTGGAGACTGGCTAGGCCACTCCAGGACTTTGAAATGCTTCTTACGAAGCCACTCCTTCGTTGCCCTTGTGGTGTGTTTGGGATCATTGTCATGCTGAAAGACCCAGCCACATTTAATCTTCAATGCCCTTGCTGATGGAAGGAGGTTTTCACTCAAAATCTCACGATTTTTGCTCACCGTTCTTGTGATCATTTTGACCTCACGGGGTGAGATCTTGCGTGGAGCCCCAGATCGAGGGAGATTATCAGTGGTCTTGTATCTCTTTCATTTCCTAATAATTGCTCCCACAGTTGATTTCGTCAAACCAAGCTGCTTACCTATTGCAGATTCAGTCTTCCCAGCATGGTGCAGGTCTACAATTTTGTTTCTGGTGTCCTTTGACAGCTCTTTGGTCTTGGCCATAGTGGAGTTTGGGGTGTGACTGTTTGAGGATGTGGACAGGTGTCTTTTATACTGATAACAAGTTCAAACAGGTGCCATTAATACAGGTAACGAGTGGAGGACAGAGGAGCCTCTTAAAGAAGAAGTTACAGGTCTGTGAGAGCCAGAAATCTTGCTTGTTTGTAGGTGACCAAATACTTATTTTCCACCATAATTTGCAAATAAATTCATAAAAAATCCTACAATGTGATATTCTGGATTTTTTTTTCTCTCATTTTGTCTGTCATAGTTGAAGTGTACCTATGATGAAAATTACAGGCCTCTCTCATCTTTTTAAGTGGGAGAACTTGCACAATTGGTGGCTGACTAAATACTTTATGTATGTATTATAGTAGTGAAAAGTATTTGGTCCCATATTCATAGCACGCAATGACTGCAGCAAGCTTGTGACTACAAATTTGTTGGAATCATTTGAAGTTTGTTTTGGTTGTGTTTGAGATTATTTTGTGCCCAATAGAAATTCATAATGTATTGTGTCATTTTGGAGTCACTTTTATTGTTACAGACACACAAATATCATCCCCCCCCACCATAAAGATAAACTCCCCTGTTATTATAATCGTGAGAGGTTAGCGTGTCTTGGGGGTATGATATGTGTCCGTCTGTGACTTTCTCGCTCATCATTATTTTACGATTCATTAAGGATTATCTGTAATCATGATAGCATCCACATTAATGTAATAGAATCACATTCTATTCTTATTTTAAATGTAAATTTTTTTTTAAACATACCTAACTTTTACTACTTTAATAGACATATAAGTGAATTTCTCACGATACTTTTGGTCCCCTAAAATGGGGAGGCTATGTAGAAAAAGTTCTGTAATTTCAAAACGGCTCACCCAATATGGATGAAAATACCCTCAAATTAAAAGTCTGCACTTTAGCCTCATAGTCATTGATTCATGTCAAATCCAAAGTGCTGGAGTACAGAGCCAAATACCGTTGGAGCTCGCTATATATAAATGCTACCTGTGTTATGTTTGATTATAATATGCACTAAAAAAGTTTACTTTTAAGCTAGCTAACATTTCTGTTGACTCAAGAGTTCATCTAAGAATAGGGAGTCAGGCAAAGTTGAGCCATCATATCTTTCTCCCACAGCTCAATTCTCAAGTCAATTTCATAGTGCCAGCCCGAGGGGAAAGTCATTCCTAAGAATATATAGCCACATGTTCAGTACAACTCCTCACATCAAAAGAGTCCTTTGATAACATAAACTGTTTATCAAGAACATCTAGAGAACAACTTTCACCCTTTGACTGGACCTAGCTGTAGTGTCACATAGACAGCGTACAAATTAAAGTGTTAATTAAACCTAGGCCTATCCTACCTCCTTGAGTTAGAAATAAGTCAGATCCTTCTCCCTGTAAGTCAGATCCTTCTCCCCGTAAGTCAGATCCTTCTCCCCGTAAGTCAGATCCTTCTCCCCGTAAGTCAGATCCTTCTCCCAGTAAGTCAGATCGTTCTCCCCGTAAGTCAGATCCTTCTCCCAGTAAGTCAGATCCTTCTCCCAGTAAGTCAGATCCTTCTCCCAGTAAGTCAGATCCTTCTCCCAGTAAGTCAGATCCTTCTCCCCGTAAGTCAGATCCTTCTCCCAGTAAGTCAGATCCTTCTCCCAGTGAAAGCCAATTTATGTTTGATCAGAAAATGTCGTTGGAGGCTCCGTATGGAGGGTATGAAGCAATAAAAGAGCCTACGGAGGCATGCAGAGGCCAAATCCTAGCTAGTGTTAGGAGAATGAATTTGTAATTCGTGTCGGAAAAGGATCTGACTTACAGAGAGAAGAATCTGACTTACGGACAGAAGAATTTGACTTACCGGGAGAAGGATCTGACTTACAGAGAGAAGAATCTGACTTACAGAGAGAAGAATCTGACTTACCGGGAGAAGGATCTGACTTACAGAGAGAAGAATCTGACTTACCGGGAGAAGGATCTGACTTACAGAGAGAAGAATCTGACTTACAGAGAGAAGAATCTGACTTACCGGGAGAAGGATCTGACTTACAGAGAGAAGGATCTGACTTACAGAGAGAAGAATCTGACTTACCGGGAGAAAGATCTGACTTACCGGGAGAAGGATCTGACTTACGGGGAGAAGAATCTGACTTACCGGGAGAAGGATCTGACTTACAGAGAGAAGAATCTGACTTACCGGGAGAAGGATCTGACTTAAAGGCTGTGCATGGTCTATCCGATATCTGCATTGGCCGAGCAGTATTTACAGTGATACAGCCTCAAGTCAGGGCATTCATACTTCTTGCACTTTACGGAGCAGCACAGAGCTGTTGAGCAGAGCTGTTGTAAAGGAAGTTGTCAAGAAAGTGAGTTTGTGTTTATACAGGACATTCTCGCCTCCACCTATGGTCAACCAACCATGTCAATGCAGAGCTACACGGAGCCCTCCACATTGTTAAAAAAATTGGGAGGCGCACGACGATGCGGAGAGCTAACTTGGCCTCTGCATGCCTCCGTAGGCTCTTTAATTGCTTCATACCCTCCATACGGAGCATCCAACAACATTTTCTGATCAAACATGAATTGTCTTTCACTGGGAGAAGGATCTGAGTTACTGGGAGAAGGACTTGACTTACTGGGAGAAGGATTTGACTTGCCGGGAGAGGGATCTGACTTACGGGAGAAGGATCTGACTTACTGGGAGAAGGATCTGACTTACGGGAGAAGGATCTGACTTACTGGGAGAAGGATCTGACTTACTGGGAGAAGGATCTGACTTACGGGAGAAGGATCTGACTTACTGGGAGAAGGATCTGACTTACAGGAGAAGGATCTGACTTACTGGGAGAAGGATCTGACTTATGGGAGAAGGATCTGACTTACTGGGAGAAGGATCTGACTTACAGGGAGAAGGATCTGACTTACTGGGAGAAGGATCTGACTTACGGGAGAATGATCTGACTTACTGGGAGAAGGATTTGACTTGCCGGGAGAGGGTTCTGACTTACGGGAGAAGGATCTGACTTACGGGAGAAGGATCTGACTTACGGGAGAAGGATCTGACTTACGGGAGAAGGATCTGACTTACTGGGAGAAGGATCTGACTTACTGGGAGAAGGATCTGACTTACAGGAGAAGGATCTGACTTACTGGGAGAAGGATCTGACTTACGGGAGAAGGATCTGACTTACTGGGAGAAGGATCTGACTTACAGGGAGAAGGATCTGACTTACTGGGAGAAGGATCTGACTTACGGGAGAGGGATCTGACTTACGGGAGAAGGATCTGACTTACGGGAGAGGGATCTGACTTACGGGAGAAGGATCTGACTTACTGGGAGAAGGATCTGACTTACAAGGAGAAGGATCTGACTTACTGGGAGAAGAATCTGACTTACGGGAGAGGGATCTGACTTACGGGAGAAGGATCTGACTTACTGGGAGAAGGATCTGACTTACTGGGAGAAGGATCTGACTTACTGGGAGAAGGATCTGACTTACGGGAGAAGGATCTGACTTACTGGGAGAAGGATCTGACTTACGGGAGAAGGATCTGACTTATGGGAGAATGATCTGACTTACTGGGAGAAGGATTTGACTTGCCGGGAGAGGGATCTGACTTACGGGAGAAGGATCTGACTTACGGGAGAAGTATCTGACTTACGGGAGAAGGATCTGACTTACGGGAGAAGGATCTGACTTACTGGGAGAAGGATTTGACTTGCCGGGAGAGGGATCTGACTTACGGGAGAGGGATCTGACTTACGGGAGAGGGATTTGACTTGCCGGGAGAGGGATCGGACTTACGGGTGAGATGTTTTTGCCCTGCAAACTGTGTGGCTCCGCAGGGGAAGGGCCACAGTGATTTAAAAACGCACTCCGAGCAGCACCTGGCTGGGAGACAAAATTGATTTAGAAGCAGCTACACAGCTGATCCTTGCTTCACAGGTCACACAGAAACAAGCAGTCACACAGTATGACAGTTGACATCTTATCACATCACCTTTCCATTTCAACTAGGCACTTTTGATTTTAAAGGTCCAATGTAAACATTTGTATCTCAATATCAAATTATTTCTGGCTAACAATTAAGTACAATACTGTTATTTTTCCCCCAATTAAAATAGTCAAAAAATAACAACAATAGCTTCTTAGCAAAGCTGTTTGGGAGTGGTCTGAGTGGGAAGGGGAAAACAAACAAAAAATGCTGTTATTGGCAGAGAGGTTTGGAACTCTCTTTCCTATTGGTCTATTAACTAATTTACCAGGCCAAAACTCTGTCCCACCAAAACAGGCTGAAATTTCAGATGGTCTTTTCAAACAGCTCTTACACTAGAGGGGCATTATCATCACTGTCACAATTTCACTGTATTTTTCCAACTTCATAGTGTGGAAATATATATAAAGCAAATCAAAATAAAGTATTTGACTGCATTGGGCCTTTAATGGTGCCTGGGGTTGGAAACTGAAAGCATTTTGAGAGTGGGGATTATAGAAATGAAAATATGTACCAGTGGAGGCTGCTAAAGGGAATAGCCTTCATTTCTCAGAACAAGAATAGACTGACGAGTTTCAGAAGAAAGGTCTTTGTTTCTGGCCATTATGAGCCTGTAATCAAACCCACAAATGCTGATGCTCCAGATACTCAACTAGTTTAAAGAAGGCCAGTTTTATTGCTTCTTTAATCAAGACAACAGTTTTCAGCTGTGCTAACATAATTGCAAAAGGGTTTTCTAATGATCAATTAGCCTTTTAGAATGATAAACTTGGATTAGCTAACACAAAGTGCCATTGGAACACAGGAGTGATGGTTGCTGATAATGGGACTCTGTACGCCTATGTAGATACAATAGTCATTTACAACATTAACAATGTCTACATTGTATTTCTGATCAATTTGATGTTATTTTAATGGACAAAAAAACAGGTTTTCTTTCAAAAACAAGGACATTTCTAAGTGACCCCATTCTTTTGAATGGTAGTGTATTTGATACCATGCCACTGATTCCGCTCCAGCCATTACCACGAGCCCGTCCTCCCCAATTAAGGTGCCACCAACCTCCGCTAGTATGTTCGGTATGAATTCTGCTATGACAACTGATCCTCTTACTCTTCTGTCAACTCACACTTTTATACTGTTGTCGTGACACATCTTTTAAAAGGAGTTAAAATTGATAGAATTAACTTTCTTTGAATTAGATGATTTTATCCTCCAGACAGGCTTCCAACACTTTATTCCATGCTTGGAGATTAATGCTTTAATCCAATTTTTCCAGAAAAATCCTGATTCATTCATGTTAACCACCGCCACTTTCCCAAGTAGAAAAATATTTTAACATTCGACAATGCCACATCATTTTACATGTGCTGCTACCTTGCTGAATGCCCTTGCAGTACATTTAATCCAACAGGAAATGCTGCATATTGTAGCCAATTTCCAAGGATTTTATATGGAGCCCTTTTTTAGGACTGAATCATGACGTATTGAAAGGAAGTCATCTGTAATAGGTTGCATGGCATGTAACAAATGCTAATTCACTACCTATGTTGATTGATGGGGTAAAACACTTTAATTAATATCAGAAAGAGAAAGGAAGGGAGACATTAGAATGAACATTGAAATATGGAACAGAACAGCGATGATGATTATAGAGTTAAAGGTTCTGCCATGGCTCTGAATAATCAAAACTGAAACGATGCTAACAATTTGACTACGGTGCCTTTATGTCCACTTCGTGAATGACAGAACTGTGTGCTGTTTGTAGTAGGTTAGATCAGGGTTAGATCAGCAATACACAGGATGAGTTGATTATTTGAATCAGCTGTGTAATGCTAGGGCAAAAAACAAAATATGCACCCGGGGGGGGGGGGGGGGGGCAGGACCGAGTTTGGGACACCCTGGGCTAGATGACCTTCGACCTGTAAACAGAAAGCATGCTCACTACTACATGCAAAAGTAATGTGAGTATTTTGTATAATCATCTAGGCCTGTTAGTTACACAGACCACATAGGAACGACCTTTTGACTAGCCTACTCTCTACAAGGCGCATCAGAGGATTGAGACGTTCTGTATAGGAAATCTACTTTTCAGTGCCAGTATTCTGGCAGTATTCTCCTGAATTCTCCTTACATTTTCCTGACCCCGATTTCTTAGTTTGCAGCTAAGATTAGGATCCCCAGAGGAATTGGCTCTGATGCAGTCTGCAGCAAGGCCAACAAGGCTGGGGGTTTTCTGCACATCCCTCTGGAAGTGGAAATAGATGTCAGTCAGAGACTGGCTCTAATTGTAGCTGCTTAAGGTCCCTCCCATGTCGTGGCACATTTCTCTCAAATTGTTCACCACCGACAGAAAAGGAACTATCCAGAACACTCATAAAGCAATGCCACCCGTTCTGATGTCTCAATTCTTGACTTCTACTCTTTTTTTCTACTCTTTGGTGGTTTAGAGTTACAAAACTATAGTCACTGGCTCCTTTTTTTCAGCCTGAAATTACTATATGATGGCAGGCATTGAGAACTAATTAGCAGTTTTAATATTTAAAGACAATATTGTCTGCCCTCAATTTTCCCCCTTTAACTTTTCGAGGAGATTGTTTGTGCTATGTTCACCATAACTCACAGCAAGGGTCATTTAAACTATATACCTAGACCTCTAAACTATAAAAAGACTGCATGAAACATCCTTCAGTTGGCCGTGATGAATGACTGTTTCCCATTTCCGCTTCCCATTTATTTTTGTAGGTTAATTATTTGTTTAATATTATAGGCATAAATGAAAGCCTTGTTTGTTTTGTTCACACCCCTGGAATAGGGAGAAAAAAAGACCCCATGGATATACAATTTGATTTAGATCCAGGTGATTTGAATCTTTAAGTCGTCCCCGAGCCAGGTGAGTAGTGGAAGATATGCTACTGGCTCTTATTCTTGATGAACATGATCAGTTCATGAGGTAGGATCTGAGAGAGAATGGGCACAAGTTATAATTAATCCTTCATTTCTTTCATATTGGAGGGCTTCCATCTAAAACAAGTCTCTCCATCACTTCACTATGCACTGCCATGTGCGGCAGTACATTTTAAAACACAGCCAAATGGCTGTTGAGTTTGTACACCTTAGCAACAAATGACCAGAAGCAGTTGTTTATCATGCAGGTAATAAGGCCATTACAAATGACAGAGCTGTTGATAAACCTGGGCTTCTGTTCCTGACTGTGTACTCACTGGCACACCTGGGGCCACGCAGCTGTAAAAACACTGGGAAAACAGAGGAGAAATCAATACTATATTAACTAAATTAAACTTGCACAACCACTGGTCCCTGAGCCCAAGGTGTTGAGAGAGCGAGTCTGAGAGACACAGAGCAGCCAGCAGGCTACATGTTGGGCAACTGATGACCTAATAATGAGGGTGTAGAGCAGGGGTCTCCAACCCTGTTCCTGGAGAGCTACCCTCCTGTAGGTTTTCTTACTCCAACCCTGTTCCTGGAGAGCTACCCTCCTGTAGGTTTTCTTACTCCAAACTTGTTCCTGGAGAGCTACCCTCCTGTAGGTTTTTATTCCAAGCCTGTTCCTGGAGAGCTACACTCCTATAGGTTTTCACTCCAACCCTGTTCTTGGAGAGCTACCCTCCTGTAGGTTTTCACTCCAACTCTGTTGCTGGAGAGCTACCCTCCTGTAGTTTTTCACTCCAACCCTGTTCTTGGAGAGCTACCCTCCTATAGGTTTTCACTCCAACCCTGTTCCTGGAGAGCTACCCTCCTGTAGGTTTTCACTCCAACTCTGTTGCTGGAGAGCTACCCTCCTGTAGTTTTTCACTCCAACCCTGTTCTTGGAGAGCTACCCTCCTGTAGGTTTTCACTCCAACCACAGTTGTAACTAACCTGATTCACTTTATCAACCACTATATTATTAGAATCAGGTGTGCTAGATTAAGGTTGGAGTGAAAATTTACAGGATGGTTACTCTCCAGGAACAGGGTTGAAGAGCCCTGGTATAGAGGCTCTATAATTTGTCATTATATTGTTACTCAAAATAAAGCAAAAAACATTTATAAGACTATTTGTGAATTATTGGCTATTGTGCCCTTTATGGATAAGATATTTGTGCATGTCAATGTTTCAAGGAATGAATGATAACATACCATGATGTATTTAATGTAATTCATCATGTTTAACTGAATGTTTGGTTTCATGCATATTTAAATTAAGAGGCGGCAGATGGGATAGCTCAAGATAGAAGAAAAACAAAGGATGTTGTTAACTCTCCTGTCTATAGGGAGAAACAAAATGGTGGACGGGAAGTTGATCATACAATTCTAATGACAGAAGATAATTTTGGCTACTCCATTTTTGATCAATATGACATACCTAAAATATAAATGTAAAAAAAAAATGTGTGTATTTTCATCAAAATATCAGCTTCAAATCATAACATTTTTGAATTACCCCTGATTTTACCATTGAATATCGTGTTACAATAACCTTGCAGCCTGTTACTATTAACCCTGTGAGAAATACAAGAGCAACATTTTACTTCCACCACTTTCGGTTGAATTGTACACAACTTGTATGTCCTAGAAACTCCTTTACAGTCTGTAATGGCAGATAAGATACTGCATGTACTGTATGTTGTTTATAGAAAAAAAATGATGAATCTACCTCAAATATTATTTTCATACTAAGCAAAAGCCTAAAACAGTTGCTTTGTTCCCCGGTCTCCCCTACGTCTGATTTCTTCTGTACTGAGATTTGAACCCCAAGCCCTCTCCTCACAATCAAACATTCATTACTGAAACAATAAAAGCTAAGCATACACTGTAGATAATGTAAATACAGTCAAGTATGTATATCCCCTTTCTTGCACCACGCCTACCCAATGATAATTCATCAACATCAATAAGGAAACACTAGTTGTGTTCACTTTGATTTTATTCATGAGAAATTTCCAAGGCACAACTATTTTTCTAAATATACATTCATTAGTAACGGGTTCTACCTCATTCTAACTTTTTTCCTGATATTTGTCCATTTGAAAACATTGTCCAACCTACATTGGAACTTGATAAATGACTAATTTAATGTAATGACAAATGGTGCAGAAACTGCTTTGGTTAGGAACACATGGGAGGTATTGCTTTTTAATTTGATTTATTACATTTTTCTCTGAGCATATGTGAGAACCAAAATTATACAAATGTGCGAGCGGGTTCCCACCCCACACACACACCACACGCAGAGGCAACACATACAACACATATGTTCCCACCCTGCACACACTCACAGATAGACACATTTGTGAATAAACACATCCATGTGAAAAGGATGAAATGCTTCAGTCATGATTACAATCCCTTCAAAAATCTTTACCATATGCAGAGATGACCACCTTCTACCACAATCAAGAAACCAGGAGACTTCAGAGGAAGAGATAAAACAAAGTGAATCACTCTGCCCCTCAGTCCCGATGCCTAGGCAGAAACACCACTACAGCACTTTTCCCTCTGTTGTGTAGACCAGCATCCAGGTGTGTGCCTTGGCCTATGAAAACATTTCCCCCAACACACTTGCTCTCATGCTGCACTTTAAGTATAACTACTAGTCAGCTTAATTTTCACCAGAGAGATAAGGAATTGGTTGGCCAATTGAATAGCTATTTGAAAGACAGTCTCTGTCAAGCCTGAAAGCATGAGGAACTGATAAGCTGACCAATGGAAAAAAGGAGAGAAAATGTGACAGGAGCTGACAGAAAAAACTCACATTCAACACACAGGCGTACACATACACAGCCACACAACTCCCACCTCTCCCTGCTTTCCTGTGCCTTTGATAGGGAGGCACTATAAAACAGTGAGGGGGCTTGAAACAAGCTGCACAGTAATATTTTTAAAAGAGCACCCGTTAATTTTGATCTGCAGACCTTTATGCAAATGAGCTAGTAGATACAGGTCCCAGCAGAGAATGTGTTGCTTTATTCTTTGTTCTGTTTTTTGTTGTTGTTGCTGTTGATAAATCTAAATGAACTTTTCACACTCCCTCTGCAACCCTGCTGCAGAAAAGGATAGTTAAACCCCTCTGCCTCCAGCAGAGAGAGTGAGTGAGTGTGTGTGTGTGTGTGTGTGTGTGTGTGTGTGTGTGTGTGTGTGTGTGTGTGTGTGTGTGTGTGTGTGTGTGTGTGTGTGTGTGTGTGTGTGTGTGTGTGTGTGTGTGTGTGTGTGTGTGTGTGTGTGTGTGTGTTTGCAGATAAACAGCTGGCCATAGTGAAAAGCCTGTACCACTAACAAGGGAGTCACTGTACATAATGACCCTGAAAAAGAATGCAACGTAATGTGTGAGTCTCAAAAATGTCACAGAATACTGCCTCTCTACCAGTTAGTTGAACACTGACTATACAGTATAGCATGATTTGGCATTACAGTGTGACAGTGAGCTGGATGCAATTATCGGCAACTCTGATCATAGTTAGCCTCCCCATTGTTACACAATTCATTTCCAAAATCATGCACTTCCCCTAGTTGCTAGATTCTAGCTCCCAATGTGAAATAAACTGCTGTATTTCAGGATAAAAGGTGACTCTATCTTCCACCCCCCAATGTGAGGTAACAGGTATGAAAAATGTAGATATCTGCAGGACGAGTGGACAAAGATAATGGGTTTAATGTGGATCAGGTGTACTTCTCGACATTCATTTAGCTCAACATTCCTTTTAGGTTCACTGCTCCCCCGGCCAAGAATCTATTTAGGCATTTCAACCACAAACTTCTTGTACTGTGAAAAAATAAAGATCTTAGCTTTGCTGAGACCTAGCCTTGCATAAACTCTCAAAGTGGTGCCACATTTTAACCTTTTGTTATTCAGTTTATGAAGAAAAAAGTGCATTTCAGAGAGTCAACCCAGTTTTTGTTGGTTAATACAGTACATTTGAAATGTAAATGTGAACAAAAGTCCCAATGTAAATGTGCTCTTTTCATGATTGGTTGAGGGACTTTAGGCCCTTTAAGAATAATACCCTTCCCACTCATATTGAATTTGATGACTTATGTATTTATGTAAGTGTACTGTTCATATGTCACCCTATCGAATAATCAGTTGGAGAAACTATGTGGAACAGAACAACCATATTAAAGATCACCATGCTGAACAACAGTGATTATGCATTTTTACAGCTTCACTGAAAACCTGAGCGTGCAATATTTGTGAGCGCATGGGTAATTGTGACCCATAACCACTCATAATTACCCTACGTCATTTGGTAATTTTCTGTGGGGTTCAGTAATCCCCATTTCATCTGGTAGAAAATAAGGAAAGTATTTTTTTCAAACATGTGTGTGTGTGCGTGTGTGGAGGGGGGGATACTGTAATATATGGAAGAAAATGCACGAGACAAAGGAAGGGTGGTGACTACAGGCTTTACAGTTTTTTCCAACTGCTTACACACAAAATCTTTTCATGTCACACGATTTTTGAAACCTCTCACTCAAAGTGCAAAACTACACACCAAATATGCAAAACCATAAGCTATTTCTCAGCCTTTGACTCAGTTGTCAATTGCATAAAACACTTTTTTCAAAACACTACATACAATTTTCTACTTAAAACACAAAAATCTAACAGGAAGTGACTTGCTTTCCTTTTCCAAACACAACTAAATCAAAATGCTACACTTATTCACCAGGTCACACACACACTCCTCACATGTGCAAACACTAATAGCTTAACTGATCACTAACCAATCACTGCTTTACTGTAGTATAGGCCTATAAATAGGTCAAAGGTCAGATTACCTGTTTTGAACAATGGATGCCAACAATGGACAGAGAGCAAGAGGAGTAGGAGGGAGAGGAAGAGGAAGAAGAGGATGAGGGCAAAGAAGAGAAGGAAGGTGAGCCATCTCTAATGAGATTAGGGCAACACTTGTTGATCATGTGATCAACCACGGTTTGACCATGAGAGGCTGGACTGAGAGTCCAGCCCAACTTGAGTCGATTTACAGTGGCGTCCATAATTCGAACCTTCAGAAATGAGAACAGGCATGCAACTATCTAATGACTATTTTAGCATTACAGTAATGTACTGTAAAATACGTATGACTGCATAGTATTGCATAAACATTTCTAACTCTAAGCCATCCATTTACTGCACTGCATTGAATGAATGAGGTTGGTTATCATGATGTACTACATTTTTACAGTTCCTATGCTGAACACATACTGTGTTAGAATTCTGTAGAGTGGAAAGGCAAAGACATCATGGAGGACGAGAACGCTTGTTTACAGATGTACAAGAGACTGCAATTATAAATATGGTTTTGGCCAACAATGCAATTGGGATTCGAGAGATAAGAGAGGATATCTTAAATAATGACACCATATTTAACAACATCAATGCTGTAAGCCTGTCGACCATACAACGCATCCTCCAACGGCACAGAGTGATGATGAAACAACTTTACAAGGTGCCATTTGAGAGAAACTCTGACAGAGTCAAGAATATGCGACATGACTTTGTAGAGGTATGTATGCAACACTACTTCCAGTACTTCAGACATACCATATTTACTCATCTGTATATCCTTTTGTCTGTTACAGAGAGTATTGGAGCTGGATGCCCATGTAATTCGCCATGAATTTATTTATGTGGATGAGGTTGGCTTCAACCTCACCAAAACCAGGTGCCGCGGAAGAAATGTAATAGGACAGAGGGCAATTAACAATGTCCCTGGACAGCGTGGGGCTAATATAACTATGTGCTGCCATCACTCAAAACGGGGTCCTCCATCTCAATGCCACACTGGGTCCGTACAACACCGGCCATATGCTCACTTTTCTGGATACAATTTACACAATGCTTGTCCCTGATCCAGATCAGGAGCCTGCTAGATTTGTGGTTTTATGGGACAATGTTAGTTTTCACCGGGCTGTTCTGGTCCAAAACTGGTTTGCCACCCATCCACAATTTGTAGTTTTGTACCTACCCCGATATTCACCTTTTCTAAAGCCCATAGAGGAGTTCTTCTCAGCCTGGCGCTGAAAAGTGTATGATCGCCAACCCTATGCCAGCATTCCACTTCTCCAGGCAATGCAGGACGCATGTGGGGACATAGAGGTTGCCTCTGTCCAAGGTTGGATACGCCATGCTAGGAGATACTTCCCTCAATGTTTGGCAAGAGAAAACGTATCTTGTGAAGTATTGTGGCCAGACCCAGGCCCGAGAAGAGATGAAGCGTAGCTTAGCATTGAAGCGTAGCTTAGCACCCACCCCCCCTACCAATTCCTGGACTGCCCCCCCGGGACCCCACACACACAATTGTGTTCTTTACTGTATTCTAAAGAATATACTTTTGGTTTACATATGTTTATGGTTTTGTTGTATGCAGTAATGTTTGGCCTAATAAATATTTTCTGTTTCTACACTGCATTGGTGTACTTGTTACTCCTCCCAGCAGATTACTTTCACTGTAGAACATTGTATTGAAATGTAGATATACGCCTATGAAAGACCAAAGAGCTTTAGATTTAGAACAACAGTGTTTACATGGTATATCCAAAAATATACTATTATGAAAGCAGTGTTTGCCATTTGATGCAAATGCTTCATTCTGACATGTGTTTATGGCATTTTGAATGCAGTGTTACATTTTGAAGGAGATGAGAGGCATTTTGCATTTTGTGTGTGCAGTTTTGGGAACTGTGTGTAGAGTTTTGAAAAAAGGAGACAGTTTTGAAAAACGTGTGTAAGCAGTTGGAAAAAACTATAATGCAGTCCCCATCAGAGGGAGAGATTGTGACCCAGACTAAAATGGTTTTCTATTAATTCTGTGTCAGAGTTCATTTTCTCCTCAGTATGTTTAACACCAGAATGCAAATGATTCACAGTCACTATATGCAGTAACCTCTACATTTGTGTGTGTGTGTGTGTGTGTGTGTGTGTGTGTGTGTGTGTGTGTGTGTGTGTGTGTGTGTGTGTGTGTGTGTGTGTGTGTGTGTGTGTGTGTGTGTGTGTGTGTGTGTGTGCGTGCATGTGTGTGTGTCAGTGGAGGCTCCTTGGAGGAGGAAGGGGATGACCATCTTCCTCAGTGAATTTCATGGTAAAACGTAAGATAAAACTATACAAAATATATTCACATGTCACCAAATATTTGATTAAAACATACTGTTTTCCAATAAAGGTCTGCAGTAGCCTCAACAGCACTCTGGGGGTAGCACCATATGGTGTAGCTGGAGGAGAGCTAACTTCCGTCCTCCTCTTGGTACATTGACTTCAATAGAAAACCTAGGAGGCTCTTGGTTCAGCTTCCGTAGGACGTACTCCAACCTATCAGAGCACTCATGAACTGACATGTTGTCCACCCAATCAAAGGATCAGAGAATTAATCTAGTACTGAAAGCATAAGCTACAGCTAGCTAGCACTGCAGTGCACAACATGTGAGTAGATAACTTAGAGACAAAGACAATAGTTGAACAGTGTTCAACAAATTAAAAGAAGCAAGAGAGAGAGAAATGCATTTTTTATTTTCAGTTTCGTTTACTGAGCTAGCAAATGCAGCTTTCTAGTTTAGCTACTCAAACACCAGGCTCAAACAGAGGGATGATATGTTAGCTAGCTGGCTATGACTATCCAACACAACACTGGAACTATTCCAAGTCAAGGTAAGCTTTTGGTGTTATTCATTTATTGCCACCGGGGCCCGCCAGTGTAACTGCTTACTGACTGTACACTGTAACATTACTGCATGATTGTAGCGGGTTTACAAATGCATTAGTTCTATTAGCTATGTTGACTGGGACATTACTTTAGCTAATAAGGGGACAATAACGTAGGCTGTGTGTAGCAGTTATGACATGGTTTGGCTTGGAAAGGTTTTTTCACCTGTTCACATACAGCTCATGTGTTGTTCATTGAAGTCCACAAATGAAGGAGAAAGGTGAGAGGAAGCAGACAAAACAGGGATAAAAATACGTAAATTAATAGAAACTCATTTGCAACTGTTGGACTAATAATTACACCCTAGATAAGCTAGATGCAGGCAAGAGTGTGCAAGGCATTACTGAATGTGTCACTATCTGTCCATATGTCACTGCCTGTCATCTCAAATTATTGTATCGTCCTGTGTGCACCTGCGTTGTAAACTTTCACTCTTTGGCTAGGTTGTAGAAACCTCATGATAGGTATATGGAACATTTGAGTATCATGTAGTAGCCTAAATCTATCACTGTTACATTGAACTGGGTGAATGGAATATTAATAGTCATCCAACATGCTGTAATATAAATAAGGCCATGCTCATGAACAAAAAAAAATCCTCCCTCATCATAAACAGCACTGACCACCATGTGTGTGTGTGTGTGTGTGTGTGTGTGTGTGTAGGTCTAAACTGTATGTACATTGTAGCCACCTAAGTATACATAGCCTAGCTATATCCTAAAGGAGAGCAGAAATGACTGCTAAAATGACTGTTAAAATTAGAGATTAGCTCTGGGACTAATACATACAGTATATTTGATTCCACAGTAAAATATGACCCTGTTTATTTTGTGTATTGGGTATAGTGATGATGAAGCCAGGTCACCCGTGACACAAGTCAGTATTCTACATCCATGTCTAAGGAATGTTTGGAGATGCCGTTGAAACCAGCCACTAGGGGCAGCAGTGAGCGCTGTTAGCTTCAAGTAGGTTTCGGTTATGCTGGGGTGTTGAGGATGGGGAAGGCATTTGCCTCTAGTGCTGACGGTTGCATGTTTGAATCCAGTGCTAAAAAGTTGTTTTGGAGATTTTGGTTTTAAGCCTATCCAAACCTTAACCCTTCGGAGTTAATGCCTAAACTTAACCCTAACCTTAATTACAGGATTGGTGGGTCCCCAACGGGACGGTTGAGGTAATGTAGGCTAATGCGGTTAATATGAGGTTGTAAGTAAGAATAACATTTTCTAGGACATATACATACTGATATTGGCAGAAAGCTTAAATTCTTGTTAATCTAACTGTACTGTCCAATTTACAGTAGCTATTACAGTGAAAGAAAACCATGCTATTGTTTGAGGAGAGTGCACAGTTATTAACTTGAAAAGTTATTAATAAATCAGTTAGGCACATTTGGGCATTATTGATACAAAATGCAATGGTTCTTTGTATCAGTCTAAAACTTTGTACTTACATTTCTGTCATCTAGTGGCCAAAATCTAAACTGCACCTGGGCTGAAATAATACATTATGGCCTTTGTCTTGCATTTCAAACATGATGGTACAACAAAAATACAAAAAGCACATGTTTTTTTCTTTGCATTATCTTTTACCAGATCTAATGTGTTATATTCTCCTACATTCCTTTCACATTTCCACAAACTTCAAAGTGTTTCCTTCAAAATGGTATCAGTAATATGCATATCCTTGCTTCAGGTCCTGAGCTACAGGCAGTTAGATGTCATTTTAGGTGAATATTGAAAAAAAGGGGCGGATCCTTAAGAGCATCCTTTAAAAAAAGGTTCTTAAAAATGTGAGTTAATCCCTAAAATCAACCTTAACCACCCTCAAAATTGTATGTTTGGAACAACTTTGAAGTTTGTTGGTTGAGGAACATGGATGAACGTCTAATTCTGACGTGAGATCGTGAGAGCTTGTTGGGTTGTAGGTACGTTAAGGAGCGTGCACAGACACTTCCATATACAGTATAGCGTGCACGCCCCATAGGTGTGGAAGTTCAGTCATTGCCAGCACCATGAAGTAAATAGCCAAACTTACCTTTCTGCCTCCTCGTTATTGACTTGTGCTTTCACCATGGCACAAACATAATAGTTTAATTCCTCATCTTTTCATCATATTCCTAGCTAAATGTTTATCATTGAGTTAGTGATAAAACTAAACACTGAGTCAGAATGAATCCATCAGGTGCTATTTCAGATTATTCTATTCTACTGTATATGTGCCAAACCTCTACCACACTATAAATTCAGATTTTTTTTACAATCCTTCTCTCCTTTTGGATGTTGATACATTTCAATGACAAAACCAATATGTCAGTTACACTTTCTGACTGGCAGTCAGCCATTTACAAAGCATCCATTTCATACACCCTTTCACCCCAAAAATATTTTTGTCAACGACTCCTGTTTTATTTCAATACAAATCTGTTCCCAGTGAAAACAAGGACATGTACAGCTCCATATAACCAGGTTGCGGCTGAGGAAAAATAAGGATATCTGTCAATCTATCTATCTGTGGACAGAACATGTTTTTAGGCATCCAGATGGCCAGTCAAGGGGATCTCCCAGCTGAGCCCTCAGGAATGACAATGACATGCTGAGAGACTGACAGCCAATGTTACCAGCACCAGATCCAGGATGCCACAAGAACATGGACAAGGTCCTGTTCCGGCTGAAAATAAAGACACGGACAATAATTACGCAAAAGTTGCACTAACTACAGACCTACACTTTATGTTTTCTGATATTTATAAATCACAAATACTCAGAAAAGATAGTCAATATGAACACATCTTGTGAATGCATGGGTGAGAACAGGACACTGTCATGACATTTATATAATGACATTTGCATCAGTCAGATCCCAGCAGGTAGGTGACCGCCATGCCATCTTCGGGTTATTATGATCCTTTAGTATGGCCACCTTTCACAAACGCATTTCCACCCCTGTGACTGGATCAAGGCAGATCACAGGTGAGCATCACAGTGCTAGGCTATACACTGTCAGGTGAGGCTCCACCTTGCCACTTGTTGAACACCAGCTGTCCCCCAGAGGATGGAGTGTTTGTTGAGGGGTGATACCAGGGTTATATCTGGGACCATGGGGCTTTTTCTCCTGTCAGGTAATGAAAAGATAAGCGCCAAACCAAGGCCCCTGCTGTGGGCAATACAATCCCTTTGTGAATTCACCCAGCACTTCTGCTGCATGATAGATAGGCACCTCACCCAGGAGAGAAAAATACATAGAAATAAAAATGTCTACCCACCCTCACTGAACATGTTGGTCTCAATAGAGACTGCTGGTGTAGTTGCCTATATACCCCTGAAAGGAGGATTGGCTACTGTGTTCACACCCCAAACATCTCCAACTACTGCATGAGAGTGGCTGCTGTGTACACGACCCTCCAAACCTCTCCAAATACAGCAGAAGACTTGGACAGCTGAAGATCTCTCCCCCTACACCCACCCCCTCTGTTCTACCCTTCATGTGGCCAACTGAACTGCCATCATACACAATGTCCAGTTGGCTTCTGCATAATTAGTAAGACCCGTTTCAATCAAGAGGAATTCACTTTTAGAGAGATAAAACTGAAATGTCTGAATTTTAATAGCTTGTTATATCTATCATTAGTGGGGCATTTAAATGCTGGTCAAAGCTGGATTAATAGGAATACTGGATAAAACACTTCTACACTGTCATACTTGTTAAGCTAGATGTTAACAGGAAATTAATGTCAACCATTTATTCATAACCAGAACATGCAATCACGATCTGCATTCACTCAGACAGCAAAGACCAAATAAAAAACATGTAATGATTTCCAACATTCAGGCCTGCATGAATGCAACCCATAGGATGATATAGCAGTGTTCAATCTAAGAGAGCATCCCAGAGAGACATTACTGTGAAGGTACGTATTGTGCTCTCACACCAGCACTACTCTGTTATTTTCCTGTCTTTATCATGTTTCATTTCCTTCTCTGTTTAACACCTAACAGGCTAGGAGATGTGTCTCGTTAGAAATGATAGTTTGGACAGGCAGAATTGCTGCTTACAAGGCCTTTCAGGACGTTCTATTATACCTGTTAGAGAGCCAAATGTCAAGTAAGCACATCGGCATTGTTCATTTTTCCTTCCTGATGGGGACAGCAGGGAGACTAGACGACACAAGAGCCTTACTCATGAGACTCTTAAGCTTTGATAAAAGTGCTACAACATTTTCACACACCCAATACTCCAGAAAATAAATAACCCATTATAGTCTATCCAAAAGTGTTGAACTACTAATTTAACAAATGGGCTCATTGCTTTTTTCAGCATGTTTTACTGTTACATATCAATTGGATCAATGTCTTTCACGACAATAAGACGACACACATTAGCACTTGTGACCTAACTCTCCAGACTAAATAAGAAGAGGGACAAACCGTGTAATGAGGTAATGTAACACAAGCTGTTAAAAGACTACAGGGCTATTTGAGTACAATTCTGAACAGAGCTGTGAAACATGCCCCATGAACATGTTTCTGCTGTTACACAAGAAAGCAAACAAATGAAGACATCGAACAGCAGCTTTGCCCACAGTAACCAAGTGGCAGCGTTAGTGACCCCAATTTCTTTGCATAATGATTCGAAAGCTCCTTCTCTGTGGGAGGTTTTACTGCAATAAATGGTTGCTTGTCCTGAGTAACGTATCTTCCTCCTACATTACACTACCTACAACAGAGCAGTCATAGGAACACTTTCACTCTCTTCCTTTCAAGGAATCGGAAGAAGATCACCACCAGGGTTGTCAACACTTTTGAAAGGTTGTGTGGATTTGTGGAATCACCTTTCTCTGCAACCCCTGTCTCAGTCCTAGTGGATCTGAATGGGCCCTGGTCATCAGACCATAACACAGGTGACAACCTGATGACATCTCTGATATGTCATGGCAACACCTGGTTAAAACCGTAGGTCACACTTTATTTGGATAGTCTGGAGGGTCCATGTGTAGATGCTCTACAGATGGTCATACTATCAACAAACTATCTGTTGATAAGCAACTGCTTGCTAAGGTTACGGTTAGGGTTAGGTTTTGAATAAGGGTTAGGCTAAGACTTAAGATTAGGTCTAGGGTTAGGGTAAGGGTTAGTAGATAGTTAGTTGAAATGTTACTGTAGATAGTCTGTAGAGCATCTACAGATGGACTATCCAAATAAAGTGTTACCAAACCGTATTGCTGAAGAAAATAATGTGTCCTGGGTAGGACACACGGCTGGAACGATCTTATACCATCAGAGTCCATCTCAGAGTCCATCTTTGGCCACAGCTTGCGTCCTGTCCTATGAAAGACCTATTCCATACAGCTTAGACACCACTGTCCGTCATCGTGTAGTTTTTTGCTTGTGTATAATGTAGAGTATTACAATTACAGACAACAAATGTGTATTTTGCTTGTTCTGCTGCATCGACAAAGCAATATATGCATTTAGAATCATTATTAGTGACAATATCTTAAGTTCAATTGTTTGAAGTAGCTATTACATAAGAGAGGAGAGGATGCTTTTGAAGTATACAGTTAGATTGGAAAACTCCTGTCCCTCCTTTGGTGTGTGTGTGTGGGGGGGGGGGGGGGGGGGGGCTTCTCATTGACAAACCACTTCGCTGGTCTAGACACACTTTTAACAGAAGGTTGACAAAAAATCTCAAAGAACATTCTTGACCGCATTTTCAGCTTTCTTCATGTGAAAGTGTGTGCAGCATGTAGTCTAGTCTGTCCTTCAACTGTATCCTGTCATTACAATCAACATAGTACATGTAGAATATTAATTATAACAGGCAACTAACTGCATTTTGGAAAGTGGTGTAAATTGTTCCCAGTCATCCGGACTGTTGCTATGGTACAATAGTGAAGTGTATGCTACACGGGAGCAGGATGAGACCAACTTGAATGAGTACACTTCTAATTGTAGTCCAATTCACCACAACCTGTAGGTGCTCAGTGCCACATAAGGTCACATCTATTTTTGGAATTCTATTAAATTCGACTTTTAAGGCAGAGAAAATGTGGTATCTCACATTTGCTGAAATATAGTCATACTGTGTGAACTAAATAGTATTATGCTCTCCTGCTGAAAATGCAAGAAAAGGCATCTCCATACAGATGGCATATCACATTGCACAAGGTTGTAGCATTCTCCCACAAAATAAACACAGCAATAATACTATGTGTACTCATTGACATACAAAATAAAATGTATTACAAGGACAGAATGTTTTCCCTGTTTTCCTCTAAGGTCAGTCCTATTTTATTCTAAAGATATGAGAATCTGGTCTTACACAAAGAGGAAATAGCCACCTACAGCCCCTATCTAAATGGAGCCCTTTACCCTGCCCCCTCCACTCGTTGCTACAGTAATGTTCCTTGACGATTTAGATCAAATGCTAAGGAGGTGCACTAGTTGTTTGTGTAATGCAAACAGAGCTCCATTCTGTGGTGGGAGAAAAGACCATGCACTTTGCTTTTGTAAATCCTATATCTAAATTAGATGCACAGTCGAGCCTACATATGAGTGCTTAAGAGTTATCCGATCTCTCTGTAGGCTTCAATGGAGTCCATTTTGAAGTAGAAAAAAAAAATCCCTGTGAAAATAAATTGCTCTGTCTGAGGATGGAACTGGCTGACACTGGGCACAGCAGGGCCCACAGGTTAATCAGGAGAGTAGGGAGAGAGGGCGAGAGAGAGAGAGAGAGAGAGAGAGAGAGAGAGAGAGAGAGAGAAAGAAAGAAAGAGGGATCTCAGTGGCTACAAGGACAGGAGGCTTTTTCCTGCTGCTGCTATATAGACCACTGCTTTCCCATTCAACCAAAAACCTCTGAAATGTCAAAGCCATGCTGATCTTCAAGGGGGATTTCGCAGAAATTAAAACTATTAGTTGGTCCATAACCATTACATCAAATAAGACAATAATTGGTTTCCAACACAGTGACACTTAATGTGTAAAAACAGTTCATAAGAATGTCTGTGAGTCTGAGACATACCTGTATTTACTAGCCTAGACAACTGAGACTTATATATTATAGTGGCTTCCTATCCAGAGCTTAATCTTGGGCTTCCATGACAGTGCTGTGACTGGTTTAATGCTACCTCATGCCATCTGCAGACATCAATGCAAAGACATTACTTGTGTTTTACTGCCCTCCAGAGTCTGTACTTGGAAACTACAAGTTCATCAAAACGGGGTAAAATCTCACCACAGTTCATTAACTTGAACTCTTAATAGAGCTAGACGGGAGAGTCTATAGACCAGGGCCCATATCCACAAAGCCTCTCAGAGTATGAATGCAGATCGCCTTTTAGATCATAACGAATAAGACTATATGGACAGTTGGGGACCTGATCCTAGATCAGCACTCCTACTCTGAGACGCTTTGTGGATACAGGCCCAGGGCAGTGTTTCCCAAACCATGGATCTGAACGCATTAGCCAGATGCACTTGCAACATATTCCTATTGGGTCATATTCAGACTGGATTGTATCTACAGAAAAAACATAGTTTCATTCATTTTAGTGGGTCAAGAAATGTAAAAAGGTTTTAGGTGGGCCACATAACAAAAAGCAACCACTAATGGCCCAATACAGCATATTCTCCTGTAATATCAATCAATCAATCAATGAAATGTACTTAAAAATACTTTTTTACAATACCAGAAAGTGGCAGCAATGGCCAGTTCTCTCCCACAGTGACAGGTGGGTTGACTCCAAAAACCTCTAAAATGTGTTTTGTGCGAGTTTGTCTCTATTCTAAATAGAAAAAAAATATGATAATGTGTAATGGCAACACATTGTCTAAGGTTATGATATTGGGAGACACGACTATTGGCACGAGTGCATTGTCCATGCATCACAGCTATTCAATATTTTCATCATTGGGTGAGTTGGTACGTGCCACCGGGAAAGATTTTTTAGGACTATACGTAGGATTGCATGAAAGGCATTTATTAAATGCAAATGTTTTACCGGACCCTACAAAAAAATACCCTTATATGCCTAAATCCTAAAAATACTGTACCTCTAATCTACTCTATTCTATTAAGCAAATGCGATGATAGTTAATATAAAAGAACAAATGCCAGAGTCTGGTAGATTAATCATATCATTCATTTAGAAGTGTTTGTCTTTTTGTTCACGGAAGCAAACCCTGGTCGCTGACTTGAAAGGCAAACATCCTACCCATCGCAGCAACAGGGTTAATAAATCCTCTACGGGATCGGTGTTCCCCCCCGTGCGACGGTTGAGCTAACGTAGGCTAATGTGATTAGCATGAGGTTGTAAGCAACAACAAAAAATCCCACAACATAGACATATCTGATATGGGCAGTTAATTTAACTACACTGTCCAATTTACAGTAGTTATTACAGTGAAAGAATACCATGCTATTGTTTGAGGAGAGTGCACAATTATGAACTTGAAAATGTATTAATAAACCAATTAGGCACATTTGGGCAGTCTTGTTACAACATTTTGAACAGATATGCAATGGTTCATTGGATCAGTCTAAAACTTTGCACATACACCAGCTAGTGGCCAAAATCTAAATTGCGCCTGGGCTGGAATAATACATTATGGCCTTTCTCTTGCATTTCAAAGCTGAAGGTTACAACAAAATAAAATAAAACAAATGTTTTTTTCTTTGTATTATCTTTTACCAGATCTAATGTGTATTATTTTCCTACATTAATTTTACATTTCCACAAACTTCAAAGTGTGTCCTTTCAAATGGTATCAAGAATATGCATATCCTTGCTTCAGGTCCTGAGCTACAGGCAGTTATATTTGGGTATGTCATTTTAGGTGAAAATGGGAAAAAAAAGAGTCCGATCCTTAAGTTAACCTACTTGGTGGGAATTATAACATGGCTCATTTAGTGAGGATTGCTACAATATTGTTTCATGTGTTTACTGTTCGCCATTGATGTTAAATGAGCAAAAGTGTTGCCTTTAAAGTGTAGGCCATAGAGGGGTTAATTGTCATTTTGAAAATATAGCCTACTTGTTTTAGGTTTGTGCCAGGTAAGGACAGGTCGTTGTAGGATGCCCGTTCTGCTCATTGTAGAAGAGCTATTGCATGTAGAGGTAACATGTAGCCTAGTTACGGCTCTACCAGTTATAGCCTACTCAGATGCATGAGTTCATGGGTGTTTTGACCTGTGTTTGAAGGGCATTAGCCCTAATTGTCCTAGGCTAGTATTGTTATCGGCCATGTTCATTTTCTTAAGTAAAACTGAACTTCTATGTGTTGGTGCAGCATGAACTACTGACAGTTGAAGGGGCAGGAGAGTGAGCCATGGCACTCATGTGGAGGAGATTCACCTGACCGAGAATATTATTCATGGACAGCTAGTACATCCCTTGCAGGCAAACTGTGAGATTTACAGACATGTAGCCACATTATTACGCATAATCAATTGCTTAAGTATCATAGTTTGATATGAACAGAGATGGTAGAGAAAGCAAGACACCACTCTCCCTAACCTTTTCTGATCAGGGAGGGCCATTCTGGTCTACTTACTGCCCCAGGGGGTGTCCCAGTGCAAGACATCTCACTGGCAATTCTTTTCTGGTCGGGCGGGCATGTGGAGCGAGTGGGAGGGGACAATAACTAGACCAGAAACAGCTGTTCCCTCTCTCCCATGAGTGTGACAGATATTATGGAGGAATCAGCTCACATGGGAAAAGCAGGCTCACGTAAGAGAGGAAATGCCCACCTACACAGACAGGAACCTTGACCATTTTTTAAATGGTAAACGGTTTGAGTAAACTCTCTTATTTATCTACCATCTTTGTTATTAAAATAACATTATTTCGTTTGCAAATCGTTATGCTCGATTGGTCAACATCAAACGGGAAGCCTAATTCACAGTGCGCTTTCCTCCTCAAATGCGATGAATAAATGTTGAATGAATGGGATGCTCAAGGTTTGTAAATTGCCCTTTTAAACGTAAAAGCAACAGTAGTACTGTATAATGAATCAGCAGCCTATATGATTTGATTTATCCTCTGAGTTTCTCTGACCAGCATATCTTCTCATTTGTTAGTAATATATGAAATTAGTTTGTTTATAGGTTATTATTCAATCATGATCAACCTACAGTATGAGCTTCTTAGGCTATTTGATAATCTTTTCCCATGCATCGATTGTGATCTTGCTATGTAAGCTAAAATAAATGGATATGTTCCTATGTTGGACATCTGTGATCAGATAGTGTCCGATTTTTGTGATATAAAGGCTATAAGGTAAACAATAATCACCTGATAAAATATACACACTGAAACAAAACCAATACATTTACTGCCTTGTTACATTATTAAACCACCAAGTAACTGGCTTGCAAGACCCATTGAATCATAAAAATGACCAATTCAGAAGGAAGAACATCTTGACGATATTACAAAGGAGGTTAATAATAAGACCATAGTTTTAAAAAGGCTGTGGCCTTCTGGTCATTCCTATGATTTGGACACATGCAGCACCCTGTTCAATATTGATGGCTGTTTTTTAACAGCTGACTGAGACCTATACAATAAGTCATATGGGGTCATCATCCATCACAGAAACACAAAAAGTGATTGATCAAATCTACCACCATTGCAGCAGTGCCCACCTTTCCAAAAATGGGTGTGGAGGAATCTAGAGTCCCCGTCCCACACTTATTAAAAGCCAGGTCTTGGAAATATTCAATTTGACTTTGAATTATAGGCAAGATGCAGATATTGAAGTGCCTTATGGGTCATTTGTATTCAGCCAAGAGGAGGGGGAAGCTTTCGTATTGCCAATTAAAACTAAATTGGTCTGCTGGATTGTGAGCAACTGGAACCCTGACCATGCCAGGGTGAGCTATGAATTGGTCAAACACATCGATATACACACCTATGGAAAAATCTTTAGAGAACACATCAATGATCAATACTTCCTGAATACAATTTCCAGTTGTAAATTCTATCTGTCATTTGAGAACTCAATTCACGAATTACATCACTGAAAAGCTGTACAACCCACTAGCTGCTGGACCTGAGGCAATTGCTCTTAGGCCAATGAGAACTCTGTGCCTAGAGATGACTTTATACATGTGGATAATTTCCTCTCCCCCAAAGAGCAAGCTAACCAACTCACACTGTTTACATTCAGACGAAGAAATGAATCTGCAGTATTTTGACTGGCGCAGACATTTCAATGTAAAGAGGTCCCATTTCTGTGCGAACACACATGTCGTGCCTACGATTAATAACGTTTGTAATAACCTTGACACTTGGTTTTAGGGTTGATAGCTCATTTTCTTCTGCAATGTTGTGGTTCAACCAATGTTATGGTAGCTCATGAAACATAGCCTGATCTCTTGTCTGAAAACCCGGACACCTAATTTTGGAGTATAATGTATATGGAGATAATTTCCCTCCTTGTAATTTATGTAGGCTACAGCATTGCATATTAGGATGAAATCATACAATTTCATATTTTTCAATAAGCCAATTTGTTTGTAGGCTGATTTCCAGTGAGTAATTTACGACAATGGATACTCAAACCATTTGTAGCTAGGTTGCATTTCCTGCTCTCAAGCAGTTTTTATGAAATTAGGCTATTATAATAATAACAGGCTAATATGTGTGAATCCGTGAAATTGTTGTGTTTGTTCGATGTTTTCCCAAAGATGTGACGTGCAGGTGCCAGATGATGATGATGATTAATTGAATTATGTGACGTCACACGGGAGGATGGAGGCGAGGTTGCGGGAAAAATGGGTGGGAAAAATCATGGTGCTTTTTGGACTGTCGGGCTTTCCGTATTACGTTGCTGTTATGTTGACGTGTGAATTTGTGAATCACTACTAGCTAACGTTATTGTACTTTGCACAACATGGTTTAGCTAATAGCAAGAAATATAGCCATAGAGTTGAAGATTATCGCTCATGCAAACCTGTAGTGGAATCGTTTTAGAAACCCACCAATACGATGGCAGCCGCCTGGGAAGAAATCAGACGTCTGGCAGCGGATTTCCAGAGAGCACAGTTTGCTGACACAGTGCAGAGGTAGCGAAAGCCAGCTGGCTATTCCAAAATAGCTAACGATACTCGAGTCGTTAGCTAGCTTCTCTGAACTTTATAGTCAGATGTAACTAGTAAGTTAGCTAGCTAGATAAACAGTCAACAAGTCAGTTATGTCTGGGCAGTCATAGAATTACCGTTACAGTCCGAGTTGGCTAACTTGAGCTAACGTGTGGTGGGCTGAACCAGCAGGACAGCTAACGTTAGGTGGCATTTTTTTTTTTTGTATAACAAATACAACATACTTAAAAAATAAACTGTGCCTATGGGCTTCCTGCAGACGTTTTTAGCGGGACTAATATTGTATTACCTAACTGTCAACTAGAGTCTGTTAGGTAATGTTAACAGAACCTCTGGCCTTCTATAGGAAACAGCTGCTAAATCTACCCATTTGAGATAGTAACGTTATTTGTCACATACACCGAATACAGCTGGTGTAGACTTTACCGTGAAATGCTTGCATACAAGTCCTTCCCGACGATGCAAAGTTACAAATAAAATAGTAACACGAAGAATAAAATACACAAGAATGGAGCTTTACAGGAAGTACTAGTACGAGATCAATTTGCAGTTACTAGGTATGATGTAGACACTAATGTACTAGTCCTCTTGCTCAGTTGTGCCTCAGGGACTCCCACTCCTCTTTCTATTCTGGTTAGAGCCATTTTGCGCTGTTCTGTGAAGGGAGTAGTACACAGCGTTGTACGAGATCTTCAGTTTCTTGGCAATCTCTCGCATGGAATAGCCTTCATTTCTCAGAACGAGAATAGACTGACGAGTTTCAGAAGAAAGTACTTTGTTTCTGGCCATTTTGAGCCTGTAATCAGACCCACAAGTGCTGATGCTCCAGATACTCAACTAGTCTAAAGGCCAGTTTTAATGCTTCTTTAATCAGTACAGCAGTTTTCAGCTGTGCTAACATAATTGCAAAAGGGTTTTTGATGAGCTAACACAACGTGCCATTGGAACACAGGAGAGATGGTTTCTGATAATGGGCCTATGTAGATATTCCATTAAAAATCTGCAGTTTCCGGCTACAATAGTCATTTACAACATTAACAACATTGTCTACATTGTATTTCTGATAAATTTGGTGTTATTGTAATGGACAAAATCTTCCAAAAACAATGACATTTCTAAGTGACCCCAATCTTTTGAATGGAAGTGTACATGAGGATTCAGACCCTTTGCTATGAGACTCGAAATTGAGCTTAGGTTTATCCCGTTTCCATTGATCAGCCTTGAGATCCACCTGTGGTAAATTCAATTGATTGGGGCATGATTTGGAAAGGCACACACCAGTCTATAAGGTAGTTGACAATGCATGTCAGAGCAAAAGCCAAGCCATGAGGTCGAAGGAATTGTCCGTTGAGCTCTGAGACAGGATTGTGTCTCAAGGCACAGATCTGGGGAAGGGTACCAAAACAGTTCTGCAGCATTGAAGGTCCCTAAGAATACAGTGGCCTCCATCATTCGTAAATGGAAGAAGTTTGGAACCACCAAGACTTTTTGTAGAGCTGGCCACCCGGCCGAACTGAGCAACCAGGGGAGAAGGGCCTTGGTCAGGGAGGTGAACAAGAACCCGATGGTCACTCTGACAGAGCTCCAGAGTTGATCTGTGGAGATGGGAGGACCTCGCAGAAATGGAAAGGGGGATACCTAGTCAGTTGTACAACTGAATGCCTTCAACTGAAATAGGACAACCATCTCAGCAGCGCTCTACCAATCAGGCTTTTATGGTAGAGTGGCCAGATGAAATGCCACTCCTCAGTAAAATGCATATAATAGCCCACTTGGAGTTTGCCAAAAGGCACCTATAGGACTCTCAGACCATGAGAAACAATATTATCTGGTCTGATGAAACCAAGATTGAACTCTTTGGGCTGAATGCCAAGCATCATGTCTGGAGGAAACCAGGCATCATCCCTACGGTGAAGCATGGTGGTGGCAGCATCATGCTGTAGGGATGTTTTTTAGCAGCAGGGACTGGGAGACTAGTCTTGATCGAGGGGAAGATGAATGGAGCAAAGGACAGAGATCCTTGATGAAAACCTACTCCAGAGTGTCTGGAACTCAGACTGGGGTGAAGGTTCACCTTCCAACAGGACAATGACCCTAAGTACACAGCCAAGACAGAGCAGTGGTGGCTTCGGGACGATCTACTTGAGTGGCCCAGCCAAAGCCCGGACCCGATCGAACATCTCTGGAGACCTGACAATAGCTGTGCAGTGACTCTCCCCATCCAACCTGACAGAGTTTGAGAAGATCTGCAGAGAAGAATGTGAGAAACTCCCCAAATACAGGTGGAACAAGCTTGGAGCATCATACCCAAAAAGACTCAAGGTTGTAATCGTTGCCAAAGGTGCTTCAGCAAAGTACTGAGTAAAGGATCTGAATACTTATGTAAATGTTTTTTAATGTTATTTATTGCAAAAATGTCCCAAATTTTTTTTGCTTTTAATTATGGGGTATTGTGTGTAGATTGAGGGTGGGAAGGGGGTATGCAATCCATTTTAGAATAAAGCTGTAATGTAACAAAATGTGGAAAAAGTCAAGGGGTCTGAATAATTTCCAAATGCACTGTATAGTGAGTGTGCGTAGGGTCAGTACAAGATAAGGTCATTTGTGCAGATAGTTCGGGTACCATTAATTGACTTTTTTAGCAGTCTAATGCATTGGGGGTAGAAGCTGTCTCAGCCTGTTTGTCCCAGAGCTGACGCTCCGGTACCGTTTGCCAGATGGTAGCAGAGTGAATAGTCTATGGCTTGGCTGGCTGAAGTTTTTGGCAATTTTTGGGGCCTTTCTCTGGGATGTCCGCAGCACTCTCTCTAGCGCTTTGGTCGAGGGTGGTGCATTTGCCATACCAAGTGGTGATGCAGCCAGTCAAGATGCTCTCTCGATGGTGCAGCAGTAGAACTTTTTGAGATCTGAGGGCCCATGCCAAATCTTTGCAGCTTCCTGAGTGGGAAGAGGCGCTGCCATGCCCTCTTCACGATTGTGTTGGTGTGTGTGGACCATGGTAAGTCCTTAGTGATGTGGATGCCAAGGAACTTGAAGCTATTGAGCCGCTCCATTACAGCCCTCTCGATCCAATCCACTATAGTGAGTACAGGAGGGGACTAAGCATACACCCCAAAGGGGGCCCCATGTTGAGGTTCAGTGTGGCTGAGGTGTTGTTGCCTACTCTCACCACCTGGGGCCGGCCCATCAGGAAGTCCAGGATCCAGTTGCAGAGGGAGGGGTTCAGTCCCAGGGTCTCTAGCTTGGTGATGAGCTTGGAGGGGATGTTGAATGCTGAGCTGTAGTCTATGAACAGCATTCTCACATAGTTATTTCCCCTCTTGTCCAGGTGGGAGGGGGCAGTGTGAAGTGCAATTGAGATTGCATCATCTGTGGATCTGTTGGGTTGGAATGCAAATTGGTGTGGGTCTAGTGGGCTTTCTTGTATGTCCGTTACCCGTTCCTTGTAAGAGGTATCTCTAGCCCAGTAGGGATACTGCCTGTAAATCTGTGGTTTGGATACATTCTGAAGGCCACTGTGGGGAATGCATAGAATTTCATATAGAACTAAACCCCTTCTACTGTAAATCCTTCCCAGGTTGTCCGAGAGGAACTGCATTGAAATCGTTGCCAAGCTGGTTGAAGAGAAGAAGTTGGATGTGGTACACACACTTGATGGCAAAGAGTACATAACCCCGTCCCAAATCAGTAGAGAGATACGGGATGAGCTCTACGTCCATGGAGGTTAGTTGGCTAGGCAATCTTCTTCTGATTCCAATACCTTTGTCGTAAAGGAAAAAAGTGTTGCACTCATTCATCTCAGATCGTGGTTGCGTAGATGTTCAAGGTTTAACATACACCCACTTTTATTGACATGGACAAAAGGTTATGTAAAAGACCATCCTCTGTAGTTCAGTTAGTTGGTAGAGCTTGGTGCTTGCCATGCCGGGGTAGTAGTTTCATTTCCCAGGACAACCCTTATGTAAAATATACGCTCGCATGACTAAGTCGCTTTGGATAAAAGCATCTGCTAAATGGCCTACATGGCTCCCGAGTGGCGCAGCGGTTTAAGGCACTGCATCTCAGTGCTAGAGGCGTCACTACAGACACCCTGGTTCGATTCCAGCCTGTATCACAACCGGCCGTAATTGGGAGCCCCATAGGGCAGCGCACAATTGGCCCAGCATCATCTGGGTTTGGCCCGGTGTAGGCCGTCATTGTAAATAAGAATTTGTTCTTAACTGACTTGCCTAGTTTAAAAAAAAAATATATATATATATATATATACACACACACACACACACAGTTGAAGTCTACATACACCTTAGCCAAATACATTTAAACTCAGTTTTTCACAATTCCTGACATTTAATCCTATTAACAATTCCCTGTATTAGGTCAGGTAGGATCACCACATTATTTTAAGAATGTGAAATGTCAGAATTATGGTAGAGAGTATTATTTATTTCAGCTTTTATTTCTTTCATCACATTCTCAGTGGGTCAGAAGTTTACATACACTCAATGAATATTTGGTAGCATTGCCTTTTAAAATGTTTAACTTGGGTCAAACATTTTGGGTAGCCTTCCACAAGCTTCCCACAATAAGTTGGGTGAATTTTGGCCCATTCCTCCTGACAGAGCTGGTGTAACTCAGTCAGGTTTGTAGGCCTCCTTGCTCGCACATGCTTTTTGAGTTCTGCCCACAAATTGTCTATAGGATTGAGGTCAGGGCTTTGTGATGGCCACTCCAATAACTTGACTTTGTTGTCCTTAAGCCATTTTGCAACAACTTTGGAAGTATACGTGTGGTCCTTGTCGATTTGGAAGACCCATTTGCGACCCAGCTTTAACTTCCTGACTGATGTCTTGAGATGTTGCTTCAATATATCCACACAATTTTCTTTCCTCGTGATGCCATCTAGTTTGTGAAGTGCACCAGCCCTCCTGCAGCAAAGCACTCCCACAACATGATGCTGCCACCCCGTGCTTCATGGTTGGGATGGTGTTCTTCGGCTTGCAAGCCTCCCCTTTTTCCTCCAAACACAACGATGGTCATTATGGCCAAACAGTTATATTTGTGTTTCATCAGACCAGAGGACATTTCTCCAAAAAGTTTGATCTTTGTCCCCATGTGCAGTTACAAACCGTAGTCTGGCTTTTTGGTGGCTTTGGAGTAGTGGCTTCTTCCTTGCTGAGTGGCCTTTCAGGTTATGTCGATATAGGACTCGTTTTACTTTGGATATAGATTCCTTTGTACCTGTTTCCTCCAGCATCTTCACAAGGTCCTTTGCAGTTGTTCTGAGATTGATTTACACTTTTCGCACCAAAGTACGTTCATCTCTAGGAGACAGAACGCGTCTCCTTCCTGAGCGGTATGACGGCTGCGTGGTCCCATGGTGTTTATACTTTCGTACAATTGTTTGACCAGATGAACGTGGTACCTTCAGGCATTTGGAAATTGCTCCCAAGGATGAACCAGACTGGAGATCTACAAATGTTTTTCTGAGGTCTTGGCTAATTTCTTTTGATTTTCCAATGATGTCAAGCAAAGAGGCACTGAGTTTGAAGGTCGGTCTTGAAATACGTCCACAGGTACACCTCCAATTGACTCAAATGATGTCAATTTGAGTATCAGAAGCTTCTAAAGCCATGACATAATTTTCTGGATTTTTCCAAGCTGTTTAAAGGTACAGTCAACTTAATGTATGTAGACTTCTGACCCACTGGAATTGTGATACAGTGAATTGTAAGTGAAATAATATCTCTCTACAATTGTTGGAAAAATTATTTATCATGCACAAAGTTGATGTCTGAACCGACTTGCCAAAACTATAGTTTGTTGTAAAGACATTTGTGGAGTGGTGGAAAAACGAGTTTTAATGACTCCAACCTAAGTGTATGTAAACTTCCAACTTCAACTGAATATATAATACTATTATGGTGACATAGATTTAAGAAATCTTGTTTCTGCTTTCCAAAGGTCGGGTCAACATTGTGGACCTACAGAAGGTGTGTGTCAATCTGCAGTACTACTAATTCCTCTTTCTAGTTTGTAGCACTGTAGTTAAGTGTTTCTGACAAGAATGTTTTTTTATTATTGTATACAGGATATCAACGTTGATTGGGTTCATGTTGAGGCCAGAGCAAATGACATTGCAAGATCTGATAAAAGTGTTCAACTGGTGCTGGGGCAGCTTATCGATGAGTGAGTAGGACGCTTCACACAACACATTGTTTCATTGTAGTACTGTCAGCTACTGGGCTATTAGATTTGTTCTGAATTCCCCCTGTCTTCTAGAAACTACCTGAATCGAGTTTCTGAGGAGGTGAATGATAAACTACAAGAGGCAGGCTTTGTGAACATCCCAGAACTATGTAAAAACTATGACCTTCCAGGGGACTTCCTGACTGAGGTGAGGCAAGGGGGGAAAAAACTCTAAACGTGGTCCTTGGGATGCCCCAACTCTGACGTCACCCCATTTAACTTGAAATTCAAAATGCTTAAGGTAAGGGTTAGTGTTTAGAGTAGGGACGTCCCAAGGATACCGGATAGCACTAACCGTGAGTCTAGAGCCACCTCTGTCTCCTTGTCAATACCATCACCTCTTCTATATTTGAGGTGATGCTTATAGAAAATATCTGTTTTTTTAAAATCATGTTTATACTTTGATATCAATAGTCTTTTGAAAGTTAAGTATCTGTGTGCTTTGTCGGTAGCTTGAGTCTCAGCTTGAGGTGCATGTATGGACCTGTACACACAGTTATCTGAAATGTTAACCACTTTGTCTGATTGTGTGCTATGCTGTGTCTCGTAGGAGCTGTCGAAGCGCCTTGGGAAAGTAATCCAAGGCCAGATGGATGAGTACAACAGGGGAGTCTTATTTACCCCTGCATTTGTCTCTCGCCATGGAGCTCGCATCCGTGGGCTTTTCAGTGCGGTGACTCGGTATGTTCCATACCAATCCCTATCTGTCTTGCTTTTTTAACCAACACGATCTTAGTTTTTTCCCCCGCCCTGCTCCTAATACTTAATTCCTTTGAGTTCCTTTTGTAGGCCAACACCAGTTGGTAATGTGATTGGCGTCTATGGTTTTCAGGAACATCTTCTCTACTGTAAGTAGCTGTTCCTTCTGTTGTTTTAAAATTCAGACCTAGCTGAATTGTCAGTACTGTACTGTGTTTTGGGTGTATAATAATTTGATCTGTGTGTTCTGTACAAACAATGTTTTGAGTACGCCTAATAAATCAAATGCAGTTGTATGTCATGCAATTGTTCAGCTAACTTTTGGTTCTCAGCTGTTTTGGAGGAGCTGGTGAATACTGGCCGTCTGAAAGGCACTGTGGTGGGGGGCCGGCAGGACAAAGCTGTCTACATCCCTGACATCTACTCCAAAACACAGAATGCCTGGGTGGACTCCTTCCTCAAGCAGAATGGCTATTTAGGTACTCTCACCTTTGATTATTTAGGGGATATCCTAAGCTTATTGGTTGCAATATTTCTTTTTCATAATTTCCATACTGGAAATCTGCCTAAAACCTGATTTTGTACCCTCATATGTCCTCTGTTCCCTCCACACAGAGTTTGATTCTTTGATCAGACTTGGCATCCCTGACCCAGTGAGCTACATCAAGAAACGTTTCAAGTCCAGCAAGCTGCTGTTTCTCAGGGCAGCCTGTGTAGGACAGGCCCTGGTAGACCAGGTGGAGGCTTCTGTGGAGGAGGCTGTCAACTCTGCCACATGGGCCGATGTGCAGGTCAACCTGCTTTATCAATCGTTCTCTGCCAAATCACACAAATTATTTATAGCATAATTTGTTGATTTTGCTCAGTAACTAACTTGTCACATTTAAAATATACAGTGCCTTCGGAAAGTATTCAGACCCCTTGACTTTGTTACGTTACGTTACATCCTTATTCTAAAATGTATTAAATCGTTTCAATCAATTCAATTCAATCAATCAATCAATTCATCAATCTACACACTACCCCATAATGACAAAGCAAAAACATTTTTGCCAATTTATATGAATAAATACAACTGAAATGTGTTGAAGGAATTGTCAGTAGAGCTCCGAGACAGGATTGTGTCGAGACACAGATCTGGGGAAGGGTACCAAAACATTTCTGCAGCATTGAAGATCCCAAAGAACACAGTGGCCTCCGTCATTCTTAAGTTTGGAACCACCAAGACTTCCTAGAGCTGACCGCCCGGCCAAACTGAACAATCGGGGGAGAAGGGCCTTGGTCAGGCAGGTGACCAAGAACCCGATGGTCACTCTGAAAGAGCTCCAGAGTTCCTCTGTGGAGATGAGAGAATATTCCAGAAGGACCATCATCTCTGCAGCACTCCACCAATCAGGTCTTTATGGTAGGGTGGCCAGATGGAAGCCACTGCTCAGTAAAAGGCACATAACAGCCTGATTGGAGTTTGACAAAAAGCACGTAAAGGACACTCACACCATGAGAAACAAAATTCTCTGGTCTGATGAACCCAAGATTGAACTCTTTGGCCTGAATTCCAAGCGTCACGTCTGGAGGAAACCAGGAACCATCCCTACGGTGAATCATGGTGGTGACAGCATCATGCTGTGGGGACGTTTTTCAGCGGCAGAGACTGGGAGACTAGTCTTGATCGAGGGAAAGATGAACAGAGCAAAGTACAGAGATCCTTGATGAAAACCTGCTCCAGAGCGACTGGGGTGAAGGTTCACCTTCCAACAGGATGACCCTACGCACACAGCCAAGATAACGCAGGAGTGGCTTCGGGACAAGTCTCTGAATGTCCTTGAGTTGCCCAGACAGAGTCCGGACTTGAACCCGATCTAACATCTCAGGAGAGACCTGAAAAAAGCTGTGCAGCAACACTACCCATCCAAACTAACAGAGCTTGAGAGGATCTGCAGAGAATGGGAGAATCTCTCAAAATACAGGTGTGCCAAGCTTGTAGCATCATACCCAAGAAGACTCGAGGCTGTAATCGCTGCCAAAGGTGCTTCAACAAAGTACTGAGTAAAGGGTCTGAATACTTATGTAAATGTGATATTTATGTTTTCAGTTTTTTTATTATTCTAAAAACCCTGTTTTTGCTTTGTCATTGTGGGGTAATACATTTTAGAATAACGCTGTAATGTAACAAATTGTGGAAAAAGTCAAGGGGTCTGAATACTTTCTGAATGCACTGTATATAAAATAATCTCATTTTCTTGAGTCACTTACAGTGTCACATGTGCTCCCCCTGCTTTTGACATGTAGCCCATTCTGCCCAGCTGTCTGTCCATGGAGGACGTTGGCATCATAATCAACGAGGCCATGAGAACGACCAACGTGCTGTCGACTGCCAGGGTCCTGGGAGACACCTTGGTGGTCAGCGAGAAGTTCATCAGCAACTGTCTCTGTCTCTTTGAGGAAACCATGCAGCATAAAGCTCAGAAGGTATATCACACCTGTCATGAAGTTACCTGATGGGCAGATTGTCATTGTCTTTTGAGATGGAGATACACTAATTGTACAAGACATTAAGAACACCTGCTCTTTCCATGAGACTGACCAAGTGAATCCATGTAAAAACTTTTGTACCTTATACCATATATATCTTATATATGTCACCTGTTAAATCCACTTCAATCAGTGTAGATGAAGGGGAGGAGACAGGATAAAGAAGGATTTTTAAGCCTTGAGACATGGATTGTGTGTGTGTGCCATTCAGAGGGTGAATGGGCAATACAAAATATTGAATTGCCTTTGAACAGGGTATTATAGTATGTGCCAGGCGCACCGGTTTGTTTCAAGACCTGCGACACTTCTGGGTTTTTCACGCTTAAGTTACCTGTGTGTGTCAAGAATGGTCCACCACCCAAAGGACATCCAACTTGACCCAATTGTGGGAAGCAATGGGGTCAACATGGGCCAGCATCCCTGTGGAATGCTTTCGACACCTTATGGAGTCCATGCCCTGACGAATTGAGGCTGTTCTGATGGTAAAAGGGGGTAGAGGTGCAACTCAATATTAGGAAGGTGTTCTTAATGAGTTGTACGCTCCGGGTATAGCTGTGTCTTTGAACTACTCCCTTCTGGGTGCAGGTATAGGGCACCACGTTAGGGCTGGGCAATGTGGCCAAAATATTATATCACAATATATTTTTTAAATTGGACGGTTTGACGGTATTTTTAGTTTTTGAATAATAAAAGTTGTACATTTGCTTTGAGTAGTGATAGATCCTAGGGTTGCAACACATACATTCTAAGTGATTTCAATGATTCTCTCCATTCTGACTGTTTTATACTGTTCAATTCAACTTCAACCAAAACAAATTTCAGCACTTTTATCATTTCTGCATTTCCTGTACTCAGTTGCAGTGGTGGAAAAAGTACCCAATTGTCATAAAGATATGTTAATAGAAAATTACTCAAGTTCAAGTCACCCAGTAAAATACTACATGAGGAAAAGTATTTTGTTTTTGAGACTTGAGATGACTCAAGTACCTTTTTTTTGGGCACTTTGAATACCAGTGTTTGAGATGGCAACGAATTAAAATGCCACGGAGGAGTTATTGTGTCAGAGTAGGAACTAAAGTGTTGATAAGTGTTTCCTAGGGGACCCTATAAGCTTTGGCTACATTGCATGTTTTTTCTTAGCTACTTCATGTAGCTAACATATTCTTGCTTTGCATATTCCTCTTTGATTTAGAAGATACTGTTGCACAAACAACATGCTGATTTAGGTCTACACCATCACTGGTATTATCAGGCTGTATAGCTAATTACGCTTGCTCTTACTCAGTACATTTATTAGCTAGCTATTAGCATTAGCGGCTAACAATTAGCATCTTACAAGATTTAGGGCAACTTGCTAAGAAAAGACAAACTAGCTGTTTGCTGATTTAAGAAACACAAACTAATAGTGTCATTATAGAACGCAAGTGGATTTATATTAAGAAGCAGAGTGAAAACAGCATTGTTGTCATGAACATTGTTGCATGTGCTGCATTGACCATGCAGACTGAAGCAAATGTCTCATGGTTGAGGAACATCAAATGCGTTCCTTGAGTGACAGGGGGCCTGGCTAGGTCTGTGGCAAGGAGAGAAAGAGCGGAGAGAGATGACTCAAGTAGCAAAGTAAACTATACAAATTGATATATTAAATGATATCACATTTAACAAACCAAACATTCAAATACCGGTATAGAAGTTAAAATATTAAAGTAAAAACCCAAACCGGTCCCTGCATCTATACAGGTATATCATTAAATACGGTATACCGCCAGGCCTACCCCACGGCATGAAAAACAGAACTAGACAATCATTTGTGCCAGGTGTGATATCCCTTCTAAATAGCTCGAGCTAATGTTCCTTTTGACCCAGTAAGGCCAGCAGGCTAGTCTCTTTTTATTGGTATATAACTCTTGTGAAAGTTTTGTCAATTTGGTTTGTATTTAAACACCACTTTAAACGTGGACATGACACTGTAACAAAACTTCCCCATGGCGACAATAAAGTCAGCAAAGTGTCTCCTTTCCACTTCATCAATTCCATGCTGTTCTCTTTCAGGAAGCCAAGAACAACCCTGTTTTCCTGATAACTGAAGACGATCTCAAGCAAGGCGCTATGATGACAGAAAATACAGCCCCCTCCAAAAAGGAGAAGAGGGAGGCGGAGAGGAGGAAAAAGACTACAGGTAGTACAGGCCAGGCCTCATTCTAATCCCTCTAGAAAATGTTTGTTAGGTTATCAACTAGACATGATAAACTCTTCTAAGCCCAGGTATTTTCTGCTGGGTAGTTGGAGAGATTTGACTCCTGGTCAATTCCCCGTTATTCATTAATTAACCTAACGTAGCAGGTGTAAAAAGACGCCTGAGTGGAGACCCCACATCCGTTTTTCAGGAAAAACGGAAGTTAGGTTAAAAATACTGCATCCCTGAAAACCTGAAACATCTGCTTTCTGCAGACCCTGCAGAGAGTGTTAATGAATTGTTTGACTGATATTGTTTTGATTCCTAGAGGGCAGTGGCAGTAAAGGAGGTGGTGGAGGATGCAATGCCAGAGAAGTCAGGATACGCAAAACCAAGAAGAAGGGCAGGAGGGATGATGACAGTGACGAGGAGACAGCAGTCATCCCACAAAGTAAGACTACAGTCATTATGTTGCCTGGGTTCCACAATGAATTCACTATGTAGCACTGCTCCCGTTTGGATCATATGCTGAAGTTATTGTGGGTGTGCACAATAAAACCCTATGTCAATTAATGTACAGTATTACATTGTTTGTTCAGTGAGGTAGTCCTCTGTAATGAGATCTTAACAGTTTTGTTGGAGGAGATTGCTCCCCTGGGTGATTAAGCCTGTTAGTGTAAGACCAAGGTAACTGTAGTACCCCCATTAAGGCCAATTATATTTTTCTTTCACTCTTTTGCAGATCGTAAAAAACAGACTGAAGTCCCCTTCATGGCCCTGGAGGAGATCACTGCTGTCCTAGAAGAAAGAGTGTGTGACTGCCCCGAAGAAATCCTCTCTGAGTTGGCGGAGCATTTAGTAAGGTAGGGATTCCTGTCACACTCAACGATCAGTCACAATCACTTTCAAGCACAATGTTTTAACCCCTTTACTCAACACACAAAATAAATACTGTGCATCAATGCGCCAGTTTTAACATGCAAGAGTCTTGCTCTGCCTGCAGGCCTTTGACTAAGACCTACCAGGAGGTGGTTCGGACTGTGTTCATGTCTTCCACTAGCTCCACGACTGGGGTGACAAAGAAGAGAAGTGTGAAAGACTTCCAGGAGGAGCTCTCCAACCTGTACAACAACATCAGGCTCTTTGAGAAAGGGACCAAGCTCTTCTCTGGTAAACTACTTTATTTAACTCCTACAGAAGTACAGGTAATCCTCATTGAATGAAAAACCTAGTAATGCAGCATAAACATCAACTGATCCATCATTATTTGAGTCCACAGATGAGACCCAGGTCCACATTGCCAAGTACGTCCTGAAGACAGTGTGCACGGACGTTACCAACATCCTGGTGAATTTCATGGCAGCTGAACTCATGATGTCAGCAGAGAATCCCAGTTCTATCACCAATGAGGTTAGCTATCCTCTCAGCTTGTCATTCCAAGCCCATTCATTCCTGTTGGTCGAGTACTTTAGTGAGGCTTCATCCATGTTCTACACATTCCCAAATGTCACAATGCATGTCAATATATCTCCCTTTAGGTCAGAGTGAAGATATTAGGAATGTTTCCAGTGGAAACCAAAGGGCCTCTTATGAAAGTGCACAACACTCTGAATGGAAAGGTAAGTTATGTTCATTCAGTTGATGGAGGTTTTACTTCTTATCATTGCAGATGTTATAAAACAAAGAGAATTACTTTGAGATTGCTCTCATATATGTATCATATGCATGGAAAGCTTTTCTGACACTATTGATATTTTATTTTCAGACAATTGAAGATTTTTTAACCAATATAGAAACGGCAGTTGAGGTGTGTGGATTCATGCTGAAGAAGGGAGACAAGAAAAGAGAAAGGTAAAGGGAGCAAATTTAAGTCCAAGCATTTACCTTGTCTATAATCATGGACCTGGGTCACTGTCTGAGGTGCTACACATTGTTGGCAGACTGGGCAGTGCATGTTGTTCTGGTTCCTATAGACAGGCCCTGTTCCTGCACCGCCAGGCTTTGATAGAGCAGCTGAAGGAGACTGAGGACCCAGCCCTGATTCTCCACCTGACCAGTGTGCTGCTCTTCCAGGCCAGCACCCACTGCATGCTGCACGCCCCCGGACGCTGTGTCCCCCAGATCATAGGGACTCTGGTGGGCCGCGTCTCTGAGGTACTGCTCCCTTTCTCCTTGGTTCTCATTGATAATACATTACACTAAATTGCTAGTGTTATTATACCAGTAATAGTTAGAATGGTGTATATTTTCAGCCTTTTATGTTGTTGGGATGTTTTTGATTAGCTCTATGGGGGACCTATGGTGATCTGTTTCTGCAGCACTTACATTGTGACCTGTTTACAATTGACACAATTTTTAAGATGACGTCATACTGAAGCTTTTGGACGGGTGTGGTTGTTCCAGGAGCAGCACAGGCTGCTGACGGGCTACCAGGGTCTGGTGGTTAAGAGGTTGGTGAGCCAGAGCCAGGGGAAAAAGCAGGAGCAGGGGGAGGGAGAGAACCCAGAGGAGGGGGACGAGGCAGAGGCCATCCGGAAGGAGCTGGTCTCCCTAACCAGCGAGGTAAAGGATCTGGTCCTCTCTCAGAAGAAGACGTCTGGGACTGAAGAGTGAATGGGCTTGTGCCACATCGACTGCGTTGCAGTTGGAAACTGCCAGCTGACTGATCTGATCTACAAATCACCTAACTACTCATTATTATTTGTAGATCAGCCTGTTAGTGCCGATTTACCTACAATCAATTGCGGATTTATTGCTCGCCAAAGCAGCCAATGAATATCTAGAGATCTAGAAAAAAATTATAAATGAATAATGACATTCTGTAGATCAGCTGCCCCAAACACAATTGTCTTACAAAGTGATTTCTCAACAGTCGTACCCATTTAGACTAAGAAATATCTGATACCCACCTAGTGTAGCGTTGTGAATGGTCCTGTTATTTCTAATTATTTGCAGTAAATTCCTTTGGGATGTCATTTGAATTAACAGTCCAATTAAGTCCTCAGTGCGGTAATGTAATAAATAATTCATGGATGAATTAAAAAACACTTAGCCTCTCTTGGAATGTAACTTAGTTTGTGTCTTTTTGGTTTATATTCAACATGATAATTCAGAGGTGGTAACAATTTTATTCATGTCACTTCAAATTTCACAGAAGCTAGATATGTATCCATAGTAGTCTTAAATCACTGCCTCATCCAGGCTACTGTATCTTCAGTATCTTCTTCATTCTACTGAAATGAAAGATACACAGACCACTGGCGCCCTCCATTGATAACACACACTGGGACCAACTGCACATGAAACTTGTATTAGGGACAGATCTAAATTTATTGGGGAGGGGGTGAGTCCAACTAAAGGTGTCATAAAATAAATTGAAGACCCTCCCCCTCATACAATGAAAAACAATAACTAGCGACCCTGTGTTTTATAAACGTGGATATCAACTTTGCTACTTGTGTGGCACATGCCACGTAGGGCCAGAGAGTTGAGGGTTCACCGCCACCACAGACGAGCTCCTTCTCCCTCCCCGTTTCATTTACACTACGATCAGAGCCAGCTGCAGACAATGATCAGCTAGGGGGAAATCAGATGTTCTACATTCTGATGGCATATTTATAATAATATAAAATATATGTAACAAATGTCAATGCACCATACAACCAATAAACAAAGCATACTGACTGGGCACTTTAATATTATGGTTTGCATTTACAACACCACAATAAATAGACTGTCAAGCTCAACAAACAGAGAATACATCCATCCCTACCTTGTAGGCTTACCCAGTATTGAAGGCTTGACAAACAGAGAATACATCCATCCCTACCTTGTAGGCTTACCCAGTATTGAAGGCTTGACAAACAGAGAATACATCCCTCCCTACCTTGTAGGCTTACCCAGTATTGAAGGCTTGGTTCAACAATCTCAGAATGTCATTCAACTTTTTAGTGTTTTGTAACAGATGTCTCTTTCCATTCATCAATTGGCTGTGGCACAGTTTGGATTGGTTGATTTTTATTTGTCAGTAAAAATAAATACATAGTGTATTCGGAAAGAATTCAGACCCTTTACATTTTCGACACTATGTTTACAGCCTTATTCAAAAATGTATTTTAAAAACTATCCCTCATCATTCTACAAACAATACCCCATAATGACAAAGCAAAAAGACTCACATTTACATAAATATTCAGACCCATAAGTATTCAGACTTTGGTGAAGCACCTTTGGCAGTGATCACAGCCCAGAGTCGTCTTGGGTATGACGCTACAAGCTTGGCACACCTGTATTTTGGGAGTTTCTCCCATTCTCTGCATATCCTCTCAATCTCGGTTAGGTTGGATGGTTAGTGTCGCTGCACAGCTATTTTCAGGTCTCTCCAGAGATGTTCGATCGGGTTCAAGTCCGGACTCTAGCTGGGCAACTCAAGGACATTCAGAGACTTGTCCCGAAGCCACTCCTGCGTTATCTTGGCTGTGTGCTTAGGGTCATCCTGTTGGAAGGTGAACCTTCACCCCAATCGCTCTGGAGCAGGTTTTCATCAAGGATCTCTCTGTACTTTGCTCCTTTCATTTTTCCCTCTATCCTGACTAGTCTCCCAGTCTCTGCCCCTGAAGAACGTCCACACAGCATGATGCTGCCACCACCATGCTTCACCATAGGGATGGTGCCTGGTTTCCTCCAGATGTGACGCTTGGCATTCAGGCCAAAGAGTTCAATCTTGGGTTCATCAGACCAGAGAATCTTTTTTTCTCATGGTCTGAGAGTCCTTTAGGTGCCTTTTGGCAAACTACAAGTCGGCTGTCATGTGCTTTTTACTGTGGAGTGTCTTCCATCTGGCCACCCTACCATAGAGGCCTGATTGGTGGAGTGTTGCAGAGATGGTTGTCCTTCTGGAAGCTTCTCCCATCTCCACAGAGGAACTCTGCTCTGTCAGAGTGACCATCGGGTTCCTTCTCCCTCGATTTCTCAGTTTGGCTGGACGGCCAGCTCTAGGGAGAGTCTTGGTGGTTCCAAACTTCTTCCATTTAAGAATGATGGAGGCCACTGTGTTCTTGGACCTTCAATGCCTCAGAAATGTTTTGGTTCTCTTCGCCAGTTCTGTGCCTCGGAACTCTATGCTTCAAAGCGCTCAGGACTTCAGACTGGGGTCAAGGTTCACCTTCCAACTTATGTAAATGTATATTTGTTTTATTTATTTTTTAAATAAATGTGCAAAAATATCAGAAATATATTTTTGCTTTGTCATTATGGAGTATAGTGTGTAGATTGAGGGGGAAAAACAATTTAATTTATTTTAGAATAATGCTGTAGCAAAATGTGGAAAAAGTGAAGGGGTCTCAATACTCATGACTTCCTAATGCACAATATTATAATCATCACCACCGTGAGAGGGGAGTATTCCCTAATATTGAACAGCAAAATAGACTGAAATCTGTAAAGGATTTTCTCTTTAGACTATGCCAGAAGTAAATTAAATATTTTTTATCCCCCCATCATGGTACCATGTGAACGGTTGAGTAAGTGGCTTGGATAATATTACATTATCTGGATTGTGTGTGCCAGATGGAACGAGATTGGCTGCTTTCAAAGGGGAATGCCAAAGGGGATATTTAACTGAAAGGTAGTAATCAACGTTCTACACATATAGATTGCTGAATGATACATTTTTAGATTGAACCGAATGTAGACCGATGTAATAGAAGAAACATGATTATAAAATGCTTTTCTTCATGGGTTTTTAGGAAGGTCAGTGTCTAGACCTGCTCCATTTTCTACCATGTGGTAGTTGTCTGTCAGCCGATCTTTAGTAAAGCCCCTAGCAGCATACTGTAGAGATGGTGGGTGCATCTCAATATTGTAAAGTGTCTTCCTTTCCTTCATCTACACTGATCTGATGATTAAGGATGGATGCAAGCAATTTAACAGAACCAATAGCTGGTTCTAGCTGCATAGTAATTATTTCTGATCGCTGCAGATCATCTGTGTTGCAGTCTAACACCTGACTGCTATAGGTCTACTTGACTGACAGTACACCACCACAGAGATGAGGGAGTCTGTCTTGGGTGGTTTTCACATAGACCCGCCTGAGGAGGGACACATGCCCTACTCTGGATACACAAGTCTATCCACAGGCAAGTGCCTCCGATTGCCATGGAAACTAGCAAGAGCTCAAGCTGGATGAGCTATGTGCATGAAGTAGAGCCTGGGCCCAAGCACAAAAGTTAACTGTCATTTTTTTTCTCCCCAGTCCAAGGTTTCAGTGGATTTTGTATCTTTAGCCCCTACTCTAATAATCAAGTCAGTGGACCGCCCTTCATCTCTGTTCGAAGGCCGTCCATCTCCTTTCTCTTGTTGCTCGCCATCGCTTTTCATCGGCCGTCCATCTCCTTTCTCTTGTTGCTCGCCATCGCTTTCCATCGGCCGTCCATCTCCTTTCTCTTGTTGCTCGCCATCGACTTTTCATCGGTCTTCCATCTCCTTTCTCTTGTCGCTCACCATCTCTTTTCAGTTGCAAGAACAAGATATTTGATCAAACAAACGTGACAATTGCTGAATATTTTTGTTTACAACTTATATTTTTGTTAGCATTTTGGAGGTTTTGATCTCAACACACATTTCTTCTCCATTTGCTAACAATTATTATTATTTTTGTTTATGGTTTTTAAAGTTTGAAGTCAAACCATTTTGTCCTCAAATTGACTCCATAGAACACACCTGTACACAAGAAGAGCTTCAGGCTCATTACCTGAGAGCTGACGGGATGACTCAAGGGTGCATGGGCAATGTGTTTCCAGGAAATATTTTTTTACGGATCTTGCTAGTAGACAGTCCACAGGAGCAACTGCAACATCATAGAATAATCAGGTCATGGCACACATCACATACCATTTATTGCCCATATAATTGGATATCATTCGTGTTATGTTCAACACATTCTATAATGCATGTTATTTAAACACAAGGCTCCTTAAGCGGAAGAAAACACCTTTTACTGAACAATACTAGATCCACCTTCTCTTGAGACACCCCCAAGTAGCTGTTGCTTAGTAATAGTGCTCGGAGCTATGATTTATAGTGAGCTTGAAAGCCCTTAGCACGCTCATTAGTCACTGCTGGCAGAATAATGAATTCCAGAGAGGAAGCTGATTTAAGAACACCATCCCTTATATTCTTCAAGCTGAAAAGAATCGCCTTGGTACAACTATGTTCTTTTGAATGTATCTAAATTCACCTGGCCCAGCTACAAAGGGTTGCAGAGGCCAACGTCTCTTTGAGGCTAAATGTCCACATTGGAAATCAACCCGTTGACCTTTCAGAGTCTGGCATCCGTTTTAGACTATAATGCCTGTGACCATGACCCAAATGTGTTTGCAGAGAGGACCTTTTGCTTTTGTAATTTAAGTTCGTATTAACAGAAATGAGCTGGTTACCTATTACCATCTAACCCAGTTGAATGTTAAATACATCAGGAGAATTCCACTAAAACCTGTGAGCATATCAAACAGAACCTTGTGCATAAACACCTTCAAATAGTCCAGGCATCAGACATGACTGACTGGCAATATACCATTACCATATTCAACACTGTTTTATAAGCGGTGTGACCAATGCAACATTGAAGTGTGTAGCTAATATCAATAGCCAAGATGAAGGTGGACTTATGGAAATAAGTGTATGGTGAGATCATGCATAAATGCGCTGTGGAAACGTTTCACGTGTGTAACCACTCGGGGGAGGGGCTGACAGGAAAGAGACACCACTGGGTGATGCAGAGATGTGCCTTGGGCCAATTATTTTCTTGAGCGGATGATCAGTGAGACAGAAAATAATTACAAATCATTTGTAGACTGCAAATTGACCACACGCACATATAATATTAGACTAAAACATAATTTCTAACCTTGCATACATTTGTATTCGATCACGCCATGCGTGGGAATACTTACGAACAGATATCCAAAATGAAAATCTCTGGGAGCTGATTTTCTGAGGTTCTTAGTCTTTTATGCACAACAATGAAATGATTAAATAATTTTTTAAGAAGATTTTGGGGGCCAAATAAAACTGCACGCAGGCCACCATTTGGCAAACCCTGGTGTAATGCGTCTCTAGAGTGCATGGTACATTAAACACAAATAGGATTCAAGGCCATGTTGAGTCAATCTAAACAAATAGACTGCAGCAACAAAAAACAAAAAAATTTGTGGGTTGCTAAGGAACTTTTTTCTAAATTTCTTTGCCTTTTTTATGATGTGTGTAAACCATAGTATAATTGCAGAAGTACAGTATAAGTCAAATCTAACATGCGTTATAAAGAAGTAAACCAAACCAGGAGTAAATACCAAAGACTATTAACATGGCAAGAAATGTTAATGTTTTATTACATTCAAGAGTGGCCTAAGTGCAGTACACTGAAATAGCACATTTTCAGCAGATGTAGCAGCATTCTGACTGGCATAGACTAATTAATAGGCACAAAACAATCAAACAGAAATATCAATGAAAAAAATGTAATAGCCTGGCTGCCTTTCACCATAATCAAAACCACAGAAGCAGTTCATTTACATGCTTTGTAAACAAATTCAACACAGCTAAAATATACTGTCCTTGTCGAAACAGCAATCACAACTCCTCATGAATTTGACTAGTGAGAGCAAATTAGATAAATGGTCGAACAAAACCTACATGGCAGTGAAGTCTGTGTCCTCCAAGTCAGACCACAGAGCGATGCTCCCCACACACGTACACAGCGCTGGGTCGGATACGCCGCTTCGTGTGGCCGGGCAGCTGAGGGAGAAACTTGAAGTACTTGGGCATCAGGTCAAGGCAGGCATCGCGGAACTTCTTGATCCGCCAGTAGTAAATGAGAGGGTTGAGAGCCGACTTGAGGTAGCACAACCAAAGGAGCCAGGTGCTGACTTCAAAGAAGTTGTCCTTGTGGTAGAAGGGGCTGCTGAAGGTGGAAACCAGGCTGTAGGCGGTGAAGGGCGCCCAGCACATGGTGAACACCGAGAAGAGGATGAGTATGGTGGTGAAGGCACGTGTCTTGAAGCTCATGTCTATGTTCATCTGGAAGGGCCTCTGCAGGCTCATGAGGCCCAGCTTGCTGGCCTGACTAAGGCAGATGCTGTCCGGGTGGCTGTGGATGCGCACAGCGTTGTGCCGGATGGTGTTCAGGATCCCCATGAAAGTGTACAACATGACCATGAAGGGGATGAAGAAGAAGGCCATCATGAGGAGCAATACATAGGCGAGGTACCCTGGCTCGCTGGTGTAGCCAAAAACACACTGTGGAGCTCTAGAGGGGATCTGGAGAGAAGGGTGACCTGTGGCTAGTGGGAAAGAGAAACAGAAGGAGAGAGTCCAAGTGATGACTATGAACACTTTGGCTCTGTGGGGACTCAACTTGTCCTGTTTCTGGACTATGATCAGGAACCGATCTATGCTTATTATAAGCAGGATAGCCATGCCCTCTATGACAAAGAGCCAGAAGAACATTGCCGACACTCGGCAGAAAACATCCCCGAAAATCCAGCGTGTGGTCACCACAGTAACCAGGGCGAAGGGCATGTTGAGGACAGCCAGCATCATGTCTGCGAAGGCCAGGCTGGCCAATAGGATGTTGATGGCGGATCGCATGGCAGCGCGCTGGTAGACCATCAGAACCACCACCACATTCCCCAGGAAGGCCACCAGCAGGATAGAGACCATGGCCATGCAGAAGAACACCTGGAGGGGCAGGCTGACGCCATGCACACTATCCTGGGCCTCAGATGTTGGCGTGACTGTGACCAGGTCCAGAGGTGACCAGGAGATGCCATTGGAGCTGTTTTGCATGGACATGTCTTCCATGTCAGGCTGGCCCTGGAGGAGGTGGTCAGAGAGGTTCAGCAGCCTCATGACGAGGCAGCAGAGGCTGGCGTTGTTGGACTCCCCTGCCTCCACAGGGGGAACGACAGTGGAGTAAACCATTCTTCCCCAAGGGGTGCAGGCTTGGGTTTAGACATCGTTACTGGAGCTCTTCTCTCGCCAAACATGATACCTCTGATGCATTTCTTAGTCCTGAAGAAGCCAGCATCTTAGCATGGAGGAGAGATCCTGGGGAGACGGAGAGGGAAATGGAGGCAACACAGAAACATAAATGTCTAAATAGTTTGGTCTGTTTTTCCATAATAATAATACATTTAAAATGGGTATTATTTGTTTTAAAATGTTGCATTCCTCAAAAGACAATATTATGTATAAAATTAAATGACTTCTTTCAATGCATTTGTCAAACTGAAACGTTCATATACACATTGATCTGCACCTAATTCACTGTCTCCATGATTAGGCACTTTGAAAGGAGATCAACAGAGATTGAGATAACATCCTTTCCCTCCAAGTCCCCTCGGTGTTACAGTGAATGAGACACTAAAGCCTCTAATCCATTCAGTGTTGGACGGGAGGGAAGGCCCTTGTGGGGAAAAGTCAGTCAGCAAAATCCTACCCTGACACGCAACACAGGGCACAGAGAAGACATTAAAACTGCTAAAAGCTACCAACTTCATATGGGACTGGCAAGGATCTTCCCTGTACTTGCCACACTCCTCTTCATCCTCAGTAAATACTGCACTTCCCTACAAACAACATGGCCTTCCCAACACTAACATAACAGTTGTTGTCTCTCATTTTAGGTTTCCATTTGGAGGTAACTCCACTTCAACTCTGCCAATCAGCTGGTGGAACTGGTGTACAGAATGAATTTAAAGATTTAATGAGATTTTTTGCGTATTTATGTATCCCTTTAATGCCACAGGTAATTTATTTTCCCAGAAGAAGTGTGTTTTACAGATGTTAGAATGCCTAGCCTACATGGGGGAGAGTGGGGTAAATTGAGTGTTTTATATTCAGCATCACTCCGTCAAGGGAAATACATTATTCTTTCTAACAAAGATCTCTGAATACACTACCATTCAAAAGCTTGGGGTCACTGAGAAATGTCCTTGTTTTGGAAAGAAAAGAAAATGTAAAATAACATCAAATTGATCAGAAATACAGTATAGACATTGTTAATGTTGTAAATGACTATTGTAGCTGGAAACTGCATTTAAAAAAAAAATGGAATATCTACATATGCGTATAGAGGCTCATTATCAGCAACCATCACTCCTGTGTTCCAATGGCACGTTGTGTTAGCTAATCCAAGTTTATCATTTTAAAAGGCAAATTGATCATTAGAAAACACTTTTGTAATTATGTTAGCACGGCTGAAAACTGTTGTCTTGATTAAAGAAGCAATAAAACTGGTCTTTAGACTAGTTGAGTATCTGGAGCATCAGCATTTGTGGGTTCGATTACAGGCTCAAAATGGCCAGAAACAAAGTGCTTTCTTCTGAAACTCATCAGTCCATTCTTGTTCTGAGAAATGAAGGCTATTCCATGCGAGAAATTGCCAAGAAACTGAAGATCTCGTACAACATTGTATTACTCCCTTCACAGAACAGCTCAAACTGTCTCTAACCAGAATAGAAGAGGAGTGGGAGGCCCCGGTGCACAACTGAGCAAGAGGACAAGTACATTAGTGTCTAGTTTGAGAAACAGATGCCTCACGTGTCCTCAACTGGCAGCTTCATTAAATAGTACCTGCCTCAACGTCAAAAGTGAAGAGGCGACTCCGAGATGCTGGCCTTTCTGATCACCAACAACAATGAGATAGCCTATAGGGAGAAGGTTAGAGACTGACCGCGTGGTGCAAGGACAACAACCTCACCCTCAAAGTGATCATGACAAAGTAGATGATTGTGGACTACAGGAAAAGGAGGACCAAGCACGCCCCCATTCTCATCGACGGGACTGTAGTGGATCAGGTTGAGAGCTTCAAGTTCCTTGGCGTCCACATCACCAACAAACTAGCATGGTCCAAGCACATCAAGACAGTCGTGAAGAGGGCACAACAAAACCTATTCCCCCTCAGGAGACTGAAAAGATTTGGCATGGGTCCTCATATCCTCCAAAGGTTTTACAGCTGCACCATCGAGAGCATCCTGCAGAGGGTATTGCGTACGGCCCATTACATCACCGGGTCCAAGCTTCCTGCCATCCAGGACCTCTACCCCAGGCGGTGTCAGAGGAAGGCCCTGAAAATTGTCAAAGACTCCAGCCACCCTATTCATAGACTGTTCTCTCTGCTACTGCACGGCAAGTGGTTCCGGGTCGCCAGGGCTAGGTCCAAGAGGCTTCTACCCCCAAGCCATAACACTCCCCCGCACATTGACTCTGTACCGGTACCCCCTGTATATAGCCCCGCTATTGTTATTTAACTGCTGCTCTTTAGTAATTTGTTATTATTCCCCTACCTTTTTTTAGGTATTTTCTTCAAACTTCATTGTTGTTTAAGGGCTTGCAAGTAAGCATTTCACTATAAGGTACACCTGTTGTATTCGGCGCATGTGACAAATAAAATTTGATTTGACGTCGTATTCCTGCGATTAATGCCTTGCATTACACCTGGGAAGAAAACACTTACATTTGGTCAACTTGCCATATCCTCAACTTACTCCATGGCCATTGGCTCAACTGTCCAAAGGAAAACATTTTGACTATATTAGCTCACACAGCTACAAGGGTGGACTTTCATGCTAGGTTTAGGACCTCATATTGTAGCTTATATAGACCCCAAATTACGTATAGAACAATATTTAAATGATCTACTTTGGTTTAGATAAAACAATCATGAAACCTCTAACACAACAAATTCATTTGACTTGGTGAAAATCTGTTTTTTGGACCAAACTTGCTTACCACTTTTTCCATGTGGTTTATTCCTTCAGACTCCATGAAATGATGACCTCTTCCTAAATATTTGGTATACTTTCCTAGAAACATGGGTGGCACATCATACCTTGGTTCAACTGACCCCACTCTCCCGTACTTTGTTTAGATAAGGCTAAGACTACTTGTTGGTACTTTGTCTGGCATATGGTTTATATCCAGAACTTGTATTGTAAGGGCTAAAAGGACTTCAGTCCTTGGAGTTTAGCTATTTAGATGTAAGCCCGGTTACTACACTATTATAAGCAGGCCAAACAACTAACTTACCACTGCTCTCCATCTCCAAAATATCATAGCAATTTCATGCATTAATTAAACCATGCCAGGGAGCAATTTCTCAAACCATGTCACTGACCAAGTCAATGTTTTTATGGGGACAACTCAAGACTGCAATAAAAAAGGCTTATCGCTTATATAAACATTGGATACTGTTATTTTAGACAGGCTGGTATCATTTAGAATGGCTCCACGGCAAACCTCAAACAGAAAATGTTGTAACTGCCAAACTATAAGCAGTTCCATCCATAGAGCTCGCCAGCTTGTAGTACTAAAAAATGGAAATGAAACCTCTGGTTCATTCAGTCATTCATATGGGGGGAATTAATTGTGAAAAAATGGGGGTTTGGGATAACCTCAGACCTTATTTTCGGTGTTTAACACAGGTTTGGGAGATCTTTAAAAAAGTGTATGACATATTTCAGGTTGACGTTTATTGTCATGAGTCTTGTCCTGGAGGCAGAACTGAGTGCAAAGTCTAAATTGGCCATATTGTAAAAATGTATGAAAACAAAAATGTGCTTTTTGGTCTTCATTTAAGGATAGGGTCAGGCACTAAGGTTAGCAGTGTGGTTTTGATTATATATAGTGCTTGCGAAAGTATTCGGCCCCCTTGAACTTTGCGACCTTTTGCCACATTTCAGGCTTCAAACATAAAGATATAAAACTGTATTTTTTTGTGAAGAATCAACAACAAGTGGGACACAATCATGAAGTGGAACGACATTTATTGGATATTTCAAACTTTTTTTCAGGGACAGGGAAGATGGTTAAAATTGATGGGAAGATGGATGGAGCCAAATACAGGACCATTCTGGAAGAAAACCTGATGGAGTCTGCAAAAGACCTGAGACTGGGACGGAGATTTGTCTTCCAACAAGACAATGATCCAAAACATAAAGCAAAATCTACAATGGAATGGTTCAAAAATAAACATATCCAGGTGTTAGAATGGCCAAGTCAAAGTCCAGACCTGAATCCAATCGAGAATCTGTGGAAAGAACTGAAAACTGCTGTTCACAAATGCTCTCCATCCAACCTCACTGAGCTCGAGCTGTTTTGCAAGGAGGAATGGGAAAAAATTTCAGTCTCTCGATGTGCAAAACTGATAGACATACCCCAAGCGACTTACAGCTGTAATCGCAGCAAAAGGTGGCGCTACAAAGTATTAACTTAAGGGGGCTGAATAATTTTGCACGCCCAATTTTTCTGTTTTTGATTTGTTAAAAAAGTTTGAAATATCCAATAAATGTCGTTCCACTTCATGATTGTGTCCCACTTGTTGTTGATTCTTCACAAAAGAATACAGTTTTATATCTTTATGTTTGAAGCCTGAAATGTGGCAAAAGGTCGCAAAGTTCAAGGGGGCCGAATACTTTCGCAAGGCACTGTATATGCTTTAAAATTCATTAGCTGATGAATATGATGTCATAGAAGAAAACAGAAGATCTCCTAAGCATGTGTTTTTCCAGAGACCATACCCCCCCCCCCCCCCTCCCCCCCAAAAAACATTAATTGTCGAGGAGTAACACCTCGATCACACCAACAGTGTCATTGCATTTTGGTACACCAAAAGTACATTCATTTCCAATGGAACGTTGTGTTTGCCTTGCAGCATTGCATTCCAGAGGCAGTTGCAGTGCGTTCTGTGTGGTGCATACGTTGGATTTATTGAACGCATGCATCAAACTGTATGCGTAGACGGCTTGACAGTAAATGGTAGCAGAATGTGAATGTTGAACTTTTGTTGCACACATCCAGATGATGCTGTGTACCATTTTGCGCAATAACGCTGTACGTGTGATCGAGGCATAAAGCCTCTGTTAAGTGTGATTTTCTAACATTCCTGCAGCACTTTCAAATGTGCTCTCTCTCTCTCATTTCTATTTTTAGTCATTCCATGTGGGTTGAACACACAAAGTGATACATTCAAAGTGATAACACGGATTCAAGGCCTATTAAATAACTTGCAGTAAAATGTAAATTGGCCTGCTTTTTTTCTACATTAACATTAATTTGTACACTGCACGGAGGATATTATTGTGTGATGGCTGTTGCTAGACTGAAACCTTGAGGCAAATTCTATCTATTTACCATTATGCATCAATAGAATTGTCAGTCACCTCACCACACCAAGGGAGAGAGTAAAATGGTTAATTAATGAGATAAACTGGTTAGCCAGAATAGAACAGGAACATATGTATTATTAGATGATAATACAATGACTGGTGGGTTGTGTGCTATATTCTGATTAAGACCGAAAGGATGTGTGCAAACAAACCTCAGACTGAAATCTAGGTCTGCCTCCTATCACTGACACTGATTGATCATCATGCTCTGCTCTCCTCATGAGGATATTATGGCAGGCATTGTTGATAGATACAGTCGCACCAATTCTGCACTGTGTAGCAGTCTTATATTCTAATTCCCACTGGGCACAAGCATCAATTCAACATGTATTCCACGTTATTTCATTGAAGTGACGTGGAAACAATGTTGTTTCTACATAATTCCTGATACAAATTATACAAGTAGCGAGGGAAATGGAGGATATGGGCCATTCCGTCATTACAGAGGTTTTCAGTAATCCAAAAAACGATTATTTGAGCTAAATGTCAGGGAAAATCATGGCCTACAGTATGTGTCCCCTTTTCATACAGAATGACCCAAAAGCCATTTGGCAGCTATGCACACACGGCTGACTCATAAAAGCAACCTTTTAACTTACCACTTTCAAATAGAATAAACATGAATTGGTGGTTAGGCCAGTATTCTTCCATTTTCAGATATTCAGCAGAATATAGTCATTTAAAGCATGTGATGGAAGAGCTAGAAAGAGATTAGAGTACATGTACAGTACCATTCAAAAGTTTGGACACACCTACTCATTCAAGGGTTTTTCTTTATTTTTACTATTTTCTACATTGTAGAATAAGACTGTTTCAGGATGCAGCTGATGCAACTGTCAAAACTATGAAATAAAACATATGGAATCATGTAGTAACCAAAAAAGTGTTAAACAAATCAAAATAGATTTTAGATTCTTCAAAGTAGCCACCCTTTGCCTTGATGACAGCTTTGCACACTTGTGGCTTTTTCTCAGCCAGCTTCATGAGGAATACTTTCCAACAGACTTGAAGGAGTTCCCACATATGCTGAGCACTTGTTAACTGCTTTTCCTTCACTCTGCAGTCCAACTCATGTCAAACTATCTCAATTGGGTTGAGGTCAGGTGATTGTGGAGGCCAGGTCATCTGATGCAGCACTCCATCACTCTCCTTCTTGGTCAAATAGTGCTTACACAGTCTGGAGGTGTATTTTGGGTCATTGTCCTGTTGAAAAACAAATGATAGTCCCACTAAGCGCAAACCAGATCGGATGGTGTATCGCTGCAGAATGCTGTGGTAGCCATGCTGGTTAAGTGTGCCTTGTCACCAGCGAAGCACCATCACACCTCACACCTCCTCCTCCATGCTTTACGCGGAGACCATCCGTTCACCTACTCTGTGTCTCACAAAGATACGGCGGTTGAAACCAATAATGTCAAATTTGGACTCATCAGACCAAAGGACATAATTCCCCTGGTCTAATGTCCATTGCTCGTGTTTCTTGGCCAAAGCAAGTCTCTTCTTCTTATTGGTGTCCTTTAGTAGTGGTTTCTTTGCAGCAATTCGACCATGAAGGCCTGATTCACGCAGTCTCCTCTGTTATTACTGTTATTTCTCTCTGCTTATTTGAGCGGTTCTTGCCATAATATGGACTTAGCCCTATTTGGCAAAAGACCATCTTTTGTTTACCACCCCTACCATGTCACAACACAACTGATTGGCTCAAACGCATTAAGGAAAGAAATTCCACAAATGAACTTTTAACAATTTAAATGCATTCCAGGTTATTACCTCATGAAGCTGGTTGAGGTTATTACCTCATGAAGCTGGTTGAGGGAATGCCAAGAGTGTGCAAAGCTGTCATCGAGGCAAAGGGTGGCTATTTGAAGAATCTCAAATATAAAATATATTTTGATTTGTTTAACACTTTTTTGGTTACTATATGATTCCATATGTGTTATTTCATAGTTTTGATGTCTTCACTATTATTCTACAATGTAGAAAATAGTAAAAATAAAGAAAAATCCTGGAATGGTGTGTCCAAACCTTTGACTGGTACTGTACATATCCACAGAAACCATAGTAACTGGTAAGAAGGAACTGCCTGGTACCTTGCAAGTCAATGATAACACTGCATGTTGAGTAGTTGTGGAACCTAGCAACAGGGACCTGCTGCCAGCCACTAGGCCTACCTATCTGAATGCTTTGGATCTCTTTCAAAACAATGTTGAGCCTTTCATTAACCACTGCAAATGATCATGTTGATGTATCATATGGTCCTTAAAGCCTTAGATGATTCTAAGAGACGCAAAAGTTATGCTGCTAACCATACAGTTAATGGAAATTGCGTTTATCTTTTGGAGTGTCTAAATAGGAATTTGAATTACACATATGTTTCTGAGCTGGATAATGTTGTTCAGTTATCAAATGGGGAAATAAAACATCATACATTCATAGTAATTCATACAGTTGTAAAGTTACAAATAATAGTAGTCAACATTAACATGGTAAGAGGTGTAGAAATGAGTGATTAAACGACGTGATTAAAATGTATAAACGTTCCTTTTGATGCATTTTCTGCAATAGCCTACAGTCAGCCATTATCTGCCGGCCTATTAAAATAGTATCTCATCACAGGAAATTATTGATTGTGAGGCTATAGAGTTTCATAGCCTATACATTCTGCGATATAGACACTGAAACAAACCCATACAAATTAAAATTATAAGCCTACTTGGTTATTTTTGATAACAGTATTATTATTATTATGCTTGTTTGATGATAGCCTAATATTAATTTAATAAAATATAATTGTTTTAAAATGTTTGCATTGTATTAACTGAAACCACTTTTCAGTAAGTATTTATTTCGATTATATTATCCTCGGTCTAGAAAAAGTTAAATTACCTTTTTCCTTCCAAAGTCTCAGGTTGACCAATATCGTTATTGGGTTTCAGTTAAGACAGACCCTTTCACGCTGCTTGTTTCATATAGTCTTTCTGTTGATCCATCTCGCTGTCCAGATGCTTTTTGTAATTCCTCGAAGTCACGTCACAACTACATATTCGAGGTGTAATTAATCTCTCGTTGCACGCTAATTAACAAGTCTAATAAAATAATATTGTTTACAGAGAGGCAAACGGCGAATGCCACCTACACAATTCAACAAAAGCAGTGAAGTAAAATGTAGCTCCTCCGCATATCGTTATAGCTTTGTTTAGCAAGGAATTGATTTCGCAGCAAAATAAAAAACGGCTGGATTGGCCTAAAGGCCTACCAGACAGAATCATGACTCAAAACGGGCTTTGAACAAGTTGATTGTCTGTCATTTGATATTATTTCCTATAGCTCTACCCTAATCTTTGTTTTCCTGAGAACGATCATTTTGATTGTCACTGTCGGGGTCCACCGTAGGCTCTAATATTGCGTCACTAAAACCTCTGTCGGTATCCCGGTTAACTGACAGTCCCATCATCCAGTAATATGGACAGGATTGGGTACGGTCCTCCGTTAGGGCACGCCCATTATCTCGAGCTCCAATTGAAATGGATAATGGCCATAAAGAGGAGTTAATGTCTGGTTGCATGACTAGGCCTACAGGGCACGTGTGATAGGCGTTGTATTGTTACACTGTATACAATCATCATCAAACACTCAGAAAAATAAAATGTTACAACAAGATTCCAATCAGTGTATGTTTGGTCATTAGATGTTCCACTAATAATAGCTACTTACAGCTGTATAAAACTGCTTATTACACATCTCACTACCCCATTTTCAAATCAGGCGACCCCACATGGTGTCTCGACCCCTAATTTGGGAAACGCTGTGCAAGTTACACTATATTTTTTTAAAGTCAGCGCTAAATAGATAATAGCAAGGTCAGTGCCTCCGTATCAGCAGTGCTCTATTCTCTGCCACCATCTCAGAAACTACACTTAGTAATGGTGAGAGGAGCGATGAGAGAACTCGGCAGTATCCAAGAAGCTGTTAAGTGTGAATAACTCAATCCAAGCAAGTCATTCACACATTCAAGCTTTGGAAAGACATATTATAAATACTGTGCACGTAATAGATCGCATACATCCCTTCTAGTTACATCCGGTTGTAAAATGGGAACACACATTGGAACAGGAAGACTGATAACTGCTGAGGAACTTTCTGGAATTTCCTTGCCATAAAAAGGCCTACATTAAAACAACTTTTAAAAACAATGTCCTTTATTTTGCAAAAATTGTGCGTTTGCAGCAAGCTGTGAAAACTGAGACCATCAAACCAAAGTAACCTCACAAAATTGCTACTGAATCAACAAAGAACCCACTACTCATATCTCATGAATAAGAGTTTACAACTTAATCACAATGTGGAGTAGGCCACAAACATGACACTGTCCAAGTATGAACCCTACAATACAATACTTTTTTATTACATGGGCACCCCCTTCCATAATAAATCAATCTATTTACACATTAATTACATTTCAAATGTATTGAATGTCTCTCAAACATCCCTTTAATTCACATCTTCATCAACATTAGTGACAAGTAAATAATGGCATCCTGATTATTCACTCTTTCATGAAATGTCCCAGCAATGCATTTATATATAAACTATAGAAGTTCTTGGCAGGATATCCCCACACTGAACACAGAGATACATTCACTGGTCATTGCAAACTGCAGGCCTCACTTGATACACACTGGAGGATTACATATCATGACATATTGGGGGCACACATGGAAGACAAAAACAAGTTAAATATATTGAATGATTTCCACTCTTGGAACAGGATTGACAAACATACAGAACATTTGTTTATATAAATGTCAAATTAAAGAGTAGAGTAGCTTGATACTTGCAGAGAGATGCACAACTGGTAAGTGACAACTTACTAGCATCTAGAACCAGTTTTGTAACTGGGATCCATTTACCACAGGGTCAGTTGTATGTGAACATGTAGCCTTATGACTCAACATACAGGGATGAAGCCCTTAAATAAAAGTAATTTGTCAATAATCATTCATTCATTTGCAGGCCAAATATCATAGCTATCAGTCATAACTATATAGCAGGAATCCTTAGTGGGGAAACAGCCACGTCCATTTGCGATATTACACCAAAGAAGTTACTGCAAACAACAAACACCGTTTTCTCCCCTCGGACATCATTGCACACGCAATAGTGGAGCACAATATGTAGATTTATTTTTTTACTATGCTGATGCTCCGCAGTTTGGCAAAAACGATAACAACGATGGTGGGGTGGCCAGTGGTGCCGTTTCCCCCTACTGCAGAGTTCATCTTTAATGTGATTAGTAAATGTGTATTGAGATTGAAATATTCTGTCACAAATGATATGTTTTTATTGTTACGACCTTGGTGTTTATAACACTGATTACCACCTCCACAAGGACGCCATATTTTTGGAGCAGTGGTAACATGTCTAGCTCTGGACCCAAGGGTACTGGGTTCAAATGGCAGGTTATCATTTATTGTCATGAATCTTGCCCTGGAGGCAGCTCTGCAGAGTGGTCACTAGCAGGCACAGCCAGAAAATCTGATTTAAAACTAACCTTAAAGGGATACTTCGGGATTTTGGCAGTGTGGCCCTTTATTTACTTCTGCAGAGGCAGATGAACTTGTGGATACCATTTTATGCCTCATTGCCAAAATCCCCAAGTATCCCTTTAACCACAACTGCTAATCCTACTGCCTAACTCTAACCAAATATCCAATTGTCTTAATTAATATATAGCCAATTTTGACATCTAGCGGAAATCACTAATTTCTGCCTCTAGGACAAAATTCATGACAATAAACGTCAACATGCATTCAAATCATGCCTCAAAACCTCATGCTTCTCCCTCATTCCATTACAGTATGTAGAACTCCAAATATTGCAGTTTCATCTGGACGAGGACAACAAACATAAATAATTAATACACTTGGCTGATGGCTGTTGGATTTAAAGACCAGGAATAATGCATCTTCGTCCTAGATATCTTTGATCTTCTTTGCATCCTCCGTCTTTGGTGGTATGATCTTAACCTCGAAGGGGATGAAATGCTTCAGAAGTGCTTCAGTATCTTTCAAGTCAAGAGAGTACTCCAGGGCGACCTTGCCCAATGTCCATGTTTGGGGAGCATTCTTATGATTGTTGAGAGCTTGGAGGGCCTCAATAATAGACAGTTTGCCTTTAGGGACATCAATGATCTCAACAATACCATAGGGGTCCCCAGGTAGGCTGGAAATTAGAGGCCTGCGCTCCTCTTTCTCCTCAGTCACCTCCTTTGGAGCCTGTTAGGATCAAACAGAGTAGGGTTATAATCAAGCACATAGATAAAGGCCTAGCTATCAAATAATCCATCACTGAAATTTAAATTGAATAGTCATTATTTAGGCTCACCTCTGTAGGATCCTTTGATTCCACATAAACTGACTTCAGGAACCCCAGTAGAGGGTCGTTTCTCTTGTGGATGGCATCAGAGATCTCAGTAACTGAAGGAAACAGAACCAGCCCGAGCATGGAGGTAGAGGGTGAACCCTAGTGCTGGATGGGTAATTTGCATACTGACACACTAGGAATCTTTGCTGGTAACGTTACATAGCTAGCTATCTATGTGCTTGCAACATAATTGGAAAACTGATAGTCACCACACATTCACCCACACTTAAACCTTGGTTTCAAATTAGTTAACTAAGCTGTACGAAACAACCCCCAGTATAGAGTAAGCTTTACTAGCTACCTAACGTTATTTGCTAGCCTGGCAGGCGTACCTGACTTTGATGAGCCTCCGATTTGAGTTAGCTAAGTACTGTCTGGAGCTAGTCAACAGTACGTCATTGCAATGACATAAAGTCCTATGTATGTACTCACTCTGTGTACTCTGAACAGGATCAATGTGGGTCTGATGTCGAGGTGCCGCTTCAGGTTTTGCCTTCCCGATCTCACGATGTACCCGGTTTTCTAAGTTAAAATTCCTAAACAACCGTGCAACGCGTGCCCCCATTTTTTGCATAATCAACCCTGGGAACGGTGAAGTTCGTCCAACAATTTTAACGGAGAGCGAGAAAGTTCTATCATGGTAGCTGGAAATTCCACAGCGAACCCGTGTGGCCCGGAGAACATCAAGCGTCTGGTTCCACCAGTCTGGGTTCCACATTCATTATTTCGCTGGGGACACACTTACCAGCAGGTGGTAGCAGATCCTTGGAGTCTATTCAGTACAGTAACCTACAGTGTAGGTAGACAGGCAGGCAGAGAGGATGGAAACCGTATGATGCCTCTGGAAAAGGCTATAAGGACACGCAGGCGCCTGACGACAAAACCGATATTTAATTTATAAAACATTAGGTTAAGGTTTGGGTTAGGGTCAGGGTTATGGGTTTGGTTAAGGTTAGGGTTAAGGGTCCGTTTGAGGTTTTTGCTAGTTTGCCAGCTGTGTCCTTAGTCTCCCAGCCTCTTTGGTGTAGGCGGCCTATAGTTCAGTGTTTGTTCTAGTATTAGTGAGAGTGACACTTCTGGAGGCACTGTAGGCCTATGACCAGAGGACTGGTTATTGTAGTAAGGTAACACTAGAGTCATACAGGTTTTTAGTCTTTTTACTGAGTCTGACTTGGATTTGAGTTATATGGGAGCCATGAAGGTGTTGTATATCTCTTGAATAGTTTAACCAACCAAGTCACCTTTACATATGTGAACACTACAGAGCACATCTGGCAAGGATCAACTGGCAAGGACAAATACCACATTTCAAAATACCATAGCCTACATTATTAGAAACACATACATTCTTTTGCTGAAATGTCATTGACTTGGGCGCCACTACTCACATTCATAGGAACTGTCAGGTGAAGTAGCATTTGAGCAATGTTGGAAATGTTTCAAAGGTGATGGTTTACGTAAAATATGATTTTGGCCTGGCTGTCACACTACCGACGAAATGTTTCTGACAGTCTGATCACCTCTGAATGCAGGCATTGAGATTAATGATGGACTCATTGTCTTGTAACTCAAATTATCTAAGTAACTCAATTCAAGTTTATTACACATCACAACATTTGAGACAGAAGAGACACATTTGAGATCTTGCGTAAAACTCTTTATTGAAAAAAAAAACGGTGAAAATGTGTTATTTAATGAGATGGCAAAACAATGAATTCTGATTGTTGCTTGTTGCGTGCAATCCCTGACCAAAAGCTGCTACTTGATTGTCATAAGTGCTTTCATAATCTCAGTATCCAGAGACAAATCTCTGCGCTGTCACAAAAGGGTAGGGCTTCCATTACTCATAGTTTAGTTAAATTCATTGGCAAGATACAGCATGATTAGGCAATAGTGGTATAGTGTATTGAGCATCACACTCACCTAATCAAACTGAATTCAACTAGTGGCAACACTGTCATGGGTTGTAGCTCCTCCCACTTGCAGGCTGAGGAGTCATGTGTCTAGATTCTAGACCAGGGTTCCGCTGCTGGCAGACCACAGGGGTTTTATTTGGCCCTCCAAGTCTTCTGAGCAACATTTTCATTGTTGGACATAAAAAATTGTAAAAACACCAGGAAATCAGCTATAAGTGATTTTAATTTGGGAAATCTGTCCCCAAGTATTTCCACGCATAATAGAGAGATCATATACGTGATCATATACAAATGTAAGCAAGGTTTGAAATTATACTTTTTTTGTAAAATATTATGTACATTTGGGCTTCTTGCGGTCAATTTACAGTCTACAAATGATTTGTAAGTGTGTTCTGGCCCCCCAACCATCCACTCAAGAAACAATCGGCCCGCGGCTGAATCTAGTTGATGATCCCTGCTCTAGGCCATAATATTAACTTGCACATGTTCAGGACACGTCTGGGAATGTGTCTATCTTACAGAGAGAGAGAGAGAAAGACTCCTACAAAGATAGTTGGACAGAGCCCACCTTAACATGTGCAAAACACGTCAAAGGAACTAAAGACTTGTTTGCATGTCTCTCCTTGTTATCTGTGGGACTGAGTAACAGTGAGTAAATATTGATAGCTGCATCCTCTTTCTACAACCAACCTCCTGATCTGAGGAAAACTTGATCATACACACACTAAATTGAGGACAGATACAGGTAACTGCCAAAATAAAGGAAACACCAACATAAAGTGTCTTAATAGGGCGTTGGGCCAACACGAGACAGAACAGCTTCAATGCACATTGGCATAGATTCTACAAGTGTCTGGAACTCTATTGGAGGGATGTGATGCCATTCTTCCACAAGAAATTAAATCATTTGGTGTTTTGTTGATGATGGTGGTGGAAAACGCTGTCTCAGACGTCACTCCACAATCTCCCATAAGTGTTCAATTGGCTAATTGAAAAGCTGTTCAAAAGAGACATTCTATTCCATTTTTTTGTACTCCCTGACGAAGGCCATGCAGCCGAAACGCTTTGTTTCTATTGAACATGCCATACTAATAAAGGCATTTTAATCAATTATATGAAGAGTGCCTTGGTCCTCCTTTCTTTTTGATGACCAATTTACCCCTTTTACCAAAGAGCACCTTCTATCTACCAAAATGTACTATTGTGTAACTTAGTAGCGCTTCCCTTCCTCCTCTTTCTACGTCTTCAATTGGGTTGAGATGTGGTGACTAAGACGTTTCATGCTCATCAAACCATTCAGTGATCACCCATGCCCTGTGGATGGGAGCACTGTTATCCTACAGGGGTATAGCCATGGTAACCAAAATATAGTCCCGCAAAGCATTTTTATACATGACCCAGAGCATTATGGGATGTTAATTGCTTAATTAACTCAGGAACCGCACCTGTGTGGAAGCACCTGCTTTCAATACAATTTGTATGCCTCATTTACTCAAGTGTTTCCATTATTTTTGTAGTTACCTGTATGTCTGTATAAATACAGTATGTACAGGTTCAGGACTATTTACATATTTCCCGAAAATCTCCTCCACCAAAACCCACTGAAAATCTACCCTCTCCTAGCATTTAGTTCTCCCCTCCCTAACAATCCCATAATTAGCAGAGTAGCGGTGTCCTCCTTGCCAAGGTACATATCCCATCAAAATAACACAAAAACCCTCATCCCTGTTATGCCGCCTGTAGACCCATTAGAATAGACAGTAACAACAATAAAAATGGGCAGTAATGACAAATGTTTCAAAATAATGCCACATTATAAAATCAGGAGGTTCAAGTGTGTATTATATTATATTAGGTGGGTTTTGTGATGGAAAATCAACGCTAGCATAATGGAATGGCCTTCACCAACATACTGTTGACAAGCATTTGAGAGCATGAAAGTAAATCTATTACAGAAGTAAAATTAATATTCAAAAGTGTATTAATCTAAATGGAATTACATGGACCCTGACAGCTATAGAACAATATCACAAGACTTAAATGGGGATGACAATGTTTTCTGTTTTGCAGTTAAGCCAATTTGGTGGAATGCAATAGTATCAAGCTGCAGTTATAGACACAGAGAGGACCACCGCCTGTCACCTGAAGTAGCATATTTCTACTGTTTTATATCTGCAAAGTCCCCACATTCATCAGGCAAAAGCAAATACACAATGACAATAACATTGCACATCTGTGCATATTGTTCCTTTTTCATTGCAAAGAGTAGAAAATAACACAAAAATATATCTTGTTTGAACATACAGTACCAGTCAAAAGTTTGGACACACCTACTCATTCCAGGGTTTTTCTTTATTTTGACTATTTTCTACATTGTAGAATAATAGTGAAGACATCAAAACTATGAAATAACGCATATGGAATCATGTAGTAACCCAAAAAGTGTTAAACAAATCAAAATATATTTTATATTTGAGATTCTTCAAAGTAGCCAGCCTTTGCCTTGATTACAGCTTTGCACACTCTTGGCATTCTCTCAACCAGCTTCATGAGGTAGTCACCTGGAATGCATTTCAATTAACAGGTGTGCCTTGTTAAAAGTTCATTTGTGGACGTTCTTTCCTTCTTAATGCGTTTGAGCCCATCAGTTGTGTTGTGACAAGGTAGGGGTGGTATACAGAAGATAGCCCTATTTGGTAAAATACCAAGTCCATCATCAAGAACAGCTTGAGCAAAGAGAAACGACAGTCCATCATTACTTTAAGACTTGAAGGTCAGTCAATACGGAACATTTCAAAAACTTTGAAAGTTTCTTCAAGTGCAGTCACAAAAACCATCAAGCGCTTTGATGAAACAGGCTCTCATGAGGACCGCCACAGGAAAGGAAGACCCAGAGATACCTCTGCTGCAGAGGATAAGTTCATTAGAGTTAACTGCACGCCAAATTGCAGCCCTAATAAATGCTTCTCAGAGTTCAAGTAACAGACAAATCTCAACATCAACTGTTCAGAGGAGACTGCGTGAATCAGGCCTTCATGGTCGAATTGCTGCGAAGAAAACACTACTAAAGGACACCAATAATAAGAAGAGACTTGCTTGGCCAAGAAATGGATATTAGACGCAATGGATAGTAGACCAGTGGAAATCTGTCTTTTGGTCTGACGAGTCCAAATGTGAGATTTTTGGTTCCAACGGCAGTGTCTTTGTGAGACACAGAGTACAGTAGGTGAACGGATGATCTCTGCATGTGTGGTTCCCACCGTGAAGCATGGAGGAGGAGGTGTGATAGTGTGGGGGTGCATTGCTGGTGTCTGTGATTTATTTAGAATTCAAGGCACACTTAACCAGCATGGCTACCACAGCATTCTGCAGCGATACGCCATCCCATCTGGTTTGCGCTTAGTGGGACTATCAGTTGTTTTTCAACAGGACATTGACCCAAAACACACCTCCAGGCTGTGTAAGGGCTATTTGACCAAGGAGAGTGATGGAGTGCTGCATCAGATGACCTGGCCTCCACAATCACCCGACCTTTCTATATTATTTATGACATAGACTGCATGTCAAAACGTACACAGAGAGAGGCAGAGACATCTGCATTTTAGTGGCTAGCCTTGGAGATCTTTGATATGAGTCAGGGGGTCTAATCTAAAAACTGTACATGACAAAGTTTATACAGACTCCATTCTCAAGCTCCACAGAAGCTTAGGATCTCAGAGGTGGTCTGGCTTAATATCGTCAAGTCTATCAATTCCTATTTGGAATTAATGATTTCCTGGACACCCATCAGGTAGATTTGGCTCAGACTGAGGTGTATGGTACATTTTAATCACCCATGGCGAACTACAATAGTCAATAGGTCTGTCTGTACATTGATATTCCCTGTCGTTGCACAGTAATGATGTCAACACTGTGTGCGAGAGCAGGAAGAGTAGAGGCAGAGTAAAATGAAGCTGTCGATGAGGAGAATGCCATAGAAACACCTTTGGGTGTGTAGACTTCTGCCTCTCTGGAAGCGTGTCAATAACACAGCCAGTAGCAGGAAGAAGGTGGCTATGTTTAAGATTAGGAATAGTCTGATATAAGAGGCTACGTTTGACAGACTGTCACTCTTGGCTGTTGCCGACATGTGGACCTCCTTGAACTTGCGACCCTTCACAAAGCCACCCTTCCTGCCTTTATTTGAGTCTCCATAATCCATAAACGCCCTGGAGTCTCCATCCTCCTCTGAGCTCTCCTCAATAATCCGCTTTGTGCTCTTCGATCTCTGTTTCTTCTCACTCACCTCGATCTGTGCAAATATGTCAGGCAGGCTCTCTGAGAGCTCGTTCCCAAGGTTCCCCAAGGCTTTCTTGGCCCCCTTTCCTTTGCCCTGTTTCTTAGTCAGAGCAAACATTTTCTTGATAGCCTCCTCTGTCTTCTTCTTGTCTGAGAACTGTAGGAGGCGCTCAGCTGCCTTGCGGAAGCTGGCCGTGTTGAGTACCCTGCCCAGAATGTGTCTCTCCAGCTGCTGGAAAACAGGCTTGGCATGCTGGAGGTTGTCCTCTACTACGTTGACATACTCATCCAACTCCTCTGGCGTGTCGATCAGCACTCCTGCTGCTTTCTCAAACACAATCTTCTTCTGGTCCACCAGTACCATGGCGAACAGAGGCTTGTTGGTCACCTCTCCTGTCAGAAGGTAGATGGTGTAGGTGTGCTCGTTGGTGGCCAGGTAAATGTCCACCCTATTAGCATCAGCACGCAGGCTAAAGCTCTGCACGTCCACCCCCGGCCCAAAGAAGATATAGGCCACCCTGGTGTGTGGATACCTCAGTGGCATTGTCACATTCACATAGTTAGAGCCATTATAGGGGTAACCACGTGGATAGTTCCAGTACCCCAATACCCCTTTCTCACTGAAGCCTGTGTCATCCATCCAGAACATTTTATACGGGTCTTCACCATGTCTGACAAAGGCTCCATGCACACCATCTATTTTGGTTTCCTGAAAGAACAGGTCCGTGTTGTGGAAGAAGGCACTCATGGCCCTGGTTGGGCTGTCTGTCTCCAGATGGACATGATCCACTAGGACCAGCAGCTGGGGGTGCAGGAGCAGCAGGTTCCTCTGGAAGCTCCTGATCTTCAGGTCAGGGTTGTAGGCTGACTGGCCCTCCCCACGGATGAACACCATCCCCTGCCTCTCCAGAGCCGCCTCCACCCTGCCCTGGGCGTCCGCCGCCAGCCCCACCTTGTACTTCAGCCACTTGGAGTCACAGGCCTCGGTGACCTGACCTTCCCATGGCTTGAAGCAGCTCCCTGAGACAGCTGGGGAGAACAGCACTGCATTGTTGAGGAAGGTGTACTTGGGCCCGTACAGAGCCTCCGTGATAAAAGGAACACCGTTAGGGGCGAACGTAAAGCTGTTCTGGTCAGGGTGCTCATGGCCAGCGTTAAAGTTCCGCCACCCTTTGATCCAGTCTTTGTACTTGTTCCTGTGAACAATGTCAAATATGGCCCGTCCACCCAGCTTCCCCGACTTGAAAGAGAGGAAGGTGTGGTTGGTGTCTGCAGGTAAAGCACTTCCATACGTGACGACCCCCCAGTCCTCAAAGTAGTGGAGTTGGGATGTCCCGAAGTCTGCAGGAGCCCTGGAAGTCAGGCTTGGATCATACCTGCAGAATTGAAAAACAACAACATATTCATTTCATACATACACATTAAGTATGCTCAAAATGCTATTTAACATTCAGAATGGTGTAAAGTATTTAATTATCAGTATGAAAATAAACTTTAGGCCTAAATCCATACAATACAGCATATTTAACAGTAAAACTAAACCAACAGACAAGAGCGAACGAGAGAGAGAGAGAGAGTGACTCAGTCTCACCAGATGAACTCTGTGTGCAGTGTGCACCATCTCTGTCCCTTCCCGGCCTGTCCTGGCCCCTCCAACACCCGGTTCTGATGGATCAGTTCAGCCAGCCAGTTCCCGCTGCCGTTCCTCATCACGTATCGGTCCAGGAACACCAGCTGGCTCTCAGGCCCGTAGAACCAATTGTAGTTGGAATCTGCTACGGCTACAGTCCTCTGGAACCCTGGTGAGATGGAACAGGCCAGGGCCAAGATCCATATGGATTATTTTACAGTTAAAATATAGGAGGAGGCAACTGCAATAGTGGCTTTTCATACTGGTTTGTTAGAGAAATATTGAATGTTATTATCATAAAACTCTTACAAATTTGAAGTGACCGCTACATACTGATCATTCCAAGGTCCAGTTTGGTTGTACAAACAATATACCTTCTTATGATTCAATCTTGAGTAGTCTACAAAATGTAAGAAATATGGTATACAATATGTTGTATACATATACAGTGCATTCAGAAACTATTCATACCCTTTGACTTCTTCCACATTTTGATGTGTTACAGCCTGAATTCAAAATGGATTTTTCCCTCACCCGTCTAGAGACAATACCCCAAAATGACAAAGTGAAAACATGTTTTTTGCTAAAGTATTGAAAATGAAATACAGTATCTCATTTACATAAGTATTCACACCCCTGAGTCAATACATGTTAGAATCACCATTGACAGTGATAACAGCTGAGTCTTTCTGGTTAAGTCTCTAAGAGCTTTCCACACCTGGTTTGTACAATATTTGCACATTATTATTAAAAAAATTCTTCAAACTGTGAAAACAGCCATTTTCAAGTCTTGCCATATATTTTCAAGCCGATTTAAGTCAAACCTGTAACTAGGCTACTCAGGAATAAGGACAATAATCAAAACACAAGGCCAATTATAAAATGGGTGGTACGAGCCCTGAATGCTAATTGGCTGACAGCCGTGGTATATCACGGGTATACCATGGGTATGATAGAGAGCTGTTCTTAGGCACGTAGCAATGTGGAGTTCCTGGACACAGCCCTTAGCCATGGTATATTGGCCATATATCACAAACCCCTGAGGTGCCTTATTGCTATTATAAACTGGTTACCAATGTAATTAGAGCAGTAAAAATAAATGTTTTATCATACCGATGGTATACCCGTGATATACCACGGCTGTCAGCCAATCAGCATTCAGGGTTCGAACCACCCATTTTATAATTGGTCTTGTGTTATAGGTCATGGTCCTACTAAAAGGTGAATTTCATCTCCAATTTCATCTCCAAGTGTCTGGTGGAAAATAGACTGAACAATGTGCTTGCATGTGCTTGTTATCTTGGAAAACTCCTCAGTCCTTACCAATTACAAGCATACCTATAACATGATGCAGCCACCACTATGCTAAAAAATGTGGAGAGTGGTCCTCAGTAATGTGTTGTATTGGATTTGCTCCAAACATAACACATTTTATTCAGGACAAAAAGTGAATTGCTTTGCCACATTTGTTTCAGTATTACTTTAGGGCCTTGTTGCAAACAGGATGCATGTTTTGGAATATTTTTTATTCTGTACAGTTTTCCTTCTTTTCGCTCTATCAATTAGGTTAGTATTGTGGAGTAACTACAGCATTGTTGAGCCATCCTCAGTTTTCTCCTATCACAGCCATTAAACTCTGTAACTGTTTTAAAGTCACCATTCGCCTCATGGTGAAATCCCTGAGTGGTTTCCTTCCTCTCCGGCAACTGAGTTAGGAAGGACGCCTGCATCTTTGTTGTCACGACTTCCGCCGAAGTCGGCCCTTCTCCTTGTTCGGGTGGTGTTCGGCGGTCGACGTCACCGGCTTTCTAGTCACCATCGATCCATGTTTCAGTTTCGTTTTGTTTTGTCTGTATTACACACACACCTGTTTTCTACTACATATCACGTTCCTATTTAACCCTCTGGCATACATTCCTGTTCTGTCCGTGATTGTTTATGTTGTTAGTGGTTGTGTTTTGTGCTAGTGTTTTTTGTATGTTCCTATTTGGAATTTTGCTTGATATTTTGAGTAAACTCAGTTACGTTAATACCTGTGTCCTGCGCCTGACTCCGCTATAACTCTGCACCCAATCGCTGACATTTGTATTGACTGGATGTATTGATACACCATCCAAAGTGTCATTAATTACTTCACAGGCAGATGTGTCATTAATTACTCAAAGGAATATTCAATGTCTGCTTTTTTACCCATCTACCAACAGGTTCCCTTCTTTGCTAGGCACTGGAAAACCTCCCTGGTCTTTGTGGATGGTTTGAAATTCACTGCTTGACTAAGCGACCTTCCAGATAATTGTATGTGTGTGGTGCAGAGATCAGGTAGTTCTTCAAAAATCATGTTAACCACTATTATTAACAGACAGCGTCTGGACAGGGAAAACATAACGACATTAATGCTGACACTGGGATCAAACCGAGAAACAGACAGATATAGGAGGGAGAATCAACAAAGGAATGGAGTCCAGGTGAGTACAAATACGCGCGGGTGCGCGTAACGATGGTGACAGGTGTGCGTAATGATGGGCAGCCTGGTGCCCCTGAGCGCCAGGAAGGGGGAGCAGGCATGACATATTGAGTGAAGAAATTTCAGCTTTGAATTTTTAAATTAATTTTGTTAACATTTCTAAAAACATTATTCCACTTTGACATTATGGGTTATTATGTGTAGGCCAGTGACACAAAATGTATATTTAATAAAAAAAATATTCAGACTGTAACACAACAAAATGTCAAAAAAAGTCAAGGGTTTTGAATACTTTCTGAAGGCATTGTAGAATCTTAATTTAAGGCAGTTTGCTACAGCAGGAAAATAATCCTGCAGCAACAGGAAATGTGAATTATTAGGTGGATTATAAATGTGAATTATTATGTGGATTATTATACATTTGTATAAACACTTAGAAGCCTTTGTTAAACCTCAAATACACTGTAAATCTTACATATATATGTAGCTTCAACAGAATTTTGAATTTTTAACACAAATGTCAAAAATGCATGGCATGCCATGTCCTAAAAGGGAAAGATAAACTACAAGCCCTGTTGAAATTAGCATCTCCCTAGCTTTATTGCTGAAGCCATTTCCCCAAAACACACGGTTCCCATAAATGAGCTTATTCTCAGGATCTAAGAAGAATGTCAGTTTGGCATTAAAAGGTATCTTAAAACCTAGCAACCAGTAGTAAATATTTAACCACAATAAATTGTTTATAAGTCAAAAACAACAACAGCAATAACCAAAATCAGAGAGTGCACTGTCACACCCTGATCTGTTTCACCTGTTTTGTGCTTGTCTCCACCCCCTACCAGGTGTCTCCCAGTTATCTCCCAGTTATCTCCTGTGTATTTATACCTGTGTTTTCTGTTTGTCTGTGCCAGTTTGTCTTGTCTTGTCAGGTCTTACCAGTGTGTTTCCTGGTTCGCCTGCTCTCAACTTTGTTTTTCTAGTCTTCCCGGATCTGACCTATATCTGCATGTCCTGAGCCTGCCTGCCGTTCTGTCCCTGTTTGACCCTGCCTTGGATTACGAACCTCGACCTGCCCTTTGCCTGCCCCTTTGTAAAATACTTCTGTGTAAAGTACTTAAAGTTTAAGTCGGAAGTTTATATACACTTAGGTTGGAGTCAGTAAACTCATTTTTCAACCACCCTACACATTTATTGTGAACAAACTATAGTTTTGGCAAGTCGGTTAGGACATCTACTTTGTGCATGACACAAGTAAATGTTCCAATAATTGTTTCCAGACAGATTATTTCACTTATAATTCACTGTATCACAATTCCAGTGGGTCAGAAGTTTACATACGTTAAGTTGTCTGTACCTTTAAACAGCTTGGAAAATTCCATAAAATGCTTTACAAACTTCTGATAGGCTAATTGACATCATTTTTATTTTATTTTATTTTTATTTATTTTTTATTTTTTATTTCACCTTTATTTAACTAGGTAGGCTAGTTGAGAACAAGTTCTCATTTGCAACTGCGACCTGGCCAAGATAAAGCATAGCAGTGTGAGCATACAACAAAGAGTTACACATGGAGTAAACAATTAACAAGTCAATAACACAGTAGAAAACGAAGGGGGGGTCTATATACAATGTGTGCAAAAGGCATGAGGAGGTAGGCAAATAATTACAATTTTGCAGATTAACACTGGAGTGATAAAAGATCAGATGGTCATGTACAGGTAGAGATATTGGTGTGCAGAAGAGCAGAAAAGTAAATAAATAGAAACAGTACGGGGATGAGGTAGGTGAAAAGGGTGGGCTATTTACCAATAGACTATGTACAGCTGCAGCGATCGGTTAGCTGCTCAGATAGCTGATGTTTGAAGTTGGTGAGGGAGATAAAAGTCTCCAACTTCAGCGATTTTTGCAATTCGTTCCAGTCACAGGCAGCAGAGTACTGGAACGAAAGGCGGCCAAATGAGGTGTTGGCTTTAGGGATGATCAGTGAGATACACCTGCTGGAGCGCGTGCTACGGATGGGTGTTGCCATCGTGACCAGTGAGCTGAGATAAGGCGGAGCTTTACCTAGCATAGACTTGTAGATGACCTGGAGCCAGTGGGTCTGGCGACGAATATGTAGCGAGGGCCAGCCGACTAGAGCATACAAGTCGCAGTGGTGGGTAGTATAAGGTGCTTTAGTGACAAAACGGATGGCACTGTGATAGACTGCATCCAGTTTGCTGAGTAGAGTGTTGGAAGCCATTTTGTAGATGACATCGCCGAAGTCGAGGATCGGTAGGATAGTCAGTTTTACTAGGGTAAGCTTGGCGGCTTGAGTGAAGGAGGCTTTGTTGCGGAATAGAAAGCCGACTCTTGATTTGATTTTCGATTGGAGATGTTTGATATGAGTCTGGAAGGAGAGTTTGCAGTCTAGCCAGACACCTAGGTACTTATAGACGTCCACATATTCTAGGTCGGAACCATCCAGGGTGGTGATGCTAGTCGGGCATGCAGGTGCAGGCAGCGACCGGTTGAAAAGCATGCATTTGGTTTTACTAGCGTTTAAGAGCAGTTGGAGGCCACGGAAGGAGTGTTGTATGGCATTGAAGCTTGTTTGGAGGTTAGATAGCACAGTGTCCAAAGACGGGCCGAAAGTATATAGAATGGTGTCGTCTGCGTAGAGGTGGATCAGGGAATCGCCCGCAGCAAGAGCAACATCATTGATATACACAGAGAAAAGAGTCGGCCCGAGAATTGAACCCTGTGGCACCCCCATAGAGACTGCCAGAGGACCGGACAGCATGCCCTCCGATTTGACACACTGAACTCTGTCTGCAAAGTAATTGGTGAACCAGGCAAGGCAGTCATCCGAAAAACCGAGGCTACTGAGTCTGCCGATAAGAATATGGTGATTGACAGAGTCGAAAGCCTTGGCGAGGTCGATGAAGACGGCTGCACAGTACTGTCTTTTATCGATGGCGGTTATGATGTCGTTTAGTACCTTGAGTGTGGCTGAGGTGCACCCTGACCTCAATCCGATAGAAAATGTGTCGCCAGAACTTGAGTCAATTGGAGGTATACCTGTGGATGTATTTCAAGGCCTACCTTCAAACTCGGTGCCTCTTTGCTTGACATCATGGGAAAATTAAAATAAATCAGAGAAGACATTAGAAACAAATTGTGGACCTCCACAAATCTGGTTCATCTTTGGGAGCAATTTCAAAACACCCGAAGGTACCACGTTCATCTGTACAAACAATAGTATGCAAGTATTAACACCATGGGACCACGCAGACCTCAAACCGCTCAGGAAGGAGATGCGTTCTGTCTCCTAGAGATGAACATACTTTGCGAAAAGTGCAAATCAATGTGCGAATCAAATCAATGTGCGAAAAGTGCAAATCAATACCAGAACAGCAGCAAAGGACCTTGTGAAGATGCTGGAGGAAACAGGTACTAAAGTATCTCTATCCACAGTAAAACGAGTCCTATATCAACATAACTTGAAAGGCCGCTCAGCAAGGAAGAAGCCACTGCTCCAAAACCACCATAAAAAAGACAGACTACGGTTTGCAACTGCACATGGGGACAAAGATCGTACTTTTTGGAGAAATGTCATCTGGTCTGAAGAAACAAAAATAGAACTGTTTGGCCATAATGACCATTGTTATGTTTGGAGGAAAAAGGGGGAGGCTTGCAAACTGAATAACACCATCCCAACTGTGAAGCACGGGGGTGGCAGTATCATGTTGTGGGGGTGCTTTGCTGCAGGAGGGACTGGAGCACTTCACAAACTAGATGGCATCATGAGGTTGGAAAATTACGTGGATATATTGAAGCAACATCTCAAGACATCAGACGTTAAAGATTGGTCACAAATGGGTCTTCCAAATGGTCAGTGACCCCAAGCATACTTCCAAAGTTGTTGCAAAGTGACTTAAGGACAAAAAAGTCAAGGTATTGGAGTGGCCATCACACCCTGACCTCAATCCGATAGAAAATGTGTCGCCAGAACTGAAAAAGCATGTGCGAGAAGGAGGCCTACAAATCTGATTCAGTTACACCAGCTCTGTCAGGAGGAATGGGACAAAATTCACCCAACTAATTGTGGGAAGGTTGTGGAAGGCTACCTGAAACATTTGACCCAAGTTAAACAATTTAAAGGCTATGCTACCAAATACTAATTGAGTGCATATACATGTCTGACCCATTGGGAATGTGATGAAAGAAATAAAATAATAAATAATAACAAATAAATAATGCTCTCTACTATTATTCTGACATGAGATGGCGGGAGGTTGTTGCGGCAGGTGCTGCTTCTCCTCCAGATGCTCTTATTGTGTCTAAAACATGAGGTGTACGCCGACCCCAGCTAAGTAACTCACGCAAAGATTTAAAGGACAATTCTGTGTTTTATCTCCAGTACATTGCCATGATTGTCAGTCATGTAGCTGCTCTACTGATAATCTCAGTGCGTCCTTGCTGGGATGACACAATCAATCTACTGCCGGAGAATATCAACACCAAACACATTGGTTCACCGTTCCACGGGAGCGGACAGTATACAGCATACCATAATGTTCTGAATAATGGCCAAGTCTACCTCGCTCTCTATTCCACTGAACCGCTTAGGCGTAACAAACACAAGTCCAACATTTATCGGAAACTGTTAAACTACCTGTTCACTACCCTCCTGCTCTCCGGGGATGTGCAACTCAATCCTGGGCCTAACATCTCAGAGCCAGCGATACTCACCAGAGTGGAAAGCAGTGGATGGCCTTTGTCCAAGAAGGACAAAGGGGGCGTTGTTGGGGCTGTGTTTCTAGACCTAAGGAAGGCTTTTGATACTGTTAACCATGAGGTTCTCATCACAAAATTGTCCAAGTTCAACTTTTCCCCCGATGCCTTGAGATGGATGAAATCATACCTTGAAGGCAGAACTCAGTGTGTCAGAGTGAGCAATGAGCTGTCGCCCACTCTTAGTTATGATGTGGGCGTGCCCCAAGGGTCAATACTGGGGTCCCTCCTGTTCAGCCTGTACATTAATGATCTGCCTTCTGTCTGTACTGGGTCTGAAGTTCAAATGTATGCAGATGATACAGTGATATATGCGCATGCAAAGAGCAAACTACAAGCTGCACAAGAACTCACTACTGTAATGGTCCAGGTTACAAAGTGGCTCAGTGACTTGTGTTTGCATCTCAATGTAAAATAAACTGTCTGCATGTTCGTCACAAAGAGGGCAACCATTGCTACTGAGCCAGATGTCTATGTGTCAGGGGATAATCTCCAAGTGGTATTGGATTTTAAGTACCTTGGCATCATACTTGATTCCAACCTCTCTTTTAAAAAGCAGGTGAAAAAGGTAATTCAAATAACCAAATTCAACCTAGCTAATTTCCGATTTATATGAAATTGTTTGACTACAGAGGTAGCAAAACTGTACTTCAAATCTATGATACTCCCCCACTTAACATACTGCTTTACTAGTTGGGCCAAAGCTTGCTGTACAACATTAAAACCCATTCAGTCTGTCTACAAACATGCTCTCAAAGTGCTTGATAGAAAGCCCAATAGCCATCATCACGGTTACATCCTCAGAAAGCATGAGCTCCTGAGTTAGGAAAATCTTGTGCAATACACCGACACAGATGTCTTGTATTCAAGATCCTAAATGACCTGACATGACCTCCACTCAGCACTTTTGTTAAACAGAAAACCCAAACATATGGCAGCAGATCCACAAGGTCTGCCATGAGAGGTGACTGTATATTTCCCTTAATTATGGAAAAGCACCTTTAGTCAATCTGCTTTCTCTGTGAGAGCTTCCCATGTCTGGAACACACTGCCACCAGACACACATAACTGCACCACCTATCACACTGTCACAAAAAACATGCAGACAGGGCCAATCAGATTTGTGAACAAAAAACATGCAGACAGGGCCAATCAGATTTGTGAACAAAAAACATGCAGACAGGGCCAATCAGATTTGTGAACAAAAAACATGCAGACAGGGCCAATCAGATTTGTGAACAAAAAACATGCAGCATCACAAAAAACATGCAGACAAGGCCAATCAGATTTGTGAACATAATCACTAGCTGTGTATTGCCGCTTTCCATGTTGTCTGTAGCTTGTGAGGTGTGGAAACACTTTGTTGCTTTTATGGATTTTTGTGCTATGTTTCTCTGTCTGCATGCTATGTCTTGCTTGTCCTATGTTGCTCTGTGTGTGCTCACTGCTCATTGATTGTCTATATTGTAATTGTTTTAATAACCTGCCCAGGGACCGTGGTTGAAAATTAGCCGGCTGGCTAAAACCGGCACGTTTACTGAAACGTTGATTAATGTGCATTGTCCGTGTAAAAATTAAAATAAACTCAAACATTTCACATTCTTAAAATAAAGTGGTGATCCTAACTGACCTAAGACAGGGAATATTTACTAGGATTAATATTTACTGAGTTTAAATATATTTGGCTAAGGTGTATGTAAACTTCCGACTTCAACTGTAAGTACAAAGTACAAAACATAAGTCGTTTTTTGAGGTATCTTTACTTTACTATTTATATTTTTAACAACTTTTAATTTTACTCCACTACATTCCTAAAGAAAATAATTCACTTTTTACTCCATACATTTTCCCCGACACCCAAAAGTACTCGTTACATTTTGAATGCTTAACAGGACAGAAAATGTCCAATTCACGCACTTATCAAGAGAACATCCCTGGTCATCCCTACTGCCTCTGATTTGGCGGACTCACTTAACACAAACGCTTCATTTGTAAATTATGTCTGATTGTTGGAGTGTGCCCCTGACTATCCGTAATTTTAAAAAACAAGAAAATTGTGCCGTCTGGTTTGCCATATATAAGGAATTTTACTTTTGATATTTAAGTATATCTTTGAAATTCCATTTACTTTTGATACTTAAGTATATTTAAAATCAAATACCTTTAGACTTTTACTCAAGTAGTATTTTACTGGGTGACTTTCACTTTTACTTTAGTCATTTTCTGTTAAAAGGTATCTATACTTTTACTCAAGTATGATAATTGGGTACTTTTTCTACCACTGGTAAAATGGAACTATCTGCCTTCTGTGTCTGCATCTGGGTCACATCCTGAGCTGTGATAGTGCACAAGCGGTGTGATACTAGGTGTGTGTGTTTCCCATTCTGAAATACCGTCTGTTTACAACATTCCTGCCGTGATGCAAAGCTAGGTCTTGGACAAACAAATGCCCCATGCCGAATATGGTGGGAGTCCAAATCTAGATCTCCTACAGCTGCTCAGCCCCAGTCAATACAATACAATACAAAGTGTTGGGAGGAGGCCCTTCCTCCAGCACTGCCCTCCCCCTGACTTTCAGACAGTCAGCCAGAAAAGGAGAGGAGAGCAGAGGGGAGGGATCAGCACAGCTCTGACAGACCTCCAGGAAGCTATTAAGTGCACGCATGCATATCCCATATCAGGACAAATGAGTAGTTACACTCTCTAACATGGTGGTAATGCACTCAGGGGGTTTCATACCTAATCTACTTAGAACTTGGGAAACATTGCCAAGAAGGACACTGGCTGGATGCAGGGCCAGGGTGGGTGCCTCAGCAGTTCACTAAGGCATTTATGAACACGTATTCACAGATTGTTGACTGGCACTGGATTTCCTTTCAAAAATGGTCTTGCTCCCTATACAATATCCATATGACCTTTTAATATATCACGTGATATCTAGACTGCACATTTAGAGGTAAAAAGTCAATAGAACCAAGCAACTTCTGCAAAAGGAAACATTAATTATGTTCTATGCAATTGAATGGCAGAGCAGAGCAGAGTATACAACATCAATTGTTGTATTACCTGGCAAGATGGTCCTGTACATGAATGCAAAGTGTTTGTGGAGCCAGGGGTGGTCGAAGTGGCTGATGGAGAAGTGTCTCTGCACCAGGAATATGTACTGGAATAGAGAGCGGGTGGTGTAGGTCCCGTAGGCCACACCCTCGTACAGCGAGCCGTCCGTCACATCCTGGAGGAGCACCATAGACTTCTCCATGATGGCCAGAACCTGCTTAGTCCACAGGTAGGCCTCCTGCAGATAACCTGGAACAGAACAGAGGAGAAACCAGGGTCAGCTTAGTGGGTTTGAGATAGATTGCTGTCAGCCACCTAAAGTGTTTGTTGTCATGACTTTAACGAAGTAACTAGGTATAATATGTGGTCTAAAGTGAGGTACCGTAGTTGTAAATGCAGTTAAAGCTACTCAGTCATTTAAAATTCAGATTTCTTCATTTCCAGGGACTTCATACTCACGTTATATGGAAAGCATGATACTACCATACCAGACTAATGTATAGCCTCTCTCTCTCTCTCTCTCTCTCTCTCTCTCTCTCTCTCTCTCTCGCTCTCTCTCTCTCGCTCTCTCTCGCTCTCTGGATCACACACAGAGTTTACTATGAAAAGAAGTGACCACATAAACACTCCAGCCACACTTCATTGAGGAATCCCAGTCCTTCACTGGTGCCTGGCAGCTACCTAGTGGACTGGCTCCAGCCACCCACTCACCGGTGCCCACAGCCCAGCCCCTGAGCCGGAGTCCACCCCTGTGTTTGGTTTGGGCTAGCAGATCAGTGGCCTACACAGAGCAGGTATTTACCATTAAACAGGAACTGCAGGCACACAAAGACCACATTTACACAAACAGCATCTCACTACACTAATGCCTACACTCCGGTTCCATACTCTCAAGTCCACACACTGTTTGGACGGTTCTGCATTTTCCATTTTTAGACAAGGGCATCATGTAGGAATTAATGAACCAACATTTTTTATATAATTACAATAGAATATAAAAAGTACATAGAAAATAATAGAACAAAATACATAGAATTAAATCAAGTCAGGGGAATAGCCAAACTAATCTGATTAATTTGATAAAGTCAAAAGATCCAATAATCTTAATGACCAGTAAGAAATTCTACCACCCATGGCTCAATCACATCACGTACAGTAACACTGTGCTCTAGCCATGACCTCCACAATCGATCTGGAGCCTAATGACTGGCTGAGTGGATAATGCTGCTGTCATGCTGGGGCCTTATCTATGGCTTCTCTTCAGCCATGCTGTTAGTGATGTTACTGGCTCTGGAGCTCTGGAGCCCTCATCAGTACACATTAGTTGCCCACACCATGACGCTGTGGTTCGCAGGAATGTGGGAGGTCAAGGGATTTACTATTTATATGGTGCCATTTGACTTGCCTTCTACTCCTTTGAGTTTTTAAAAAACAAATTATGATTTGTTCTAGAAGGGTCCAAACACCTATTTTGTGATTTGACATGTTTTAGAGAAACTTACCCCAAACAGCAAATCACTTCCTCATCCTCATTGTGTAGTATGGGGGCCCTAAAAAACATGAATAAAATAAAAAATAAAACACCTCAAAACGTCCTTTTAGAAACAGAAAAGCTTTGTGATGCAGGTCTTTAGATGTTGTACACATGAAGTTGTGTCATTCTGAACTTTATCCGCAACGTTATATGCCCTTTCCGCAACTCGAGCCGTCTCGAGCGGTTCCATTTTCTGTGTAGCCTGCTGCTATAGGTAACTGCCGAAATAAAGGAAACACCAACATATAAGGTGTTGGGCCACCACATGCAAGAAGAGCTTCAATGCACCTTGGCATAGATTCTACAAGTGTCTGGAACTTCCTGTGTGGAAGTACCCCATGCTTTCAATATACTTTGTATCACTCGTTTTCTCAAGTGTTTCTTTTCTTTTGGCAGTTACCTGTAAAATGGACGGAGATGTATCGCTCGAGACACAACAAAATGGAAAATAACGTTGCGGATAAAGTTCGGAATTACACAATTTAATGTGTACAACATCCAAAGACCTACATCACAATACTGAGAGCTTTGCCAATTCTAAAAGGATGTATTTGGGTGGTTTTTTGGAGCCTTGTTGGGGGATTTGCTGTTCGGTTAAAGTTTCTCTAAATTTGTGAAATCACAAAAAAGGTGTCTGGACCCAGTTGAGGAAAATTCCTGAAGCCTCTTGTTTCATTTCTAAGAATGAACAAAGAATGATTTCTAAGAATGAAATAACCAAATATGACATAGGTTAAATGCAATGATAGTTGGCTGACAAGAGTTTCTGCTTCATTTATTGACATGATGCCAATCAAGTGGGTTTAGATTATACAAGCCGGGAGAATCAACAAGTCTAGACAATTGCTTAAAGCTGAGAGTATTGGCAAAATCATTTTCCATACTGTAACCCACCGGGCAAAGACCGCAGATCTACAGTACCAGTCAAAAGTTTGGACACACCTACTAATTAATGGGTTTTTCTTTATTTTTACTGTTTTCTACATTGTAGAATAATAGTGAAGACATCATAACTATGAAATAACACATATGGAATCATGTAGTAACCAAAAAAGTTTTTAACAAATCCAAATATATTTGAGATTTTAGACACTTCAAAGTAGCCAGCCTTTGTCTTGATGAAAGCCATGCTGGTTAAGTGTGCCTTGAATTCTAAATAAATCACAGACAGTGTCACCAGCAAAGCACTCCCACGCCATCACACCTCCTCCTTGATGCTTCACGGTGGGAACAACACATCCGGAGATCATCCGTTCACCTACTCTGCGTCTCACAAAGACACAGCGGTTTGAACCAAAAATCTCAAATCTGGACTCATCAGACCAAAGGACAGATTTCCACCAGTCTAATCTCTATTGGTTTGTGTTTTTTGTCCCAAGCAAGTCTCTTCTTCTTATTGGTGTCCTTTAGTCGTGGTTTCTTTGCAGCAATTCGACCATTAAGACCTGATTCACGCAGTCTCCTCTGAACAGTTGATGTTGAGATGTGGCTGTTACTTGAACTATGTGAAGCATTTATTTGGGCTGCAATTTTTGAGGCTGGTAACTCTAATGAACTTATCCTCTGCAGCAGAGGTAACTCTGGGTCTTCCTTTCCTGTGGCGGTCTTCATGAGAGCTAGTTTCATCATAGCTCTTGATGGTTTTTAAGACTGCACTAGAAGAAACTTTCAAAGTTCTTGACATTTTCTGGATTGACTGACCTCCATGTCTTAGGGTTTGATGGACTGTCATTTCTCTTCACTTATTTGAGCTGTTCTTGCCATAATATGGACTTGGTATTTTTCCAAATAGGGCTATCTTCTGTATACCACCCCTACTTTGTCACAACACAACTGATTGGCTCAAACTCATTGAGAAATTCCATAAATTAACTTTTAACAAGGCACACCTGTTAATTGAAATGCATTCCAAGTGACTACCTCATGAAGCTGGTTGAGAGAATGCCAAGAGTGTGCAAAGCTGTCATCAATGCAAAGGGTGGCTACTTTGAAGAATCTCAAATATAAAATATATAGTAAAAATAGTTAAAATAAAGAAAAAACCTTGAATGAGTAGTTGTGTCCAACCTTTTGACTGGTACTTTACATACAATTTTATTTGACATCTGATAAAGTTCTCAACAAACTGTCAAAATATAAACCAACCCTGTTGTTAATTCGTGTTTGAATATGATGTAAATTACATTGAAATAACGAGGGAACTAGGTCGACTCAACCCATTTTGCCCATAGGTTATACAGTACGTGTAAAATAGACACTTTTTCACAAATCAATCAAGTGTTCATGTATAACAGCTTTTGTTTAAGGAAGCAACACAAATGTAGTCTGATTGTGGCTATGACTTTGAATGTCTCCCAGAGTCCCAACTTTCTACACTAAATAATACAACTTGAGCACCTGGTGGCCGTAGCAGACAGGTGGATGATTCAGGTCTTAGGGTGAAATCCTGATGGTTAAGTACTGATGAACCCATGGTAAAATACTGCACACATGGCTGTCCAATTAGGATCCCAGCAAGGCAGACCAGCCGCCAAGCGTCAACATGCAGACACCGGAATCCAGAATGCACTGATCCCATATCAGCTGCTGTCCTGCGATCTAGCCATCTGATCCACTCTCTCCCCATGACTCACCCTTTGGATAGAGCCCATACAATATCCCTTCTGATGATAAGACTATAGTGTACACAGTAGCTATATGCTGAGATTAACTTTCTCATAGAGGTCTTAAGAGGTTTTATGCTTTGGACAGATATGTCTTCCTTTATTTCCAACAGATGGAGCCTATCCCTTCCTTACAAATAAATGCTTCAAATGGGCTTTTTACGTCCCCTATAAAATAATACACATATTTTAAAGATAGGTGCTGTATTCTTTCATAAATCTCAGTACTATAGACATGTGCAATACAATGGCTCTGAATTAAATGTGACATGAAGCCAATGTTTGCTAGGATTGATTTCTGGCAGAACCTTAGTGGCAAAGTTCCATTTCTTCACTGGGTTCTTGATAGAATAATATTTGCCTGTAATGTCATACTTTTGCACAGGATATGAATGATAAATTCATGACAAAGGAATGCAGGAAGTGAATATGCACACAGTAAAATTATTATGCCAGAGTTAGGCCCCTAAATAAACTGGTCCAAGAATGAGCAAGGTAACGGTTATCTGCCTTTTCTCAATCTGCTATACCCTATGCAAAAACTGTTAGTTAGTTAAGCTACCTTTTAACAATTTGCAGCTGATCAAAAACATACAGGTGCAGAGTCAGCTTTAACCATTTATACAGTCAGTACATAGACCCCAGGCCATGACCAAATGACGTTTATCTCCAAGGTAACAGAAGAGTTAACAACCAAAGCTGCTGGACCAAACTCGGTTTTTCCTGGACTTGAAACAAAAAAGCTGATTCAAAACAAAAGGGGTACTATAATTATCCAGTCTGCACCCCCCCCCCCCCCTTTTTCCCCAACCCTCTGCTCAGTATCATAAACCAGACTCCAAGAAAAAACACGATGACCACAGTAATCTCCATAAACCTGCTGTCATTTAGTTTACATCAACTCTCATTCACACATCCCTTGTAAACAAAGCAAGATATACCATAGCACTGCTGGGAACAACAAGGACAACTTCACCTTCCTTTGGCCTCTCTGCCTCTCTGCCTGAAACATCCAATAAAACACAACCAGGAAATTGAAAGCAAAACAATAGAAGGAACCGTTTTGAAATGAGCAGGAAATAATAAGGCCCCTTTTTCAGGCTTATGTTCCTTCCTTAAGTCTCTACTAAGAGAAACACTGGGAAAAGGTCAATCCAGAATGTTATGGAATCGTGTGGAGAGTCTCCGCTGGAGAAACAATTATGAGGGATTAAGTGCAGCTATGGAGAATAAACCCGGGCTCACTGAATGGAAATTCCAGCCCAGAATGTTTGACTAACAAGAAGAGGCCACAGTATTCCAGGAACATGAATAGACTAAGTAGAAACTGACCAATCTACTGGATCTACACTGAGTGTACAAAACATGCTCTTTCCATGACATAGACTGACCAGGTGAATCCAGATGAAAGCTATGATCCCTTAATGATGTCACTTGCTATATCCTCTCCAATCAGTTTAGATGAAGGGGAGGAGACAGGTTAATTAAGTATTTTTATGCCTTGAGACAATTGAGACATGGATTTAAGTGCCTTTGAACGGGGTATTGTAGTAGCTGCCCGAAATATTGGTTTGAGTGGGTCATGAACTGCATCGCTGCTGGGTTTTTCACACTCAACAGTTTCCTGTGTGTATCAAGAATGATCCACCACCAAAATGACATGATCTAGGTTACAGAGTAAAAACTGTAGGAACCCTCTGAAAGCTGATGATGTAATTTGTACATTTGTTTGTGTTTATCTGCACACACACACACGTTCACAGTGTATGGACCAGATGTACTCACCCTGGGCCATGTAGACCAGGCTGCCAGTGAGGAGAGCCACACAGTTGGTGGGCTGGTGGTTGTGCAGGTACTGGAAGCCCCAGCCGCGGATGTAGGACTTCTCATACATGAAGCGCGTAGCATTACCGATCACCCGCAGGAAGTGCTCCTGTTGCACCTTGCTCAGGTACTCATACAGGAAGTCATAGGCTGTAGCGAAGCCAACCAGAGAGTGGGCTACAGGAACCTCATCCCAAGGAGCATCTTTAACCAACCTGCAACACACAGAAAATGATTGATGAGTATAGTCCTCTGTGATAAATACAGATTTATATTGTGCCATTTCCTAACTTTGAAAGACTTAATACAATATGTAGTATCCTTACGAATAGTCTTGAATTAATTGAAATTCCTTTTTCACTCGAGCCCAAGGAAGGCAGCTAGAGCTTTCTCTCTTTTTTTTTAAAACAACTAATTGAACGACATCTGTTCAATTATTTGAATTTCCATTTCGTTTTTTTTTCTGTGAGTGCAATGAGCAGTTTCTCTGGAGATAAATCAGATCAAGCTCGAACTGAGTAATGTAGGAGGCTTTCCAAAAGGCCAATATCCTACAAAGTTTAGTGTAGAAAACATATTAATTAACTAACGTGGAATTTCTTGTCCCTATAATCCATTGTGCAGCTACTTGTCTGAGCTAAGACTGATATTTATTATTCAGCAGTCATAAAAGTATGCCTTATTTACTTTGAAAAACTACCAAAATAGTGACTTTGTCAGACAGCAGCTCTATAGAGATGATGACTTGGAATCAAATAATAAAGTCATCAAATAGGCCTGAAAAAAATGTAATATACACAAAAACTGAAATATTTGATTAAAGTGTGAATAAAGGATGGTTAAGTGATAAGCAGTAATGTGCAGTCACTACCATCATAGCATATGAAACGTTTGATTATCTGTTGTTACAGCATTCAACTCACATAAAGCATAGTGCATTTAATGTCTAAAAACATCGAAACCAAAATCGAAAACCGTGATTATTTTTTCATCGAACCAAAACCAAACTGACCTCAAAACAAACTATTCGCTCAGCTACAATACAATAAGCTACAATAAAAACTGAACATTTTAACTACATATTCTTTTAAGTTAAATGTCATCGAAAGTGTAGACTTTAACTTATTTTTCTCAGGCCCATTTTCTGATTTGGCAAAGACCTAAATAGCTTTCAGTTCTCTTTACCAAAAACATGCAAAACAGAATCTTCACACATGCTTTAAAGTCTAACAACATATACTGCCTTTTAAAGTGATATATAGTGCACTATGTGCAATGTCAAAGGTAGCTGGCACCTCATACATTTTGAATGCTGACTGAATTGTTTTTTTAAGAGCTACTAATTGTGAAATTGGCAAATTAGTCCTTACCCATGCGTTAATGTCATATAACACCTGCTAAGAGGTGTTAAAAAGGTCTTTAAAAGGTCTTAAAAAGCTCTCTCTGTGTAATTATAGTAAAAATGACAGTAAAATGTGGCAGTAAAATAAAAATCCAAGAAGGAAATTGTATTTTGAGCAGTTACCATTAAAGTACATGCCATGTAAATACATTTTCATCCCCATCTTGACAATCATTCTTCTCAGAACATATAAAAGACATACTGTAGGTAGAAATCCGTTCCACTCATCACATGGACCCATACACTTTACTCCGTGCCAAATATCAAAGAAGCTGCCTTACTTTAAAATGTGATTTTTTTTTTAATCCCAGCTCAGATGTGGCAGGGCTTGCAAACTATTACGGACTACAAAGGGAAACCCAGCCGCGAGATGCCCAGTGAGTCGATCCTACCAGACGGGCTAAAGGCCTTTTGTGCTCGCTTTGAGTTACGCAACACTAAAGCATCCATGAGAGCACCAGCTGTTCTGGACGACTGTGTGATCACTCTCTCCGTAGCCGATGTGAGCAAGACCTTTAAACAGGTCAACATTCACAAGGCCGCGGGGCCAGACATATTACCAGGACGTGTACTCAGAGCATGCGCGGACCAACTGACAAGTGTCTTAAACTGACATTTTCAACCTCTCCCTCTCCGAGTCTGTAATACCTACATGTTTCAAACAGACCACCATAGTTAACCTGCCTAAATGATTACCGCCCTGTAACACTCACTTTTTTGCTTTGAAAGACTGGTCATGGCTCACATCAACACCATCATGCTGGAAACCCTAGACCCACTACAATTCATATCCCGCCTCAACAGATCCACAGATGATGCAATCTCAATCACACTCCACACTACCTTTCCCACCTGGACAAAAGGAACACCTACGTGAGAATGCTGTTCACTGACTACAGCTCAGCATTCAACACCATAGTGCCCACAAAGCTAAGGACCCTGGGATTAAACACCTCCCTCTTCAACTGGATCCTGGACTTCCTGACGGGTCGCCCCTAGGTGGTAAGGGTAGGCAACAACACATTTTCCACGCTGATCCTCAACACGGGGGTCTGTCAGAGCTACCCTCCTGTATTCCCTGTTCACCCACGACTGTGTGGCCAATCCTGATCACCGACAACGATGAGACAGCCTATAGGGAGGAGGTCAGAGACCTGGCAGTGTGGTACCAGGACAACAACCTCTCCCTCAACGTGAGTAAGACAAAGGAGCTGATCGTGGACTACAGGAAAAGGAGAGCCAAACAGGCCCCCATTAACAGGGCTGTAGTGGAGCGGGTCGAGAGATTCAAGTTCCTTGGTGTCCACATCACCAACAAACTATCATGGTCCAAACACACCAAAACAGTTGTGAAGAGGGCACGACAATGCCTATTCTCCCTCAGTAGACTGAAAAGATTTGGCATGGGTCCCCAGATCCTCAAAAAGTTATACAGCTGCACCGTCGAGACCGTCGAGACTGGTTGCATCACCGCCTGGTATGGCAACTGCTCGGCATCTGACTGTAAGGCGCTACAGAGGGTAGTGTGTATGGGCCAGTACATCACAGCCATCCAGGACCTATTTACTAGGCGGGGTCCCAGGAAGGCCCAAAAAATGGTCAAAGACTCCAGTCACCCAAGTCATACACTGTTCTCTCTGCTACCTCTTGCCATTACCTCGACTGACCTGTACCCCCTCACATTACCTCAGGACCGGTACCCCCTGTATATTATTTTATTTTATAGTTATTTTATTGTGTTACTTTTTATATTTGTTTAAACTTTAATTAGTAAATATGATCTTAACTCTATTTCTAGAACTGCATTGTTGGTTATGGGCTTGTAAGTAAGCATTTCACGGTAAGGTCAACACCTGTTGTATTCAGCGCATGTGACAAATAAAATTGTATTTTATTTTATTCACACATATCAAAGATATGCAGCTACCCCCTGGCAGCATTTTTTCAATTTTATGTAACTACTACATTATTTCCACCTGTCAACGAGCTGTGTAGAAGCTAAATGAATGTGCCTTCTACTTGGGTAGAAATTAATTTGAATAAAAGGGGCACAGTTTTTTTTTTGACGACAGTCTTTGGTTCACAAACCAAGTTTTCTGCTGTACTGTACTGTATATTACATTACGCCAAAGCACACAAGACGTCTCTTCTGTGTGTTTACACATGGACTGCCTTAAAACAAACCTGGGACCAGAGTACGCCACAAGCTGGAGTTTACAGGTCGGGAATATGGTTCTCCTCGACAAGTAGGCTACCCTGGGGCGGCAGGGTAGCCTAGTGGTTAGAGCGTTGGACTAGTAACCAAAAGGTTGCAAGTTCAAATCCCTGAGCTGACAAGGTACAAATCTGTCGTTCTGCCCCTGAACAGGCAGTTAACCCACTGTTCCTAGGCTGTCATTGAAAATAAGAATTTGTTCTTAACTGACTTGCCTAGTAAAATAAATAGAAAAGTTGTCGGAGCCACTTTTAAGGATCCCTGTGAGATTCAGAAACTATAGTAAATGTGTGGCTGAGGAGAGTGCTCACATTGTATGTGGTTAAACTGGGAAAATGTGCTCAGGGGGTTTTCATTTGTTAACTTGTGCCACAGACAAATATTGTGAGAAGTATTGGCAAATTTGGACTAATGCTTCTGGTCAGTACCCAGGAGAAAACCTTGTCTCTCACTCTGAACGGGGTGGCTAGACGCAGCAGCTAAAGACTAAGTAGAGGATTTAAACAATGAGGCTGAGGTAATGTTTTTTTCTGAAAAAGGAATGAGAGCTAAGGAGAAGGTAAAACTGGAAAAGGGAAGCCCTCTGACCATGAAGCTAAAAGCAAAGACGTTCTGAGAACGCAGGCGCCATGACTCCAAAATGGTTTGCGACAGTAAAATGCCTTGCCTCATATGTCAGAGACCCCTCCTTAACACTGAATTCCTTGACTTGCGACGTGCAGAGAAAGCTTGTTATAAAGGACGTTATATACTGTACTGTTAGTGAAAATCTTAAAACCACAGAAGTTTCACAATCACAACCCTCACAGGAGGTCGGGGGTCATCTGAAGTACAGTACTGTTAAGGGTTGGTTAAAATACAGAAACAACATGCTATCTCATAGGTGCCCTCTTCTTAGCCTATGATTTATGTGAACAAGTCTGCATGATAGCCTAGTACGGTTAAATAAATATCATATACTTTTGATTCAAATATAACATCATTCAGACTTTAAGCGATTCCCTTCTGATTCTGTAGACTGGGACCTCCATTAGCACATCCTTTTGGTTGGGGGTGAACTATGTGAAATGCAGATAAGATTTCCCATGTAACCACTCAGAGAACCCCAGTCAAATGACTATCTCAGCCTCTGACCTCTAATCCAGAGCAGTAGTAGAGGCTGAAACCCTAGTCCTCCCATCCCACTGCACCAGGCCAGGCAGCTCAACATCTGAACATTTCATTTCCTTTCAACGGGGGCATGTTCAGCAGTGAATTCGAACAGCTGCTAAACATATTTCCTGGACCACAATGCATCTCTACTTGCACTTCTGGCCATAAAGAAGGGGAGTAGGATTTGTCATGTATCCCCAGTGGGCACATGGTGATGTACAGAGGACAAATACATTGATTAAGCTGCAGTTTTCTGCAATTGAGAAGCAAGCAATTCACTCAGGGGTTGAATTTGAGTATCTACGGTACACAGTAACTGTTCCCACAGGGGCTGAATTTGAGTATCTACTCAGTAACTGTTCCCACAGGGGTTGAATTTGAGTATCTACTCAGTAACTGTTCCCACAGGGGTTGACTTTGAGTATTTATGGTACACAGTAACTGTTCCCACAGGGGTTGAATTTGAGTATTTACGGTACACAGTAACTGTTCCCACAGGGGTTGAATTTGAGTATTTACGGTACACAGTAACTGTTCCCACAGGGGTTGAATTTGAGTATTTACGGTACACAGTAACTGTTCCCACAGGGGTTGAATTTGAGTATTTACGGTACACAGTAACTGTTCCCACAGGGGTTGAATTTGAGTATTTACGGTACACAGTAACTGTTCCCACAGGGGTTATATTTGAGTATTTACGGTACACAGTAACTGTTCCCACAGGGGCTGAATTTGAGTATCTACGGTACACAGTAACTGTTCCCACAGGGGCTGAATTTGAGTATCTACTCAGTAACTGTTCCCACAGGGGTTGAATTTGAGTATCTACTCAGTAACTGTTCCCACAGGGGTTGAATTTGAGTATTTATGGTACACAGTAACTGTTCCCACAGGGGTTGAATTTGAGTATTTACGGTACACAGTAACTGTTCCCACAGGGGTTGAATTTGAGTATTTACGGTACACAGTAACTGTTCCCACAGGGGTTGAATTTGAGTATTTACGGTACACAGTAACTGTTCCCACAGGGGTTATATTTGAGTATCTACGGTACACAGTAACTGTTCCCACAGGGGTTGAATTTGAGTATTTACGGTACACAGTAACTGTTCCCACAGGGGTTGAATTTGAGTATTTACGGTACACAGTAACTGTTCCCACAGGGGCTGAATTTGAGTAACTACGGTACACAGTAACTGTTCCCACAGGGGTTGAATTTGAGTAACTACTCAGAAACTGTTTCCACAGATTGTATCTCATATTTCTTGTCCCTATAAGTAGGGATGACGTTCACAGACAATTGATTGCATTTAGATGTGCTTTCTGCAGCAATATCTCGGATAAGAAGATGTACACAAAAATATGGGAAAAACCAAGATAGAAAATATACCAACTAGGCTGAGCTGCCATCCTCTCCATGTAATCCTTGGCCAGGTCAAGGGCCCCAGCCCTGTGTGGGTAGAGCAGACAGAACATAGACAACACTCCCAGGTTGTTTCCATACACCTCGTTCCAGCGGGCGCTGAACTCGGCCGGGCTCCAGGGGGGCAGGTATTCCTCAGGGTGCTCCAGCATGGCCTCCCCCGCATCGCGGATCCTTGCAGCCATCTCCCGGTGAGTCCCAGCCGCTGCCGCCTGCAACTCCTCCACCTCACCCTGGCTGAAAAACAGCATGGGGTGTCCATCGTAGTTCCCTCCCATGAAGGGTATCCCTCCAGTGGGGTCCGTCTCCTCTCCCACCCCCACCACCGGGGACACCAGGGGCCACAGTAGACTTATGAAGAACGCTGTGGGGGCCCCTCTGGTGTAGGACCTCATCCTCACATCAGAGAGGGCGCCGTGGCATTTCCAACAGAGCTCAGCTGAGGAGGAAAGGAAAGGGGAGAGGAAAATACTTTGAGAAAGCTAGCCAGCCATATTCTCTCTCTCGACTACCCAGCTTTTTCATACAAAGGGTGCATTCCTTGAATAATTGGATACAGCTGTATTCCTGATCATTCTGGCTATCCTCTACTGTTCTGAAAGGTTATTAAACACTACAAAACCATAGGACTTGCTGTAGACTGTCACAATTGAAAGGAAAGCTGAGCTCTCTGTTGTAAAAATGCAACTCTTATCTTTATGATTAATCATAACAGACCCCCCCCCTCCTCCCCCATATGTGTATCTTGAGAAGAGGTAGCAGTAATGTGTAAAGTGTGCTATGACATCTGTGTGTTCATTGCTATGATTCCTGGGGCCTAGTTCATTCTTGTATTGACAGTATCTCAGGCAGGTCTAGCCATGTACACCCACATAGTCAGACACGTTGTCCTCAACACTCTAAAGGTCATAGAGTCCCTGATTGGTATTCTTATTTATCAGTTCTACTGGTTTGACTTCACCGATGAGTAAGATGACATAGATACATTTGACACTATGGTAGTGCTAGTCTTCTCTTCTCAGGAACATGGACGTACATTCCAGGACCTTACTCTTGGCACTTGTCTAACAGAAAACCATTTGGTGGTGATTTGATGGTTGTCTAGAGAGTCTAGACTCTGGGCAGTTCCATTGGCATGAGTTGTCTGTTGTGTATTATGCTACACTATTTAGTGTTACCTAGCAGTGTTCTGTTCGAGACCACCTTAAGCGAGACTAATTCAAGACCAAGACTGGTGCGAATTGAGTCTGAGTCTGAGTCAAGACCAAGACCAGAGGGGGGGGGGGGCAAGACCGAGTCAAGACCAAGACCGGGAGGGGGACGAGAGGTTTGAGATTGAGTCAAGACCAAGACCAGAAAAATGTGAGTCCAATTCAAGACCATGACTGTAATTTTGTAAAATCGTCACCATGACAAGAGTTCAACATGTCCAGTAGAACATATGGATTCTTTAGACAGAGAAAGGCTAAGGATGTATAAAATAATACAAATAATAATTGTTATATTATTTTCAATGATGTTCTGATTAAATCTATTCAGTTTTTGTTAGAAAGGAAAGGGGTATAAGACTGAGAAAAAAAAAGATCCAATCAGGATTTTTCTATGGTGGTCTCTGGGGAGATAAATCAACCATTGGCTAGGCCATCAGAAGCTTGATAGAAGGCATCTGACATTCAATTGTATTAGGGCAATGTTTTTGAGTGACATTGGAATCAACCAATCACATTGACTTGTAATGGGTTGGACCGTTTTTACAAAATGCATGGAAACTTATGCCTTCTCGAAGGCCAACAGGTCCCTGTACAATAGCGAGCAACGGTTTAACTACCTAGCTTTTGTTGTAGGCTAGTTTGCAGTGGCTGCAGCAGGTGTTATCGAAGAGGATGTTGTTGCTAATTTGTTAGCGTCTCCCTTTTAAACAATAACTTTCAACAAGAAGTTAAGTTTCAAATGATCATCATCAGGTAAGTGGAACTGTGCTTTTTATTGCAGTTTGCATGCTGTTGCTAGCCATCTCTTTTAAAATAACTTCAACTACATGACCAAAAGTATGTGGACACTTGCTCATCGAATATCTCATTCCAAAATCATGGGCATCAACATGGAGTTGGTCCCCCGTTTGTTGCTATAACAGCCTCCACTCTTCTGTGAACGCTTTCCACTAGATGTTAGAGCGTTGGACTAGTAACCGGAAGGTTGCAAGTTCAAACCCCCGAGCTGACAAGGTACAAATCTGTCGTTCTGCCCCTGAACAGGCAGTTAACCCACTGTTCCTAGGCCGTCATTGAAAATAAGAATTTGTTCTTAACTGACTTGCCTAGTTAAATAAAGGTAAAATAAAAAAATTGCTGCGGGGACATGCTTCCATTCAGACACAAGTTACAGTAGGTCGGGGACTGATGTTTGGCTCGCAGTCGTTCCAATTTATCCCAAAGGTGTTCGATGGGGTTAAGGTCTGAGCTCTGTGCAGGACAGTCAAGTTCTTCCACACTGATCTCGACAAACCATTTCTGTATGGACCTCACTTTATGGACCGGGGCATTGGCATGAAATAGGAAAGGGCCTTCCCCTAACTGTTGCCACAAAGTTTAAAACACAGAATCGTCTAGAATGTCATTCTAAGTGTTAAGATTTCCCTTCGCTGGAACTAAGGGGCCTAGCAACAAACCATGAAAAACAGCCCCAGACCATTAATCCTCTTCAGCCAAGTTTTACAGTTGGCACTATGCATTTGAGCAGGTAGCGTTCTCTTTCACAAAGCTCTCAACAAACAGTTATTGTGCTGAAGTTACTTCCAGAGGCAGTTTGGGACTCGGTAGTGAGTGTTGCAGACGATTTTTATGTGCTACACGCTTCAGCAATTTCGATCTGTGAGCTTGTGTGGCCTACCACTTAGTGGCTGTGCCGTTGGTGCTCCTAGAGGTTTCCACCTCACAATAACAGCCCTTACAGTTGACAGAGGCAGCTCTAGCAGGGCAGAAATTTGATGAACTGACTTGTTGTAATTACTGTAGAATAATGTGCCAATAATGTATTTTGGAAAGTATTCTATACTGCTCCATCACTAGAAAGTAATACAACAAACCCTAAACTCGTGGTTATATTTACAATGGCAATATCTTTCTTTACCTGGCTGCTCTCACCTCCCTTACCTTGGATAGCCACTTTCAGGCCGCCAGCGTCTTAACAAACTTGATACTCATATTAAAAGACACCTTTGCCAAAGTGTCCCAGCTTTTTCATATTAGTAGTTTTCATAGGACATATAATTTTATATTTTAATACCTATACACACATCTGAGAACATTTGGTAGGCTATCGAATGTCATCAATCGAGTACTATCCTTGTATGTGACTTTTGTCATCAGTGTCATATTTAAGAAAACTATTGAGTTCATTATTTCGTTTTTATATGTACATCTACTTAAATAAATAGTACTTTTCTTAAGTTTAATTATTATTCCCACATTGGAAAAACGTTACACCTACTAGTACCACACCACATAACCTCAAAATAGGCTAACGCGCAGATTGCGCACTGAAATTGACATTTTCCGATCAGTGAAGCCTTGGTGTAAAGACAAAATGGTACACTGATTAAGATAAGCCTACCTGTCAAAACCAGTTGTTGTAAAATTGTAGTCCAGATTTGATACTCCTACCAGTCACTTCATAATAGAATCCCCGCGACATTCATCGATGCGTTGAATCTTTCAAGTGGTGAAAAAAAGTTACCATTCTGCGTAAGGGGAGAAATTGCTGTTTTGCAGAGAACGTCATAAACTCTGTTGTATGAGGGGCAGTATGGGTAAGTGCCTGGAGAAGTGGGACGTGGGAGGGAGACCGAAAGTAATGATTGTACACACAAATAACCAGGTAGGCAGAACAGATTTATAGAATTGAAGGCAGGCAGCCAATAGTTTCAAATAGGTTTGAAACAGTCTATTCCAATTTGGTCATGATCTCTGACTGACACATTTTCAGAAATGTTTTATTTTTACTGTCAAGAAAACACACAAAGTACCAGAAAAGGCAGTGTAACAAAATTGTAGAACATTTTTATTTATTTCATAGACAGTACATTAAACACTTTCCCTGTATCTTCTCTAGAACACAAGAGCACTAATGAATTGAACATAAGGCAAATGGGCTTATAAAAGTTTGCAAATCACATGAAAAAAAGTAAATGGATCACTAAAGCTGCATTGTGTTTAACGCCAACACATACATTTATAACATAAATAATAACCCACTTTGGCTTCCCAATTAAAGTCTCCTGTCCTCTCTTATCAACTAATACAGTACTTACTATCAAAATACTCTTAAAAGCATATTCAGACTTTGTTTCTTATCAATATAATACAACTAGTCTATATGCAGTCCACCAACACATGTAACCATTCAGGAGTCGGTTAAAGCATATATTCAAATTGGTACTGCATATGAAGCCTAAGTATTCCACACTTTTACAGTCACCCCAACAGCACTATAGTTGACTGCTGCACCAAGATAATACATAGAGTACACAGAGCATAGTATTAACCACCCAGTATTACAGTTTTCCTTTATTATTAAATATTTTTCCACAGAAAGGTAACACCAAGGACAGATTGTGCCATTTCTTCAAGAACAATGCTCTTACACACCGTACACAAAATCAATACAGGGGAAAAGCTTGACCTTAAGGGCATCTAAATGTACTGTTATTCAAATGCATACAGCGAAACAAAACCAAAATGTCTGTTTATTATGTATTATACACACACTAATACCAGGCATAATGGATTATTCTGAATTTCTCTCGGGAGACAAACACTGCTGGGACTGTTCAACGTTGCATTTCAGATCAGATTTGAGATAAGGACACAAAAACAAAATGTAGGACATTATTTGTGGGGCTTGAAAGGTTTGTTACTACACTAAAGAGTTATTAACTTACATTGAATGATGCACTTACAGTATAGGGGGTTCAACTGGAACACCAATACCTATCTATCTACATAAAAAAAAAAATAGTGGTCTTCACATAAAACAATATGAATGTGCTTTAATCAGCACTGTATGCTGACAGATACCTACACAATTGGCAAGTCACATTTTCCACACACACGTACAATAATCCACGTACAGAACAACGTTCAAATGTAGCCAAGTTACTTACAGAGCGATACTGTGCTTTTACATTCCCATGGTTTCTATCAATGTGAGCGTGATTTCCTGTGCTCTAGGGATGATTGGCGTGGTTCAGGTGTGGAACTACAGGTGAGATGGAGGCACATTCCTCCCCATTAGGCTGAGGAGGTTGAGGGGGGGGCGACTCTGGGAAGAAGGACTCTTTAAGACGACTGACTCTGGCATTTCTTCAGCAGGGAATCTGGAGGTCTGGGGTAGTAGCCGGTGGTGCAGGGTTTGTTGGGAGAGAACCTGGCGAACTTGTAGTCCAGAGGGAGATCTAAGGAGGGTTGAAATAAATGTATGAATAATATGATGTCACATCAACCAGTTTGGCCTGCTTAGCTGAGACAGTAACCCCCAAAGCTTTGCTAAAACCAACCTTCACAAAAAGGAACAGAACATTTTCCAGGGACACTTCTCAACAAGAATAAGGAACAAGTAGTAGAGGAAATCTGGGGTCAAATGCCTCTTCAAACGAACAAAGCACGCCTCTCTCAAGACAAGACGCTACAGTAGTTAGGTAGGCCATTACGCAATACAAGAGTCAGTGAGCCCCCATAGCCCTCTCCTCCCTGTACCTGCAATAGACTCCACACTGGGGATGGCCATTGTGCTGTATTTGTGGATGCTATGGCAGCACCAGGTGAGTTTCTGGCTCTCCTCATCCCCTCCAGGAGTCTTGTGTGTGTCCACAAAGTAGGATCCCCACTGTTCGGATGGAGCAGAGGGCGCCTTCATGCCCTGGTCCTGAAAGCACATCACACGTGCTAATGAGGGAGTGATTCTCTGACCAGACAGAGGGAAGTAATCCTGCTAGTAGGGAAATTCATGAGTAATGATGGATCCACTTTTTTAACAGGAATTTCAAAATTAAAAGCAGTGTGGAGTTAGTCTAAAGTTTTCATGTCACCTGCACAAGTAGGGAAAATGCCTTTCTTGCCAGCTCTAAACCCAACAATGCAGTAATCAATAACAATGTAATACTACAAATAACAAGGTAGAACAGGAACACATACGAAATGAAAATAAGAAGAAAACGACAAAGTAAGAAGTTATATACAGGGCCAGTTCCAATACTGTATTTACAATGTGCAGGAATACTGGAGTGATAGAGTTAGATACTGCATGTACCTTACTGTATGTATGTACTGTAAGGTGACTAGGCATCAGGAGATATGATAAACAGAGCAGCGGTGTATATTATGATTGTATGTGAGTGGGTGTGGTGTACAGTCAGTATAAATGCATGTGTGTGTGAGCGAATGATGAAGTGACTGTGTGTGTAGGAATAAAAAATAAAATACAAGGTTCAACTCAGATAGTTTACAAAATGGCTATGGCTTGGGGATAGAAGCTGTTCATGAACCCGCTGGTGTCAAACTTGATGCACCACTTTGGTTTCAGAGAAATTAAATCAAATTTTATATGTTACATGCGCCGAATACAACAGGTATATATAGACCTTACCGTGAAATGCTTACTTACAAGCCCTTAAACTTCTTGATGCACCCATCCCGTTAGCGGGATCATTTTCATCAACCACCACTGAATTGCAGAGCGCCAAATTCAAATTAAATTACAAAAAATATTTCATTTTCATGAAATCACAAGTGCAATATAGCAAAACACAGCTTAGCTTGTTGTTAATCCACCTGGCGTGTCAGATTTCAATAAAGATTTTCGGCGAAATTACATACCAAGCGTTTATGTAAGCACATCTCTCTCAGTAGACTAAATATTACAAACAGCTAGCAGCCAAGTAGATTGGTCACGAAAGTCAGAAAAGCAATAAATTAAATCTCTTACCTTTGATGATCTTCGGATGTTTGCACTCACGAGACTCCCAGTTACACAATAAATGTTCCTTTTGTTCCACAAAGATTATTTTTATATCCAAAATACCTCCATTTGGTTGGCGCATTATGTTGAGAAATCCACAGGCTCGAGCGGTCACGACATCGCAGACAAATTCCAAATAGTATCCATAATTTCAAACGTTTTTTTATAATCAACCCTCAGGTTGTTTTTACAATATATAATCGATAATATATCAACCGGGAATGTAGCTTTTTCAATAGTAGAGAGAGAGAAAATGGCTGCACCAAGCTGTTGCGCATACAAAACGCTGCTGGCACCCAGCCATACAATGACACGAGGTGACCTTTCTCGTCCATTTAAAAAAAATAAAAGCCTGAAACTATGTCTAAAGGCTGGTCACACCATGGGGAAGCCATAGGAAAAGGAATCGGGTTGATATCCCTTTAAATGGAGCGAAGGCAGGCTATGGAACATGGAGCTTTCAAAATAGAAGCCACTTCCTAGTTTGATTTTCCTCAGGTTTTCGCCTGCAATATCAGTTCTGTTATATACTCACAGACAATATTTTGACAGTTCTGGAAACTTTAGAGTGTTTTCTATCCTAATCTGACTGAATTATATGCATATTCGAGATTCTGAGCCTGAGAAATAGGCAGTTTAATTTGGGTATGTTTTTCATCCAAACATCAAAATACTGCCCCCTACACTCAAGAGGTTTTAACCAACAACACAGTTCAAGAAATGGAGTTAAGAAAATATTTACTAAATAAACTAAAGTTTAAAAAAATACAATAAAAAATGATATAACAATAATGAAGGTATGAAGGGACAGGTTAGTCGAGGTAATTTGTACATTTAGGTAGGGGTAAAGTGACTATGCATAGATAATAAACAGCGAGTAGCAGCAGTGTGAAAGCAAGGTTTGGGTGGGGCAGCAATGTAAATAGTCCGGGAGGCCATTTGATTAATTGTCCACCAGTCTTATGGCTTGGGGGTAAAAGCTGTTAAAGAACCTTTTGGAACTGGACCTGGCGCTCCGGTACCACTTGCCGTGCGGTAGCAGAGGGAACAGTCTTTAACTTGGGTGACTGAAGTCTTTGACAATTTTTAGAACTGGCCCAGTACGCACTACCTTCTGTAGCGCCTTATGGTCAGATGCCGAGCAGTTGCCACACCAGGCGGTGATGCAACCGATCAGGATGTTCTCGATGGTGCAGCTGTAAAAAGAATTGAGGACCTGGGGGCCCATGCCAAATCTTTTCAGTCTCCTGAGGGGGAAAAGTTGTTGTCGTGCCCTCTTCACAACTGTCTTGGTGTGTTTGGACCATGATAGTTTGTGAGATGTGGACACCAAGGAACTTGAAACTCTCGACCCGCTCCACTACAGCCCCATCAATGTTAATGGGGGCCTGTTTGGCTCTCCTTTTCCTGTAGTCCACGATCAGCTTATTTGTCTTGCTCATATTGAGGGAGAGGTTGTTGTCCTGGCACCACACTGCCAGGTCTCTGAGCTCCTCCCTATAGGCTGTCTCATCGTTGTGTCGTCAGCAAACTTAATGATGGTGTTGGAGTCGTGTTTGGCCACGCAGTCATGGGTGAACTGGGGCACAGGGACTATGGTGATCTGTTTAAAACATGTAGGTATTACATAATTGGTCAGGGAGAAGTTGAAAATGTCAGTGAAGACACTGGCCAGTTGGTCCGCATATGCTTTGAGTCCACGTCCTGATAATCCGTCTGTTGGCCAATAATATTGAGGGTAGTGGTGGTTTACATACTCGCCGGCGAATTCTCACAAGGCACCCCACCCTTCTCCCCCTTTTTCTCCGTCTTTTCTTCACGTGGATGACAGGGATTTGGGCCTGGTCTTGAGAGAGCAGTATATCCTTTGCGTTTGACTCATTAAAGAAAAAATCGTCAGGTTTGATATGAGTAATCGCAGTTCTTATGTCAAGGTCTTTTTGGTCATAAGAGACTGTAGCAGCAACATTATGTACAAAATCAGTTACAAACAATGTGAAAAGACTAACAAAATAGCACAGTTGCTTAGGAGCCTGTAAAACAGCAGCCATCCCCTCTGGCACCATTATTACACCCCCCCCCCTTACTCATCCTTATCAGTGCCATTTGTCGGTCCAACATGTTCATCTCTATAAAGTGCTGAAAGGCAGAACATGCCTTAAAAACAGGATGTGGTTAACAAGTACGGACTGATAACAGATCAAACTAGAGGTAGCAGAAGACACATCTCTTACAGATACAGTTGAAGTCGAAAGTTTACATACACTTAGGTTGGAGTCATTAAAACTAGTTTTTCAACCACTCCACAAATTTCTTGTTAACACACTAGTTTTGGCAAGTCGGTTAGGACATCTACTTTGTGCATGACACAAGTAATTTTTCCAACAATTGTTTACAGACAGATTATTTCACTGTATCACAATTCCAGGGGGTCAGAAGTTTACATACACTAAGTTGACTGTGCCTTCAAACAGCTTGGAAAATTCCAGAAAATGACATGGCTTTAGAAGCTTCTGGTAGGCTAATTGACATCATTTGAGTCAATTGGAGGTTTACCTGTGGATGTATTTCAAGGCCTACTTTAAACTCAGTGCCTATTTGCTTGACATCATGGGAAAATCAAAAGAAATCAGCCAAAAATTGTAGACCTCCACAAGTCTGGTTTATCTCTGGGAGCAATCTACAAACGCCTGAAGGTACCACGTTCATCTGTACAAACAATAGTACGCAAGTATAAACACCATGGGACCACACAGCAGTGAAACTGCTCAGGAAGGAGACGCATTCTGTCTTCTAGAGATGAATGTACTTTGGTGCGAAAAGTGAAAATCAATCCCAGAACAACAGCAAAGGACCTTGTGAAGATGCTGGAGGAAACAGGTACAAAAGTATCTATATCCACAGTAAAACGAGTCCTATATTGACATAACCTGAAAGGCCGCTCAGCAAGGAAGAAGCCACTGCACCAAAACCGCAATAAAAAAATCCAGACTACGGTTTGCAACTGCACATGGGGACAAAGATCGTACTTTTTGGAGAAATGTCCTCTGGTCTGAATAAACACAAATAGAACTGTTTGGCAATAATGACCATCATTATACTTTGAGGAAAAAGGGGAATGCTTGTAAGCCGAAGAACACCATCCCAACCGTGAAGCACTGGCGTGGCAGCATCATGTTGTGGGGGTGCTTTGCTGCAGGAGGGACTGGTGCACTTCACAAAATAGATGGCATCATGAGGGAGATAAAGTATGTGAATATATTGAAGCAACATCTCAAGACATCAGTCAGGAAGTTAAAACTTGATCGCAAATGGGTATTCCAAATGGACAATGACCGCAAGCATGCCTCCAAAGTTGGGGCAAAATGGCTTAAGGACAACAAAGTCAAGGTATTGGAGTGGCCATCACAAAGCCCTGACCTCAATCCCATAGAAAATTTGTGGGCAGAACTGAAAAAGCATATGCGAGCAAGGAGGCCTACAAACCTGACTCAGTTACACCAGCTCTGTCAGGGGGAAGGGGCCAAAATTCACCCAACTTATTGTGGGAAGCTTGTGGAAGGCTACCCGAAACGTCTGACCCAAGTTAAAACATTTAAAGGCAATGCTACCAAATACTAATTAAGTGTATGTACAATTCTGACCCACTGGGAATGTGATGAAAGAAGGGAATTTTTACTTTAAACTTTCGACTTCAACTGTACTCCACTGTAATCATATAGGCAGGTTACCTTCGCTTTTTTGGGCACAGGGACTATGGTGGTCTGTTTAAAACATGTAGGTATTACATAATTGGTCAGGGAGAGGTTGAAAATGTCAGTGAAGACACTGGCCAGTTGGTCCGCATATGCTTTGAGTCCACGTCCTGATAATCCGTCTGTTGGCCAATAATATGGAGGGTAGTGGTGGTTTACCTAATCGCCAGGGAATTCTCACAAGGCACCCCGCCCTTCTCTTTTCTTCACGCGGAGGACAGTGATTTGGGCCTCGTCTTGAGAGAGAGAGAGCAGTATATCCTTTGCATCCGATTCATTAAAGAAAAAATCTTCGTCCAGTTTGGTGTGAGTAATCGCTGTTCTGATGTCCAGAAGGTCTTTTTGGTGATAAGAGACTGTAACAGCAACATTATGTACAAAATCAGTTACAAACCATGTGAAAAAACTAACAAAATAGCACAGTTGCTTAGGAGCCTGTAAAACAGCAGCCATCCCCTCTGGCACCATTATTATCCCCCACCCCCTTCTTACTCATCCTTATCAGCGCCATTTGTCGGTCCAACATGTTAATCTCTAAAAAGTGCTGAAAGGCAGAACATGCCTTAAAAACAGGATGTGGTTAACAAGTACGGACTGATTACAGATCAAACTAGAGGTAGCAGAAGACATGTATGCATCTAAATTACTCAACTCTTGAAGATACTTCCTTGAAATGTGATTCAGTTCACCTGGGAGAAAGGGCATTGCATCAAATAAAAAAAACCTGTTGCTACTTTGTCCCTCTCTTGGTGAAAAGTATGATGGAAGACATTCTTCTGAATTACGCTTTTTGACTTCCAACCAGACTTGGAGACGGAGTTGCATGCTGAGAAGATCTGTTTGTTAGAAGTCATTCATAAGATTAAATGAATCCACGATCTTTCATGTTAAAAGAACGTAGATAAAAGATCAGCTCCGAACTCTGAGACATGGAAACATTCTGGCTACTTCTGCACTAACTACTTCTCCCTCTTCTCTACACTGAACCTCATAATATATCATTAGTAAGAGGCAACGCGATGCACAACATTACAAACAGTAGCCTATTCATGTGGAAAGTTCCACCAGATATTGAGGGACAAATTGTAATCAAAAGGAATCTGGGAGAAACATGTCATTCCAGGCAGTTCTCTTAAGAGTGTCTATTAATGTGTTACATACACTCTGGCTGCAGCAGAGCAAAAGAGAGATGGAGACCAACTGGAGCTTCCAGGAATATCTATTAAATGAGGCAAATGGGGAAATACGTTTTAGAAAGGAAAGGCAAGTGGAGAGAGAGAGGCTGGGTGGGAGATTAAAAAAAAAGGAGAGAGAAGTGAGTGGAGGGGTGAGACCGACAGAGAATAAGAGAGGGAGAGATGGGGGTGGAGGGAGAGAGAGAGAAAATGGGGTGGGGGGGAGACAAAGAGAGGGAGAAGGGACAGAGAGAGAGAGACAGAGAGAAGAGGGGGGAGACAAAGAGAGAGGGAGAAGGGAAAAAGAGAGAGAGGTAGAGGTGTGAGTCTAGGCGGAGACAATTTGTCCATCTACAAGGTCCCGTGCTCCAAACGTGGCACAACCTCCCTTCTTCAGAGGAAGGAGTCCTCTATCCTAGTGGTGTTTTGGCCAAACAAGGATGTTCCTCTCATTGCTTCTGGCAACAGATATGCTGACTCATCTAACTGTCTGGAACAAAACATCCTCCATGGCCTGGTCAGTGAGGGAGAGGGCAGCACTGGGTGATATTGCATCCTGGTCGTACGGATTACTTCATAGTTTCCTTCCTAGTAGTACGTCAGCTTCCCTAAAATGTTTATTTTCTGACTTTACTGTACTCACACTAGGCTTACTCTGAGAAATACAGACTCACATAAACTTGTTTTACAGGTTCCTCCTTTAGATGTGAAACTGTAATAATATGAAACCACCACGGTATACCAATGCAATTGCAGAATGTCTTTTGATAATGCTACAAAATGAACACACGCACATTCTCAGACACACATGCTACATTGGGTATATTTTGGCACTGAGCCAATGAACTGGGGGTTGGGAGAATATCTTTTAGGTAGCAGGGGCAAGGTGGGCGAGCACATTAAACGGAAACAACTGCTGGTGTGAACTTACCTCAAACTTTCCCTTCTTCTCCTGAGGCTCCACTTGGGCCTCGTTGGTCTCTGCTGCGTCGCTCCTTGGGACGCCCTCTCCCTCCATTTCCTCCACGATCATCACAGTCTCCCACTTCCCAAACATGCTAGCAGGGAACATGTCCGACCGCATGCTATCCCCAAAGTACACCACCTATAGAGGGTAGGAGACAGGACATAGACAAATAATTATGCCATTATCTGAGCAGCTGCTCTGTAAATTACGTAGACGTTTCACAGAGCAACTACTTCTTTATGTGATTTGTAAAGGTTCAGTTGTAAAGCGCTGATAGAATAGCAATTTGGCTGGATTAGTTTCAAAGGGGGCATTCAGTCATAGTCGAATTCAATAACTCTGACATGTCTTACTGCCCCTAGGGCAAACTAGACCAGACACGATATGGCTGCAAAACTCATCATGTCTCTTTTGTAGTTTTGCTATGGCTGGAAAGAAAACACATTAAGACCGGCTTAGCTGAACAACATACCTAAACTGACTGGCAACCCCTTTCCTGACATTCAAAACCCATTGCAACAAATGTATATAGTTGTGTGCTTTGCAACTCCAATGGAACCTAAGGGTTAAGAAGAGTGTCAGAGGGATTAGAGAACCACTAGGAAAAACAAACAAGAATGCTGACATAATGGAATCAGCTTCAGCACATCACCAAACCCTGACTTCATGATGGGTTATTTTAAGGAGAGAATAAAGGTTATTACACCAGGCCACCGAGGCCAGTGTTCTATAAGGATGATACTATTTTGGTGCTTAAGACACACACTTAAAGAGTCCTTCACACAGCTCTCTGTGTGGAATGCAGAGTGGTGTGTATGTGTTTGTTTTGGAGGCAGGCAGACGACCACTAAGAGAAGGTGGTGAGGGAGGAGTGGAGGGTCTCTAATGTGTTCATGTGGGCTGCTGGACTCACTCCGGAAACCCCCTCCTCTTCTCAGGCCCTTTACAGTGTCTGTGACCAGGTCTTGCAGTTCCAAGCACAAATTAACAGGACAGCCAGCTGGCCAGCCAGGGCCTCGGCTGTGGAGCTGTGAGCTGGGCCTGTGGATCTCTGGAGCTGGGCATAAGGATCAGGTTTTCAGAGAAACTGGCCACAGAGAGCGAGAGAGAGAGCGAGAGAGGGCACTGCTGCGGAGTGCACCAATTGTTTTTCATCTCCCCACTGCAGGCAAAGGCATCAGATCAGTATGATAAATATTTACAGGCCAATTCCAACACAGCGGCAAAACATTATTTGAGAGACTTTCATGTGGCTCTCTAGATGCTAAACACAGTTTCCTAAGGCTGGGACGAATAAAGCAACATCATTCAGGTTTCAACTACAACAAGACTGCTCTTCTGAGGACTCTTTCCCCTGAAGATATAACTTGCTACAGTCTGCAGCTCCCTCCTTCTCCCTAGGGGAAAATTAATGTCAGCCTGACAGCATGGCCTTTCCCCTGGGGAGGAAACAGGGTGACCAGAGCCCATTGTGCTCCACTGTGGGGGGCCTGGCTGGGACAGACAGAGCCTGCATCTCAAATGCCACCTTGTTCCTTATGTAGTGCACTACTTTTGACCACGGACGGACCTTAGGGGTGCCATTTGGGACGCAGACAGACAGAGAGGAGGGAAGGGGAGATCACATATCTGACAGAGGGCCAGGGATGTAAGGACTATATCCATGTTACTTAGTCCCCAATCGGATCATTACAGCAGCTTTGCTCATACATGAAATTGTAACGACACAACAGAACTTTAAAAATGGTTAAATGTGTCTGGAGGGAGAAAAAGGTCTGAGATTCCAGATAGAGAAGTGGGTGGAGTACGCTTACTACAACAAAATGACTCACAGAGGAAAATGAGTGCCATTTGAATCATTGACTCATTGAGTCTGTATGAGCAGGGCAGCTCAGTGTCTAAGCTTTGATCCTCCATGTCGCAGCCAGACCTGTGCTCACTGCTACAGGGGACTGTAATCTGCCCTGAATGCCTCCCATTCAGCCGGCCGGCATTAAGTCCTGTCAGGTGAAAGTGAGGAGAACCCAAAACAGACTGCCTCAGATCACGGTTAGTGCTATCCGGGATGCTCGAGACATCCCTACCCTAAACCCTGCCCGGAACCTTAACCCCTACCCTTAACCATAAACCCCAACCTAACCTTACCATAACCATTTTAAATCTCAACTTCAATGGGGAATGGACATCCCAAGGATCCCAGATAGCAATTACCCCCTGGTCACCCCAGAGGGGCTGCCTTAAAGCTGCCATAAGTGCAGGTTGTGGAGGTTGACACTGCATTCCTCGAGCGCTTTCTCCACGTGGCCCGAGAACAGAGGGGGCATTGAGCACTCCTGGCCGGGTGGGAGGGGTGGGGGAGAGGGAGGGGACGCTGAGGACGTGGATGATGGGCGTCCCTGGGTGCACAAGTCAGTGAGTGGGAGCCTTTCCTTAAAGCTGAGAGAGGGCTCAAAAAGGGGCTCAGAGGGAGAAGAGCTGGCTGCCTGCCTGTCAGAAATCATATGGGCTGTGTACTCTACAGTAAGGGCCTGTTTATCACATACCCTCTCAGCAGGACAGGCAGCTCTCTGAGCTGGCACTCTAGCCCTGTTGACACTTATGCTAAGGTGTGCAGGTGTACACGGCCATGTTTCCCTCTCCTTCACACCGGTACGAATAACCCCGAGCTGATTTATAGAGGACGTCAGATCTCTGTACATCTGCGAGGAATGGAAGCTCAAAGCAAACCTACACTGCTTTGTGGATAAACATTTTGACACAAATCACAGGATAATATGGAAGTGATGTGGTTATTTGGATATATACTGAACAAAAATACAAACACAACATGTAAAGTGTTGGTCATGTTTCATGAGCTGAAATAAAAGATCCCAGAAATGTTCCATATGTGCAAAAAGTTTATTTCTCTCAAATTGTGTGCACAAATTTGTTTACATCCCTGTTAGTGAGCATTTCTCCTTTACCAAGATAATCCATCCACCTGACAGGTATGGCATATCAAGAACTTAATTAAACAGCATGATCATTACACAGGTGCATCGTGTGCTGGGGACAATAAAGGCTCCTCTAAAATGTGCTGTTTTGAAACAACACAATGCCAGAGATGTCTCAGGTTTTGATGGAGCGTGCAATTGGTATGCTGACTGCAATAATGTCCACCAGAGCTGTTGCCAGAACATTTAATGTTCATTTCTCTACCATAAGCCGCCTCCAACATCGTTTTAGAGAATTTGGCAGTATGTCCAACCAGCCTCACAACTGCAGACCACGTGTAAATGAGCCAGTCCAGGACCTCCACATCCGGCTTCTTCACCTGTGGGATTGTTTGGGACCAGCCACCCAACACAACTGATGAAACTGGGTTTGCACAACCAAAGAATTTCTGCACACTACTGTCAGAAACCGTCTCTGGGAAGCTCATCTGCTTGCTCGTCTTCCTCACCAGGGTCTTGACCTGACTGTTCGGCATCGTAACCGTCTTCAGTGGGCAAATGCTCACCTTCGATGGCCACTGGCATGCTGGAGAAGTGTGCTCTTCACGGATGAATCCCGGTTTCAACTGTACCGGACAGATAGTATCGTGTGGGTGAGCGGTTTGCTGATGTCAACGTTGTGAACAGAGTGCCCCATGGTGGCAGTGGGGTTATGGTATGGGCAGGCTTAAGCTAAGGACAACGAACACAATTTTATCAATGGCAATTTGAATGCACAGAGATACCATGACGAGATCCTGAGGCCCATTGTCGTGCCATTCATCCACCGCCATCACCTCATGTTTCAGCATGATAACGCACATCCCCATGTCACAAGGATATGTACACAATTCCTGGAAGCTGAAAATGTCCCAGTTCTTTCACGTTCAGCATACTCACCAGATGTCACCCATTGAGCATGTGTGGGATGCTCTGGATCTACGTGTATGACAGTGTGTTCCAGTTCCCGCCAATATCCAGCAACTTCACACAGCCATTTAAGAGGAGTGGGACAACATTCCACAGGCCACAATCAGCAGCATGATTAATTCTATGCGAAGGAGATGTGTCACACTACATGAGGCAAATTGTGGTCACACCAAATACTGACTGGTTTTCTGATCCCAGCTCCTACCCTTTTTTTAAGGTATCCGTGACCAACAGATACATATCTCTATTCCCAGTCATATGAATCCATAGATTAGGGCCAAATTAATTAATTTAAATTGACTGATTTCCTTATATGAACTTTAATTCAGTAGAATCTTACAAATTGTTACATGTTGCATTTCTATTTTTGCTCAGTGTGTTTATTACACAGCTTGTTAGTTATTTCAAAACATGATCAGTAGAATTTCCTCTTGAAGGATAAGAAAAGATTAAACCAACTAACCAATCTATCAATCTTACCTTGGGCTCAGGATTGCCAGTCATGGTCTTGAGCAGCTGGTGGAGGTGGGGCCAGTTACCTTGAGAGTACCAGCCAGGCTTGTCCAGGGATGGCAGCCCTTCACTCTCCTCCACATCATTCACTACAGCCAGGAAAAAGACAACAACAACCACAAAGTCACCACACAGATCGACTACACCGTTTAGCGACATGAACATACACGACCACACCGCTTAGCACACAACCACAACATCTCTCCACCACATAACTCAACACTGGGCCCACAAGCAAATGTGACACATTTCAGGAAACTAGGCGTATGTCGCGTGTCACTACTTCACAGGAGAGGCATTTGAACGTAAACTTTAAAAAAAAATCTAAACGCATTTTTTGGGGGGCAGAAATGCATTCTGGAATATTTCATGTGCCTTAACAACAAATGTGTATGCCATCTGTAAATATGAATAAAATGGTGAAATTACAAGCCTAGTTGGTTTAGCCACAGAAAAAGGCAGGAACCTTTCCACTAGCTATGATTGGCTGAGATATTGGATGGGTTGGACATGCCGAGAGATTAGTTCGGATTTGTCTACCATGTAGCACACTTCTGTCTATAAGATGAGCTGGTCAGTATGTGTAGGTAATCTTTTCTAACAGAGATTTTTTTAAAGATATAATTTAGAACTGCAAAAGTGTTGTTCTCCACTTTCTGGAGGACCGAGTTTTGAATACAGTGGAATGCCCGGTGGAATTAGAGTACGATTGCTAAGGAGATGGAGAACATTCTGTTGTTTGATTGCAAATATGCAGAGGGAGTTGAAAAAAGAACACACAGAAGGCTGTTGTATAAAACACCTGTATCCAGATTACATCTTCAAACTAAGGGGAACCATGGCATCCGTGACCGATAGGGAGAAGCGTCCATCCATGTATATGGATAGGATAGTCTAGCTAGCTACATTTTCAGATGTTATATGTTTCTAATTTTGGCAGAAAGTAGTTTAAATTTCAAGTTAAAGCGTACGGTTAGCTGGCTGGCTCGCTAGCTAACGTTACGTATATGATCTGTGTAGTAATATTATTCATATCTCAGAGCCATTTGCATTGCTAGTTATAGCCTAATGTTAGCCATATAACACTGAACCTGGTTGGCTAGCTGGCTACCTGCAGATTCATGCAAGGTAGTAACGTTAGGAGTTGGGATTATGGTTCTTTGTTTAGCTAGCTAGCTACATGCCTAAACAAAATACCCTACTATGTAAGTAACCATTTCACTACACCTTCTGTATCCTGTGCATGTGACAAATTAACTTTGATATAGTATTTGTTTACCAGAGACGGTAATGAGACCTGCACCAAATTAGGATATAACGTTAGGCCAATGAGACAGTGTCTACATTCTAAGATTTCTTTGGTAGAGTTTATTTTCCTGTAACAATGAAGCTATATGATATGGTCATTATTTGAACTGGCTAGCCAGCTAACTTAACATTAGATAGCTAGCTAACAAGCTAGAAACGAACCAAACATTTTTTAGAAAGTAGCTTTTAGTTGCCTGGTTTGCTTGATTGACATATCCTAAATAAATTTTTAAAATGGGTGGATATATTGACTATTTTGGACCACGAGGCCGCTGATGTCATGCAGCCTGTACTTTTTTGTGTTTAGTACATGGCTTCACATGTGAATCCTTAAAGAGATGGCTGGGGCTAAGGCTTAAGAGAGTGTGTACGATGCTAAATGGGTGTAGACTAAGATGAGCTCTCCAGTAGGTTTACCAAAATATTCAAGGGCCATTTTCTCAAAAGTGAGGTTACAAGTTTATCAACTTTCAAAGCAGAATTACTTTCCAATTGTTCCTCAACTGTAGTGTATGATATACCATTTTCTAGCTCAGTCTTTACTTTTCCAAAGTAAAAAACACTATTTCAAATTTTGCTACATAAGACCGAAAAAATATGGATTCTAACAAATATGGATACTATCATATACATCACTTGTGAGGGATAAAAGTAACTCATTTAAAATAGATTTTTCGCAGGTGCCTAATTGGAGCTACTGTACTTCCATGAGTATGTTTCCTAAACAGATACAGTGCACTACTTTTGAACAGGGCATACAGGGCTCTGTGTAGGGAATAAGGTACTATTTGGGACACAACCATGTAGGCTCGTCTGCTTCCTCCTTTTTCAGGCACTCACTCACAGAAGTCACACATTATACAGGAAAGTGTGTCAATGACCTCATGGAAGCATTTACAGTTCATAAATAACACCCAATGATTTTTCCAAACTTCAGGAACAACATGGTTTATGTCTTAATGCTCAACAACAGCCAAGTACTTTTCACTAAGAGAAAAAGTCTATCTATATAGTCATTCCTGGTTGACTGGAGGGGGTTTTGGCCTGCTTGATTGGGCTGCTGCTGGTTAGCAAAAACCACAGCCTGTTTCAGTTTGTGCAAGGGGGTAGTGGAGCATAGCCAATACAAGATACAGAGAAGCTGGAATCTAAACTAGACCACACAATTCTCACAGCATTACTCACACAATAGTAACTGCTGGGAGGGAGGCCCCAGAAAAGAGCGTTATCACACAGTCATCTAGAACAGCTGGTGCTCTCGTGCATGCTTCAGTGTTGCTTGCCTTGAAGCGAGCATAAAAGGCATTAAGCTAATTTGGTAGGCTCGCGTCCCTGGGCAGATGGTGTCTGGGTTTCCCTTTGTAGTCCGTAATAGTTTTCAAGCCCTGCCACATCTGACGAGCGGCAGAGCAGGATTCAATCTTAATCCTGTATTGACGCTTTGCTTGTTTAATGGTTCGTCTGAGGGTATAGCGGGTTTTCCTATAAACGTCCGGGACTAGTCTCCCGCTCCTTGAAAGCGGCAGCTCTAGTCTTTAGCTTTATGCAGATGTTGCCTGTAATCCATGGCTTCTGGTTGGGATATGTACTTACAGTCACTGTGGGGACAACGTCATCGATGCACTTATTGTTGAAGCCAATGACTGAGGTGATGTATTCCTCAATGCCATTGGATGAATCCCGGAACATATTCCAGTCGGTGCTAGCAAAACAGTTCTATTAGCATAGCATTCAATGGTACTTCCTGCTTTAGTTTTTTCTTGTAAGCAGGAATCAGGAGGATAGAATTATGGTCCGATTTGCCAAATGGAGGGTGGGGGAGAGCTTTGTATGCATCTCTGTGTGTGGAGTAAAGGTGGTCTAGGATATGTTCTCCCTGGATGCACATGTGATATGCTGGTAAAAATTTGGTAACACTGATTTAAGTTTGTCTGCATTAAAGTCCCCAGCCACTAGGAGTGCCGCTTCTGGGTGAGCATTTTCTTCTTTGCTTATGGCCTGATAGAGTTGGTTGAGAGCGGTCTTAGTGCCAACTTTGTTTTGTGGTGGTAAATAGACGGCTATGAATAATACAGATGAGAACTCTTGGTAGATAGTGTGTTCTACAGCTTATCATAAGGTACTCTACCTCGAGACTTCTTTAATATTAGACATCACGCAGCAGCTGTTATTGACAAAATGACACACACACCCACATCTCGTCTTACCAGAGGTAGCGTCTCTGTTCTGCCAGTGTATGGAAAATCCCGCTAGCTCCATATTGTCCGTATCTTCGTTCAGCCACATCTCGGTGAAACATAAAATGTTACAGTTTTTAATGTCCCGTTGGTAGGATAATCGTAGGTCATCAATTTTATTTTCCAATGATTGCACATTAGCAAGAAGAATGGAAGGCAGTGGGAGTTTACTCGCTAGACTCCGGATTCTCAAAAGGATGCCGACCTGCGGCCCCATTTCCGGCATCTTTTATTCACGCAAAAGGCGTGGATCTTGGCCTGTTCCAGTGAAAGCAGGATATACTTCTCCTCGGATTCGTTAAAGGAAAAAGTTTCTTCCAGTCCAAGGTAGAGGTCGACCGATTAATCGGAATGGCCGATTAATTAGGGCCGATTTCAAGTTTTCGTAACAAATCGGTAATCTGCATTTTTGGACACCGATTGTGGCCGATTACATTGCACTCCACGAGGAGACTGCGTGGCAGACTGACTACCTGTTATGTGAGTGCAGCAAGAAGCCAAGGTGAGTTGCTAGCTAGCATTAAACTTAACTTATAAAAAACAATCAATCTTAACATAATCACTAGTTAACTACACATGGTTGATGACATTACTAGTTTATCTAGCTTGTCCTGCGTTGCATATAATCGATGCGGTGCCTGTTAATTTATCATCGAATCACAGCCTACTTTGCCAAACGAGTGATGATTTAACAAGCGCATTCATGAAAAAAACACTGTCGTTGCACCAATGTGTACCTAACCGTAAACATCAATACCTTTCTTAAAATTAATACACAAGTATATATTTTTAAACATGCATATTTAATTAATATTGCCTGCTAAAATGAATTTCTTTTAACTAGGGAAATTGTGTCACTTCTCTTGCGTTCCGTGCAAGCAGAGTCAAAGTATATGCAGCAGTTTGGGCCACCTGGCTCGTTGCGAACTGTGTGAAGACCATTTCTTCCTAACAAAGACCATAATTAATTTGCCAGAATTGTACATAATTATGACATAACATTGAAGGTTGTGCAATGTAACAGGAAAATTTAGACTTAGGGATGCCACCCGTTAGATAAAATACGGAACGGTTCCGTATTTCACTGACAGAATACACTTTTTGTTTTCTAAATGATAGTTTCCGGATTTGACCATATTAATGACCTAAGGCTCGTATTTCTGTGTGTTATTATGTTATAATTAAGTCTATGATTTGATATTTGATAGAGTAGTCTGACTGAGAAGTGTAGGCAGCAGCAGGATCGTAAGCATTCATTCAAACAACACTTTCGTGCATTTGCCAGCAGCTCTTCGCTGTGCTTCAAGCTGTTTATGACTTCAACTCCCGAGATTAGGCTGGTGTAACCGATGTGAATTGGCTAGCTAGTTAGTGGGGTACGCGCTAATAGCGTTTCAATCGGTGACGTCACGCGCTCTGAGACCTTGAAGTAGTTGTTCCCCTTGCTCTGTGGAGCGATGGGTAATGATACTTCGAGGGTGGCTGTTGTCGATGTGTCCCTGGTTCGGGGCAAGGAGAGGGACCGAAGCTATTCTGTTACACTGGCAATACTATAGTGCCTATAAGAACATCCAATAATCAAAAGGTATATGAAATACAAATGGTATAGAGAGAAATAGTCATATAATTCCTATAATAAACTACAACCTAAAACTTCTTACCTGGGAATATTGAAGACAAGGAACCACCAGCTTTCATATGTTCTCATGTTCTGAGCAAGGAACTTAAACGTTAGCTTTTTTACATGGCACATATTGCACTCTCTCTTTCTTCTCCAACACTTTGTTTTTGCATTATTTAAACCAAATTGAACATGTTTCATTATTTATTTGAGGCTAAATTGATTTTATTGATGTATTATATTAAGTTAAAATAAAAGAGTTCATTTAGTATTGTTGTAATTGTCATTATTACAAATAAATAAATAAATAAATAAATACACCGATTAATCGGTATCGGCTTTTTTTGGTTCTCCAATAACCAGTATCGGTATTGGCGTTGAAAAATCATAACTGGTCAACCTCTAGTCCATGGTGAGTAATAGCTTTTCTGATGTACAGAAGTTATTTTCGTTCATAAGATACGGTAGCAGCAAAATTATGTACACAATAAGTTAAAAAATGATTTACACAAAACGCAAAAAAATAACTAAATAGCACAATTGGTTGGGAGAATGTAAAACGTCAGCCATGTTCTTCGGCGCCATCTTTTAGACACTGTTGTTGATACGTTCAATGTGATATAAATATTGTGACAGAAGATAGAAAGCAGAGACTTGGGGGTGCGGACACTCGCGCGCACACACACAGCTGTGAGGACGTACGGACCTTGACAGAAGATGGAATGAGAAGTATGTGGTCTCTGGAAGACCACAACTGAGCACAAAAACACACACACATTTCTATCTCTGAGCCCCCCTCCAGATTAGAATGTGAAATCCGGTGGCATTTTCACTGTAACCAAAGTGAGGCTGTATGCACAAGGCAAATATTTAGAGAGACCTGGCCTGGCTGACATCCTTTGGACAAATGACCGCTGAAGGAAGGTCATGTTTAATACGAGACTGGGAGGAGTCTGACACCAGCAGCCAAAGTAAAGAATCAATTTCTAAAATCTCTTAGTCGAATACAGTACCTGGCAGGAACTGGGCTCTTCTTAAGGAGTAGATCATGTTATTATGTCCTGTATAAGACTAGAGCTCATTGCCTTACAGTATGTGTCCCAGTCCATCAAATTGAAGCTCATGTTGAAAAAAATCTAAAATGGGGTTTTACATTTTTTCGGTAGGTACAGAATTGGTGAGCTTTTGAATTATCAATGGACATAAAACTGCACACACAAAACTGTTGTGGTGACATGATAGCAACCTGCTGATAGTCAACTAGCTTAGCTTTGAGCTGTACTTGTCAGCTCTTTACGTGATCAACTTGACAGGTATATACAGCAACACCATTGGAACATAAATAAATGACAGTGATGCTGTATCCAAAAAAGCCCCAAGGCATACAGTATCTCTGCTACATTATAGAATAAGATCTCTCCCAGTATCTCTGCTACATTATGGAATAAGATCTCTCCCAGTATCTCTGCTACATTATGGAATAAGATCTCTCCCAGTATCTCTGCTACATTATGGAATAAGATCTCTCCCAGTATATCTGCTACATTATGGAATAAGATCTCTCCCAGTATCTCTGCTACATTATGGAATAAGATCTCTCCCAGTATCTCTGCTACATTATGGAATAAGATCTCTCCCAGTATCTCTGCTACATTATGGAATAAGATCTCTCCCAGTATATCTGCTACATTATGGAATAAGATCTCTCCCAGTATCTCTGCTACATTATGGAATAAGATCTCTCCCAGTATCTCTGCTACATTATGGAATAAGATCTCTCCCAGTATCTCTGCTACATTATGGAATAAGATCTCTCCCAGTATATCTGCTACATTATGGAATAAGATCTCTCCCAGTATCTCTGCTACATTATGGAATAAGATCTCTCCCAGTATCTCTGCTACATTATGGAATAAGATCTCTCCCAGTATATCTGCTACATTATGGAATAAGATCTCTCCCAGTATCTCTGCTACATTATGGAATAAGATCTCTCCCAGTATCTCTGCTACATTATGGAATAAGATCTCTCCCAGTATCTCTGCTACATTATGGAATAAGATCTCTCCCAGTATATCTGCTACATTATGGAATAAGATCTCTCCCAGTATCTCTACTACATTATAGAATAAGATCTCTCCCACATTATAGAATAAGATCTCTCCCACATTATAGAATAAGATCTCTCCCAGTATCTCTGCTACATTATGGAATAAGATCTCTCCCAATATCTCTGCTATAGTATGGAATAGCAGCAGCCACTGACTGAGGCTATATCTGCCAACGTGGCGAGGACTGGAGGAGGTATGAATATTTGAGTGACTGGGTCATTGTGTTACATATATACTGCATCCATTCCTGGCAGGAACGCAGTCCAGATGGGGGAGCATACCAGAGTTTGTGCACACCTTTAGGAACCGACCGTGATTAAATATCAGCTGCCTGAGCAGGAAAACTACGATCACGTGTGGATAACAGATCAAATTAGAAATACTGACAGCTAATATGAACCTAGTTTAAACCCTAATATGTCTGCAAGTAGAGGTGGTGTGATGGTCACCACCTGTCTTGATGCTAGTTTATCTTACTGGTTTCAGAAGAGATTTGATGTTTGGGTTTTATCTTCTGGAAGACAACTCCACAAGTAGTGCTTTTCTCATCCTAAAAAAAGGAAATCATTTGCAGTAACCACCATCATGAGATTCCACTAGGCTATAAAGTCCACAGCCCTGTAATGCTCTTTATGATGTCGGCAGAGAGCTGATCTACAGTGTTTACTGTTGGTGGAGTGTACTGTACGTAGGGTACTGATGGTTTTCTGGGAAGTGGGATCCTGTATGGACAGGCAGACATACAGACAGGCAGGGAAGCAGGTACTCACCCAGGGTCCTGAAGGGCCTCTGTTGGGGCACCAGTGAGAAGAACCCAGGCTTCAAGGCGTTGGTGATGATGATGTCAAACAGCTCCTCCCAGTCCTTCCTGCAACAGCCAATGAGAAACAAACCCCTGATTATTAAAATACATCAGCAAATACTGTGAGATCAAAACGTGGCCGCTATCCAATTGGATTTGTGTTGCACACAAAAACTCTTACTTGAACTAAACATTGGAGATTTGATGAAAAACATGAACCATAAACAGTGTATTTATGAAAAGAGCATGAGGAAAATGTTAAGGAACCTCTTAAGGATCGGCCCCCTTTTTTTCGCCTAAAATGACATACCCAAATCTAACTGCCTTTAGCTCAGGACCTGAAGCAAGGATATGCATTTTTTTTTGATCCCATTTGAAAGGAAACACTTTTGACGTTTGTGGAAATGTGAAATGCATGTAGGACAATATAACACATTAGATCTGGTAAAAGATGATACAAAGAAAAAAAATGTGCTTTTTTTGTACTATCATCTTTGCAATGCAAGAGAAAGGCAATCATGTATTATTCCAGCCCAGGCACAATTGAGAGTTTGGCCACTAGACGGCAGCAGTGTATGGGCAATGTTTTAGACTGATCCAATGAACCATTGCATTTCTGTACAGAATATTGTATCAAGACTGCCCAAATGTGGCTAATTGGTTAAATAATAACTATTAATACAATTCATAACTGTGCACTCTCCTCAAACACTAGCATGGTATTATTTCACTGTAATAGCTACTGTAAATTGGACAGTGCAGTTAATTTAACTCCTCTAGGGTAGGGGGCAGCATTCGGAATTTTGGATGAAAAGCACGCCCAAATTAAGGAACACTTTTTTTGTTGTTGAGAAAAACAAACTCAGGCCAAAAAAGATATACACACATGGTAATTATTAACACTGGCTTAGTGTTAGCATCACGCTCCATGCACTAGCAGACATTCAGACCAGGGTCGCATCCTGTCTCCAGGAGTTAGCCTGGACCTCCTCTCTGCTGACCTGGCTAGAGCTGATGGGGATTACACTGAGAGAGAGACCTCTCACTGAAGCCCTATGTGGTCAGGTACAGTACTTTCCCCGAGTGGAGGCCCAGGATCATTCAGAGCACTGCCTTTTGATATAAAACTCACAATTCTAAAGCTAGGTCATATGCATGCAGTACCTCATCTGTCTCAGAGTCATACGCCCTGGCAGCTTCATTAAATAGTACCCGCAAAACACCCGTCTCAATGTCAATAGTGAAGAGATGTGATGCTGGCCTTCTTGGCAGATTTGCAAAGAAATAGCCATACCTCCGACTGGCCAATAAAAATAAAATATTAAGATGGGAAAGAGAACACAGGCACTGGACAGAGGAACTCTGCCTAGAAGGCCAGCATCCCGGAGTTGTCTCTTCACTGTTGACGTTGAGACTGGTGTTTTGCGGGTACTATTTAATGAAGCTGCCAGTTGAGGACTTGTGGGGTGTCTGTTTCTCAAACCAGACACTAATGTACTTGTCCTCATGCTCAGTTGTGCACTGGGGCCTCCCACTCCTCTTTCTATTCTGGTTAGAGACAGTTTGCGCTGTTCTGTGAAGGGAGTAGTACACAGCGTTGTACGAGATCTTCAGTTTCTTGGCAATTTCTCGCATGGAATAGCCTTCATTTCTCAGAACAAGAATAGATTGACGAGTTTCAGAAGAAAGTACTTTGTTTCTGGCCATTTTGAGCCTGTAATCGAACCCACAAATGCTGATGCTCCAGATACTCAACTAGTCTAAAGAAGGCCAGTTTTAACGCTTCTTTAAATCAGGAAAACAGTTTTCAGCTGTGTTAACAAAATTGCAAAATGGTTTTCTAATGCTCAATTAGCCTTTTTCAATGATAAACTTAGATTACCTAACACAACCTGCCATTGGAACACAGGAGTGATGGTTGCGGATAAATGGGCCTATGTACATCTATGTAGATATTCCATTAAAAATCTGCCGTTTCCAACTATAATAGTCATTTACAACATTAACAATGTCTACACTGTATTTCTGATCAATTTTATGGTATTTTAATGGACAAATAATGTGTTTTTCTTTCAAAAACAAGGACATTTCTAAGTGACCCCAAACCTTTGAACAGCAGTGTACATACATACATATACACCCTTCTTTAGAATATACAGTGGCTTGTGAAAGTATTCACCCCACTTGACAATTTTCCTGTTTTGTTGCCTTACAACCTGGAAGTAAAATATATTTTTTTGGGGGGGGGGTCAATACTTTGTAGAGCCACCTTTTACAGCAATTACAGCTGCAAGTCTCTTGGGGTATGTCTCTATAAGCTTGGCACATCTCGCCACTGGGATTTTTGCCCTTTCGTCAAGGCAAAACAGCTCCAGCTCCTTCAAGTTGGATGGGTTCCGCTGGTGTACAGCAATCTTTAACTTCTTGGATATAGGGGGCGCTCTTTTAATTTATGGATAAAAAAAACGTTCCCGTTTTAAACAAGATATTTTGTCACGAAAAGATGCTAAACTATGCATATAATTGACAGCTTTGGAAAGAAAACACTGTGAGTGCCACAGAACTAATGCTACAGGCAAAACCAAGATGACATTTCATACAGGAAGTGCCCCTGTGTTCCAATATCTCCTTATATGGCTGTGTATGGGTCACGAACGAGCTTAGACTTTCTGTCGTTTCCCCAAGGTGTCGACAGAATTGTGACGTATTTGTAGGCAAATCATTGGAAGATTGACCTTAAGAGACTACATCTACCAGGTGGCCGCTTGGTGTCCTCCGTTGCAATTATTGCGTAATCTCCAGCTCCGTGTATTTTTCGTTTGCTTCGAGGAGAAACACAGCTGCCACGAATGATTTATCATCGAATAGATATGTGAAAAACACCTTGAGGATTGATTCTAAACAATGTTTGCCATGTTTCTGTCGATATTATGGAGTTAATCTGGTAAAAAGTTCGGCGTTGTAGAGACTGCATTTTCAGATTTTTTTCTTGCCAAACGTGATGACCAAAACGGAGCGATCTCTCCTACACAAGTAATCTTTTTGGAAAAACTGAACATTTGCTATCTAACTGAGAGTCTCCTCATTGAAAACATCCAAAGTTCTTCAAAAGGTTATTATTTTATTTGAATGCTTTTCTTGTTTTTGTGAAAATGTTGCCTGCTGAATGCTAGGCTTAATGCTATGCTAGCTATCAATACTCTTACACAAATGCTTGTGTAGCTATGGTTGAAAAGCATATTTAGAAAATCTGAGATGACAGTGTTGTTAACAAAAGGCTAAGCTTGTGAGTGAATATATTTCTTTCATTTCATTTGCGATTTTCATGAATAGTTAACGTTGCGTTATGGTAATGAGCTTGAGGCTATGATTACGCTCCCGGATACGGGATTGCTCGATGCAAGAAGTTAAGAAAGGCATTGATGTTTATGGTTAGGTACACATTGGTGCAACGACAGTGCTTTTTTCATGAATGCACTTGTTAAATCATCACCCGTTTGGCGAAGTAGGCTGTGATTCGATGATAAATTAACAGGCACCGCATCGATTATATGTGACGCAGGACAAGCTAGATAAACTAGTAATATCATCAACCATGTGTAGTTAACTAGTGATTATTAAGACTGATTGTTTTTTATTAGATAAATTTAATGTGTCCAAAAATGCAGATTACAGATTATGAAAACTTGAAATCGTCCCTAATTAATCGGCCAACCTCTCGTCGAGACCCAGGGTCCCGAGCTTAATGATGAGTTTGGAGGGTACTATGGTGTTAAATGCTGAGCTCTAGTCAATGAACATAATTCTTACATAGGTATTCCTCTTGTCCAGATGGGTTAGGGCAGTGTGCAGTGTGATTGCGTTGTCAGTGGACCTATTGGGGTGGTAAGGAAATTGGAGTGGGTCTAGGGTGTCAGGTAGGGTGGAGGTGATTGACTAGTCTCTCAAAGCACTTCATGATGACAGAAGTGAGTACAACAGGGCAGTAGTCATTTAGTTCAGTTACCTTAGCTTTCTTGGGAACAGGAACAATGGTGGCCATCTTGAAGCATGTGGGGACAGCAGACTGGGATAGGGATTGATTGAATATGTCCGTAAACACACCAGCCAGCTGGTCTGTGCATGCTCTGAAGACGCGGCTATTAATGCAGTCTGGGCAGGCAGCCTTGCGAGGGTTAACACGTTTGAATGTTTTACTCATGTTGGCCACGGAAAAGGAGAGCCCACAGGCTTTGGTAGCGGGCCGTGTCAGTGACCCTGTATTATCCTCAAAGTGAGCAAATAAGTTGTTTAAATTGTCTGGGAGCAGGATGTTGATGTCCACGACAGGGCTGGTTTTCTTTTTGTAATCCGTGATTGACTGTAGACCCTGCCACATACGTCTCGTGTTTGAGCAGTTGAATTGCAACTCTACTTTGTCTCTCTACTGACGCTTTGCTTGTTTGATTTCCTTGCGAAAGGAGCTGCACTGTTTGTATTCGGTTATGTTTCCAGTTGCCTTGCCATGATTAAAGGCGGTGGTTCGCTCTTTCAGTTTTGCTTGAATGCTGCCATCAATCCACAGTTTCTGGTTAGGAAAGGTTTTAGTCACAGTGGGTACTACATCTCCGATGCACTTGCTAATAAACTCGCTCACCGAGTCGGCGTATACATCAATGTTGTCGTCTGAGGCTATCCAGAACATATCCCAGTCCACGTGATCGAAGCAATCTTGAAGCGTGGTCAGCCCCGAGTTGGATAGACCTGAGCACTGGCGTTTCCTGTTTTAGTTTCTGTCTATAAGCTGGGAGCAACACAATGGAGTCATGGTCAGATTTGCCAAAGGCAGGGCGGGGGGGGGGGGGCTTTGTGTGCATCGTAGAAGTTAGAATAACAATGATCCAGAATGCTACCAGCTCGTGTCATGCATTCGATATGCTGATGGAAGTCTTGTTCTCAGGTTAGCTTTGTTAAAATCCCCAGCTACAATAGATGCAGCCTCAGGATGTATGGTTATACATGGCTGTGATTATAATTGAATAGAATTCTCTTGGAAGATAATGCAGTCGGCATGTGATTGTAAGGTTTTCTAGATCAGGTGAACAAAAGGACTTGAGTTCCTGTATGTTGTTGTGATTACACCATGATTCGTTAATCATAAAGGCATACACCTCCGCCCTTCTTACCAAAGAGATGTTTCTTTCTGTCGACACGATGCATGACTAAACCGGGTGGCTGTACTGACTCTGACAACATATCCTGAGTGAACCATGTTTCCGTGAAACAGAGAATGTTACAATCTCTGATGTCTCTCTGGAAGGCAACTCATGCCCTAACTTCATCCACCTTGTTATCTAGAGATTGGACATTGGTGGGTAATATGCTCGGAAGTGGTGGATGGTGTGCTAGCCTTCTGAGTATGACCAGTAGGTCGCTCCGTCTGCCTCTCCTGCGGTGACCAGGTTGTTTTGGGTCGGCCTCTGGGATAAGATCCCATGTCCAGGGTGGAGGTCCGAACAAAGAATCCACATTGGGAAAGACGTATTCCTGGTTGTAATGTTGGTAAGTTGACATCGCTTTTATATCCAATAGTTCTTCCCTTCTGTATGTAATAACACAAGATTTTCTGGGATAACAATGTAAGAAATAATACTTAAAAACAAATAACTGCATAGTTTCCAAAGGACCTGAAGCGAGGCGACCATCTCTGTCGGTGCCATTACTCCTCTTGACAGTTTAAAACTTTCTGAGATGTAACCATTATTTACTATTTTACACCTTATACATAACTTTAACCCATTTTATAAGAGATTCTCCAAAATGGAAATATTCTAGACATTTATATGTAAACTCCAGTTGTACTTTATCAAAAGCCTTTTCAAAGTCAGCCATGAAAACCAGGCCTGGTTTCCACGATATTTCATAGTATTCTATTGTTTCCAGTACTTGTCTTATATTAATTGCCAATGTATCGTCCATGTAAAAAACCTGTCTGATTAGGATGAATAATATCTGACAATACCTTTTCAATTCTATGTGCCAAGCATTTAGCTAGAAATGTGCATCACAACACTGAAGTGTAAGAGGCCTCCAGTTCTTTTTTTAAATGGACTGGATATTTATATATACACCACTTGGATCCTGTTTCAGTAATAATGAAATCACACCTTGTTGCGCGTCCGATAATCTACTGTTTATAAAGGAGTGTTTAAAACATGCTAATAATGGTCCTCTGAGTATATAAAAAAAAATTGGTACACTTAAAAATTTCCTAGACTTAAAGGCTTTAATTGCATCAAGAAGTTCCTCCTCTGTAATTTGGCCTTCACATGAGTCTTTCTGTAGATGTAAATGTTTCATTATTAATAGGACAAAAATCCATACAATTAGCTTCAGTTAGTGGAGATGGAGGAGACTGAAATTAGAACTTTACTTCCTCTTTCAAAATATTGTCCGGTGAATCATGTGTGACTCCATCAGTTTCAATAAAATGTTTTGGTAGCATTTCTACGTTGAAGACTGAAAAATAATTTTCAACAATGTAGAAGAATATAGTAAAAATAAAGAAAAACCCTTGAATGAGTAGGTGTGTCCAAACTTTTGACATGTACTGTACACAAGTTTTAGAACACCTAATCATTCAAAGGTTTTTCTTTATTTTTTACTATTTTCTACATTGAAGAATAATAGTAAAGACATTAAAACTATGTAATAACACATTTGGAATCATGTAGTAACCACAAAAAGTGTTAAATCAAAATATATTTCATATTTGAGATTCTACAAACAGCCACCCTTTGCCTCGATGACAGCTTTGCACACTCTTGGCATTCTCTCAACCAGCTTAATGAGGTAGTCACCTGGAATGCATTTCAATTAACAGGTGTGCCTTCAAAGTTAATTTGTGGAATTTCTTTCCTCTTTAATGTGTTTGAGCCAATCAGTTGTGTTGTGACAATGTAGGGGGTTATACAGAAGATGGTCTTTTACCAAATAGGGCTAAGTCCATATTATGGCAAGAACAGCTCAAATAAGCAAAGAGAAATTACAACCCATCATTACTTTAAGACATGTAGGTCAGTCAATAAGGAACATTTCAAGAACCTTGAAAGTTTAAGTGCAGTCGCAAAAACCATCAAGTGCTGTGAAGAAACTGGCTCTCATGAGGACTACCACAGGAATAGAAGACCCAGAGTTACCTCTGCTGCAGAGGATAAGTTCATTAGAGTTACCAGCCTCAGAAATTGCATCCGAAATAATGATGTGATCTGTGATTTATTTATGATTTCAAGGCACACTAAACAAGCATGGTTACCGCAGCATTCTGCAGCGATACGCCATCCCATCTGGTTTTGGCTTATTGGGGCTATCATTTGTTTTTCAACAGGAAAATAACCTAACACACCTACAGGCTATGTAAGGGCTATTTTACAAAGGAGAGTGATGGAGTGCTGCATCAGATGACCTGGCCTCCACAATCCCCTGACCTCAACCAAATTGAGATGGTTTGGGATGAGTCGGGTGGGGAGTGAAGGAAAAGCAGCCGACAAGTGCTCAGCATATGTGGGAACTCCTTCAAGACTGTTGGAAAAGCATTCCAGGTGATGCTGGTTGAGAGAATGCCAAGTGTGTGCAAAGCTGTCATCAAGGCAAAGGGTGGCTATTTGAAGAATCTCAAATATATTTAGATTTGATTAACACTTTTTTGGTTACTACATGTTTCCATGTGTGTTATTTCATAGTTTTGATGTCTTCACTATTATTCTACAATGTGGAAAATCGTAAAAAAAATAAAGAAAAACCCTTGAATGAGTAGGTGTCCAAACTTTTGACTGGTACCGTGTACACACACACTATGAAATATAGCTCTCTTTCACTGCTCCTTAATTTGGGAAGAAATTCATTTGTTCTACTATTGTCTTTCTCTTTGAGTCAACTACTCACCACATGTTATGCACTGCAGTGCTTTCAGTACTAGATTCATTCTCTGATCCTTTGATTGGGTGGACAGCATGTTAGTTAATGCCGCAAGAGCACTGATGGGTTGGAGGACGTCCTCCGGAAGTTGTCATAATTACTATGTAAGTCTATGGAGGGGGGTAAGAACCATGAGCCTCCTAGGTTTTATATTGAAGTCAATGTCCCCAGTGGATGACACAAGCTAGCTGTCCTTTGGCTACACCACTGTGCTACCCTACAGTGCTGCTGGGGCTACTGTAGACCTTCATTGCAAAACAGTATGTTTTAATCATTTGGTAAAGTGAATATATTTAGCTTTATCTAAAAAGGATAACTTTTTAAATGTTTCAATATTAAACATTTTCTGAAATTCACTGAGGATGGTCCTCCCTATCCGCCTCTGAGGAGCCTCCACTGGTGAAAATCCACATTCTATAGACTTAGGAGCTAGTCAAATATATTCCTGACATAACATTATAGATACATCCAATTCTAGCCAGCAAAAAGTATTACAGGGAGGTCTAAAAATACCAGTTGGAGCAAACATATACTCACCGTCCAGTTTATTGGGTACACCCTTCTAGTACTGGGTCAGACCACCCTTTGCCTCCAGCCAAAAAAAACTGTCAGAATTCTTCGGGGCATGGATTTTACAAGGTGTCGGAAACCTTTGTTGCTCAATTGGTATCAAGGGATCTAACGTGTGACAGGAAAACATTCCCCACACCAGTACACCACCGCCACTAGCCTGTACCATTGACACCAGGCAGGATGAGGCTATGGACTGCTAACACCAAATCCTGACTCTGCCATCAGCATGATGGAACAGCATTTGTCGGGCACAGCAGCGTTTTTCCGCTCCTCAATTGTCCAGTGTTGGTGATTGTGTGCCCAATGGAGCGGCTTCTTCAATTTAGTGTATGGGGTGTTGGAACTAATAAACTGGCTGGTGAGTGTATAAATTAAGCTGTAATGTAGACTGTTGGGGTTTCATCTTGCTGTGTCCAACGGCAGGAGAGGCCAGGAGACACCTAGCTACACTTGGCACGTAGGGGCCTGTCTGGCATCCCTGGTCTTGTTGTGCGACTTCTGACAGCTCTCTGTCCCTGGTCCACAGCCTACACGCCTCTATGGTGTTCCTGAGAGAAGCATGGGCTTTAAAAAGAGGTGACATTATTTCTTCCCAACAGAAACCAAAGTCATATCACGAGGGGGCATTCTTCACTGGGGAGTGTCTATGCATTAGAGAGTTGTTGAAATGCATATTGTTTATAGACTCCAGACTGGAACTAATCTGAGTTTCTTGTGGAGCCAAATGTTGTCTCACACAGGAGGTTCACATGCAGGCCAACCCGTACAGCAGAACAAAGCAAAGCTTATCCCTGAGCCACCACACGGCAAGACACAGCCTGCACCATTTCCTGGCTTCAGTTATCGGTGGGGAAAGCCTGGGCCACAGAGGTCCCTGAAGACCTAGCAGGAATCCAGAACAAACGGTTCACTTTCAGCCCCTCTCCCCTAAGTCTGACTGTCCATCATAACGGCCAGCTACACTAGCAGAGTGGGACAGAAGAATAGATTCTGGATGTGTGATTGGTTACTTACCAGATGAGCATCAAACGTTACTGTAGCTAGGCTATGGCATTGGTTGGATTAAAACTCACGACCAAGTTCTCCACTGTGAAGTAATACTGGTGATGTGTGATTGTTTAGATCATGTGCAGAGACACTTCACGAAGGCATTCTATTAAACACACTTTGCCACCAGCAAGACCAGCCACAGCACCAGTCTGCAAGACTTCCCCTTGCTGCCTGACCGAACGTGTAAAAGGTTTTAGGCTAGAATAATAACCCTAGACCACATAGTGTACACTGGGGGGGGGGGGGGGTACTGACACAGTCCAGTCCCCTGTTCTAGGTCAGTCCACAGCTGCAGCTGGCTAGTAATAATGGGTCTATGGAGAGTCTGCTAGCACAAACAGCACCACTACATAATGGTCAGGCTCAGCCATAGTAAGTTTCACTCTAGTCTTCTGTTATATTTCTGCTGGGCTGAGTGGGAATGAGAGTTGACAGTGCACAGTGTTGAGAGGGGGTGATGTGCTTGGAGGGCACTTTGGTGTTGAATGCTGAGCTATAGTCAAAAGAAAAGCATTCTCACGTAGGTGTTTCTCTAGTCCAGGTGGGAGAGGGCAGTGTGGAGTGCAATAGACATTGCCTCATCTGTGGATCTGTTTGGTCGGTATGCGAATTGGAGTGGGTCCAGGGTGTCTGGGATGACGGCATTGATGTGAGCCATGACCAGCCTTTCAAGCATTTCATGGCTACATATGTGAGTGCTATGGGGCGGTAATCATTTAGACAGGTTACCTTGGCATTCTTGGGCACAGGGACGATGGTGGTCTGCTTGAAACATGTAGGTATTACAGACTGGGTCAGGGAGAGGTTGAAAATATCAGTGAAGACACTTGCTAGCTGGTCAGCGGATGCTCTGGTGACTGAAGGAATGAGGTGTAATGGAATGAGTGAGCTGTACGCAATGTGGGTTGGGAGAGATTAGCCAGCAGGGCAGGGCTATTCAACTCTGGTCCTGGAAAGCCGAAAAGACTTCTGGTTTGTGTTTATACATGGTAGTTAATTGCACTCACCTGGTATCCCAGGTCTAAAACCGTCCCTTATTTGAAGGAGAGGAAGACAACCAGAAGTGTTAAACCCTCCTGGACTGGAGTTAAATAGCCCTGCATTAGGGGCTCATCTTAAAACCATTAAATAAATATAGCCCGACTGGTTCTGCTCTCCCATCTCACATACGGGGGCTAAACCCATATGGTTAGTGCCTGGCCCCTACTCACCCCAGGATTTGGTCACAGATGAGCCTGCAGTAGTCGCTGTGGGAGCTGGTGATGAGCAGGAGGACCTTCCCTGCACTCTTCATGCTCCTCAGCCAGGTCTTGACAGACTCAGAGCAGGGCTGCAGGTAACGACCAGGGTCCCTCTTCACACTGGGAAAGTACCACCCAGCATCCTCTGAGGGGCAGACAAACAAAACACTTAGAGACCCATAACTTGCATAGTAGCTAATACTTGAGATGTAGAATACAGATGTAGGATCTTCATTTGATCATGCTGTTGCACAGCAGGAAATGCAAACGTGTAGCCTATTCAAGGTTTAAAAAAGGTTACCACTTTAAAATGTCAGACTTGATTTGCCCTAACTAAAAATGTATCAACCCCTGGAAAAATGTCCATTAATTATAGTCCACAGAATAACTAACATTTCCTGTTGCTACAGGATTATTTTCCTCCTGTGAGAAAATGATCCTAGCTACACCTGTAGATACACAAAAGTATGTCAACACCCCATCAAATCTGTGGATTAGGCTATTTTAGCCCCAGCAGTTGCTGACAGGTGTATAAAATCAAGCACACAGCCACGTAATCTCGATAGACAAACATTGGCAGTAGAATGGCCTTAAAGAAGAGCTCAGTGACTTTCAAAGTGGCACAGTCATAGGAAGACACCTTTCCAACAAGTCAGTTCTTCAAATTTATGCCCTCCTAGGAGGTCTCCCGGTCAACTGTAAATACTTTTATCGTGAAGTGTAAGGGTCTAGGAGCAACAAAGTGCTAGGCCACACAAGCTCAAAGAACGGGACCGCCGAGCGCTGAAGCGTGTAAAAATCATCTGTCCTCGGTTGCAACACTCACTACCGAGCTCCAAACTGCCTCTGGAAGCAACGTCAGCACAAGAATTGTTCGTTGGGAGCTTCATGAAATAGGTTTCCATGGCCGAGCAGCCGCACACAAGCCTAAGATCTCTATGTGCAATGCCAAGCGTCGGCTGGAGTGGTGTAATTTTAAATGTAACCTTTATTTAACTAGGTAAAGCTAGTTAAACTAGGTAGAGCTTGAACAAACTCCATATTAAATGGCCATGATTTTGGAATGTTCGACGAGCAGTTGTCCACATACTTCTGGTCATGTAGTGTACTTTATTTTCCATTTGCAAAACAAATATGTCTACAGCCCAACTCAACCCCCCCCCCAAATACAAATATATACACACACACACACACACACACACACACACACACACACACACACACACACACAGGGTAATTATCCCTGGATGGAGAAGAAAACAATTTCATTACAAGAATTCCATGATGACCACACTCCTCTCTCTTTCCAAAAAGCTGTTCCTGTCAAAGAAGTAAAGCCTTGTCCTATACACGAAGAGTTGTAATGGATTTGAGAGACAATCATGGGACACAGAACATCTATTTTCTCATTAACGTGTGGGTAAGTCAGTAAGCTAAGCCAAGGATGATCTTCTGGTCGTTCTATTTTCCATGTACAGTTGGAGTATTACAAATGTCATGTGGCAGACAGCCCTAACCAAGTGGATGAATTCTATTCAATACGGCTGTGTGCCATCCTGGCAGGCCAGGTCAGAAGACAGGGAAAACTCTCCTTCTAAACCAGTGGACTGTCTGTTTGAAGTTAGAAGGCTCTCAACCAGTATATGGTTTTCATTAAAGGATAATGAGCCCCAGACACACTCAAACGGCACCCTATTCCCTATAAAGTGCACCTTTTTAATACCAGAACCCTTTGGGCCTTAGTCAAAAGTAGTGTACTACAAAAGGAATAGGGTGGCATTTGGGATGCATTCTCAGTCTGGCCAGGATGATGAGATGGTGCCCTGTGACACTGACTGGACTGAAGGACAAGACTGACTTATGTAGAATTAACCACAGAATGGACAGCTCACTCCCTGAGCTATATCACAGGAAACAGCAGGAGGTTAGGCGGATGTATGGGTCACGTCCCACCCCCACTCAGACAGCAGTATGGGCAGTCAGTTCTTCAAAGACCCATAGGCTGCTCCAAGGCACCTCCAGCCAGGCTAAATTTGGTACAATGCTCTGATCTCTGTTATAAAAACAGGCAGTCAAAACATCCCACTTAACCTGCTGTACTGAAAACAGCCTGCTAAAATGCAGCACCAAAAGCAATCTGAATACATTATAATGGGAGGGGGTCATTTGAAGTGGCAACACATGCATTTCTACTAATTGTTGTTTTCTTTTTAAGAGGAACCCAGGGAAAATATTGCATTGTACCATACCCTCACTGGAATGCAATTGATATGCTTGTCATATACACAAGGCCAAATTTAAAATGAACATTAACACATTTGCAAGCTTATTAAAACAGGACTTAGAGTTGTATTTGCACCGGAGCAAAAGAACGTGACCAAAATGTGAAAAAAGAAGCAGCGCCACTTCTGACGAGTAAGAGAAAAGAAGGCATAGGGAAACATCCCGGGTGCAGATGAGTGGAGTGTATTCATCAGGCCAATGCAGGCCAGGTGTTTATCCTGGCACAGAGAAAGGGGAGGAGAAGATCTCAGGGAGGGAGCATCACAGTACACACACTACAGACAGCAGGGAGAGGAGAGGATCTCTCAGGGAGGGAGCATCACAGTGCACACACTACAGACAGCAGGGAGAGGAGAGGAGCTCTCAGGGAGGGAGCATCACAGTGCACACACTACAGACAGCAGGGAGAGGAGAGGACACTCACCCTTCTATTCTACTTTTCCACTCCCTCTCTCAAGGCAACAGCCCAGAGTCCTTACCTCAACAAAGGTAATAAGCTACAGACACCAGAAGTTGCATGGGGAAATGATAAATAGCTAGCTAGCTGCATAGCATGGGAGTAGGGTGAAGTCGCCCCTAGACATTTCCCCCACTAATGGTTGAGGTTAGGATTGGGGGAGGGGAAGCTGATCCTAGATCTGTCCCTAGGCAGTTCACAAGCTCCAGACACCAGCGGCCCATGTGCAAATGATAAATAGCTATATAACGTTCCGTGTATGCAATGGGAATGTCTTCTGTAGCTAGAAAAGGGCTAAACACAAACATTGACTCACATCTACGTAGCCTACTATGTAGGAGTTGCAAGTGCTTCCATATGCAACATGTATATAAGGGTGACATGCTAAAGGACATCCGTTACAGCTCCAACATTCTGTAAAGAAAATTACCCTTTTTTCAACCGCCACTCTCTTAAGGACCCTCTACTTTCACAAACTAAACAGGACTTTCTAGAGGCTGTAAAAGGTTTGAGCATACTGCCATCATGTGGTACAAAAGCAACATTGCATTTACCAAGAACAAGACCAACCCTATAAATGCACCTCAGCAGAAGAGGGGGGAGACTGATACCAGATTAGAATCTCTTGAATGTTTCAGCAATGAGAAGCCATGCATTGGAAATAAAATGATCTATTTAGTAAAGCCAAAGTCATTTTTGTCATTTTAATTTGAAATACAGATTTGTACCGGAAGCTTTATTCATCATGTTACCCATCATGCTAACATTCTTAAACAGATTGAACGGGATCTTAACCACCTACAAATTCATAACATATTATAAGAATTGGAATTCGGGACCAGTTTTGGATCATAAGCGCAACTTTCAAAACTAGCATCACTTTAACAGCAGAGGTCAGCATTGGAAGACGAACTCATTCAGAAAAGCACCCATCAGTCTCACAACCAACTCTGCAGTGTGACATGATGTGTCCTAATGAAAGCTTACATAACCTAAACATTAGGCAAAAACTGATTAACTCGGTTTCTCTTTTTGAAATATCAGTAGTTTTAGGAAATAAACAAACATCTGGCTGTGATCTCCAGCCCTGCAGTCTCCTCCACCGTTTTTCTCACACTTAATTTTATCTCCAGATAAACAGAACAGCCTGGCCAGAGTGGCTGCCTGGCCTGCCTGACAACCTATGGGTGGACCGAGGGCCAAGGACCCTGTTGTCCCTCTGGATGTCACCCTGCTACAGTAAGACACCCAGGGTACATCCTAAATGAGACCATATGACCTATGTAGTGCACTACTTTTCACCAGGGCCCATAGGGCTCTCAGTGTTTCCCCTACATTAATAATGGCCACTTAACCCAACACCACTAATAGAAGAATATGGGAGGGCACGTATGTCATGAAAGGAAGATGTGTATTTCACAAATAAAGCAGACTGCATGGAAAATTCAACTAGCGAAAAAAATCTAACCAAAGACAATGTTCCTGAGTGGCCAAGTTACAGTTTTTGAAGTAAATGCTTGAAAATCTATGGAAAGTAGAGGTCGACCGATTAATCTGAAACAAGTTTTCATAACAATCAGAAATCGGTACTTTTGGACACCGATTTGACCATTTTTTTTTTTACACCTTTATTTATCCTTTATATAACTAGGCAAGTTAGTTAAGAACACATTCTTATTTTCAATGATGGCCTAGGAACGGTGGGTTAACTGACTTGTTCAGGGGCAGAATGACAGATTTGTACCTTGTCAGCTCGGGGATTCAATCTTGCAACCTTACAGTTAACTAGTCCAAAGCTCTAACCACCTGATTACATTGCACTCCACGAGGAGACTGCCTGTTACACGAATGCAGTAGAAGCCAAGGTAAGTTGCTAGCTAGCATTAAACTTATAAAAAAACAATCAATCATAATCACTAGTTCACTACACATGGTTGATGATATTACTAGTTTATCTAGCGTGTCCTGCTAGTTTATCTAGCGTTTCTGTTGATTATATATATAATCAATGCGGTGCGTATTCGCGAAAATTTGCTCCAATGTGTACCTAACCATAAACATCAATGCCCATCTTAAAACCAATACACAAGTATATATTTTTAAACCTGCATATTTAGTTAATATTGCCTGCTAACATGACTTGTTGCGAACTCTGTGAAGACTATTTTTTCCTAACCAAAGACAGCCAACTTCACCAAATGGGGGATGATTTAACAAAAGCACATTTGCGAAAAAAGCACAATTGTTGCACGACTGGACCTAACCATAAACATCAATGCCTTTCATAAAATCAATACACAGAAGTGTATATTTTTAAACCTGCATGTTTTGCTAAAAGAAATCCAGGTTAGCAGGCAATATTAACCAGGTGAAATTGTATCACTTCTCTTGCGTTCATTGCACGCAGAGTCAGTGTACATGCAACAGTTTGGGCCGCCTAATTTGCCAGAATTTTACGTAATTATGACATAACATTGAAGGTTGTGCAACCGATGTGAAATGGCTAGCTAGTTAGTGGGGTGTGCGCTAATAGCGTTTCAAATGTCACTCGCTCTGAGACTTGGAGTGGTTGTTCCCCTTGCTCTGCAAGGGCCACGGCTTTTGTGGAGCGGTGGGTAACGCTGCTTCGAGGGTGGCTGTTGTCGATGTGTTCCTGGTTCGCGTCCAGGTAGGGACGAGGAGAGGGACGGAAGCCATACTGTTACACTGGCAATACTAAAGTGCCTATAAGAACATCCAATAGTCAAAGGTATATGAAATACAAATCGTATAGAGAGAAATTGTCCTATAATTCCTATAACTACAACCTAAAACTTCTTACCTGGGAATATTGAAGACTCCCGTTTAACGCTCTTTTAATTTTTGGATTAAAAAACGTTCCCGTTTTAAACAAGATATTTTGTCACAAAAAGATGCTTGACTATGCATATAATTGACAGCTTTGGAAAGAAAACACTCTGACGTTTCCAAAACTGCAAAGATATTATCTGTGAGTGCCAGAGAACTGATGCTACAGGCGAAACCAAGATGAAATTTCAAACAGGAAATGCCCCAGATTCTGAAGGCGCTCTGTTCCAATGTCTCCTTATATGGCTGTGAATGCGCCAGGAATGAGCCTACACTTTCTGTCGTTTCCCCAAGGTGTCTGCAGCATTGTGACGTATTTGTAGGCATATCATTGGAAGATTGACCATAAGAGACTACATTTACCAGGTGCCCGCTTGGTGTCCTCCGTCGAAATGATTGCGTAATCTCCAGCTGCGTGCAATTTTCCATTTGGTTCAGAGGAGAAACCAAACTGCCACGAATGATTTATCATCGAATAGATATGTGAAAAACACCTTGAGGATTGATTCTAAACAACGTTTGCCATGTTTCTGTCGATATTGTGGAGTTAATTTTGAAAAAAGTTTGGCGTTGTAATGATTGAATTTTCAGGGTTTTTTCTTCGCCATGTGATGAACAGAACGGAGCGATTTCTCCTACACAAATAATCTTTTTGGAAAAACTTTTGCTATCTAACTGAGAGTCTCCTCATTGAAAACATCCAAAGTTCTTCAAAAGGTAAATTATTTTATTTGAATGCTTTTCTTGTTTTTGTGAAAATGTTGCCTGCTGAATGCTAGGCTTAATGCTATGCTAGCTATCAATACTCTTACACAAATGCTTGTGGTTGAAAAGCATATTTTGAAAATCTGAAATGAAAGTGTTGTTAACAAAAGGCTAAGCTTGTGAGCCAATATATTTATTTCATTTGCGATTTTCATGAATAGTTAACGTTGCGTTATGGTAATGAGCTTGAGGCTATAATTACGCTCCCGGATACGGGATTGCTCGACGCTAGAGGTTAAAAGGAACCACCAGCTTTCATATGTTCTCATGTTCTGAGCAAGGAACTTAAACGTTAGCTTTTTTACATGGCACATATTGCACTTTTACTTTCATTGTTTTTTGCATTATTTAAACCAAATTGAACATTTCATTTTATTGATGATTATATTAAGTTAACACTTATTTTAAGTCAGTATTGTTATAATTGTCATTATTACAATTTTTTTATATATATTTTAAATTAGCCGATTAATCTGTATCTGCTTTTTTTGGTCCCCCAATAATCGGTATCGGCATTGAAAAATCATAAAATCGGTCCACCTCTAATGGAAAGACCTGAAAATGGTTCTTGCAATTTTTTATATTTTTTTATATTTTACCTTTATTTAACCAGGTAGGCAAGTTGAGAACAAGTTCTCATTTACAATTGCGACCTGGCCAAGATAAAGCAAAGCAGTTCGACAGATACAACAACACAGTTACACATGGAGTAAAACAAACATACAGTGAATAATACAGTATAAACAAGTCTATATACAATGTGAGCAAATGAGGTGAGAAGGGAGGTAAAGGCAAAAAAGGCCATGGTGGCAAAGTAAATACAATATAGCAAGTAAAACACTGGAATGGTAGTTTTGCAATGGAAGAAAGTGCAAAGTAGAAATAAAAATAATGGGGTGCAAAGGAGCAAAATAAATAAATAAATAAAAAATTAAATACAGTTGGGAAAGAGGTAGTTGTTTGGGCTAAATTATAGGTGGGCTATGTACAGGTGCAGTAATCTGTGAAATGCTCTGACAGCTGGTGCTTAAAGCTAGTGAGGGAGATAAGTGTGTCCAGTTTCAGAGATTTTTGTAGTTCATTCCAGTCATTGGCAGCAGAGAACTGAAAGGAGAGGCAGCCAAAGGAAGAATTGGTTTTGGGGGTGACCAGAGAGATATACCTGCTGGAGTGCGTGCTACAGGTGGGTGTTGCTATGGTGACCAGCGAGCTGAGATAAGGGGGGACTTTACCTAGCAGGGTCTGGTAGATGACCTGGAGTCAGTGGGTTTGGCAACGAGTATGAAGTGAGGGCAGGTCGCAATGGTGGGTAGTATATGGGGCTTTGGTGACAAAACGGATGGCACTGTGATAGACTGCATCCAATTTATTGAGTAGGGTATTGGAGGCTATTTTGTAAATGACATCGCCGAAGTCGAGGATCGATAGGATGATCAGTGTTACGAGGGTATGTTTGGCAGCATGAGTGAAGGATGCTTTGTTGCGAAATAGGAAGCCAATTCTAGATTTAACTTTGGATTGGAGATGTTTGATGTGAGTCTGGAAGGAGAGTTTATGTGTATGTAAACTTCTGACTTCAACTGTAGACACATGGCTTGGTTGGCTTGGCCATTCGCTAAGACAAAAGGACAGTCAAGGCATGGTTTCAACTCCTCTTTGGGCCCTCTCACCCACCACCCCAATGATTCCTGTACAAGGGTGTATGTGCATCCACTATCAAGAAGAGCATGGCATCGAATGACCTAAACAGTAACAGCAGCATGATTGGATTGGAGAGTGCAGTCCCTTCATTGGCAGGCTGAAAGATGCCAATGTTCCCTGGAGGCTTCCTTCCTCCAAAAGGAGGGAAAGAGGGAGGTTTGGAGTTCTTCTGCTGCTCACTGTCTTATTGACTTGGGACCAGTATGTATTGGAGGCCTGCAAGTCCCTTTCTATGAGAGTTCCCACTCTGACCAGCTCATCCGCTGAATGTAACCATTCCCTTAAGATGGCATGCCAGCCTTGGGTTGCAATTTCACTGCCTTCTATATACACTGAGGGTACAAATCATTATGGACACCTGATCTTTCCATGACATAGACTTACCAGGTGAACAGGTGAAAGCTATGATCCGTCATTGATGTCACTTGTTAAATCCACTTCAAAATCAGTGCAGATGAAGGGAAGGAGACAGGCTAAAAAAGTATTTTTAAGCCTTAATACATTTTAGGCATGGATTATGTATGTGTGCAATTCAGAGGGTGAATGGGCAAGACAAAAAATGTAAGTGCCTTCGAACAGGGTATGGTAGTAGATGCCAGGTGTCAAGAACTGATGCTGTGTTTTTCATGCTCAACAGTTTCCTGTGTGTATCAAGAATGGTCCACCACCCAAAGAACATCCAGCCAACAACTGTGGGAAGCATTGGAGTTAACAAGGGCCAGCATTCCTGTGGAACGCTTTCGACACCCTGTAGAGTCCATGCCCTGACGAATTGAGGCTGTTCTGGGGGCAAACGGGGTGGGGGTTGCAACTAAATATTAAGAAGGTGTTCTTAAAATGTTTTGTACAGTCATTCTATATACCACTATCCCTGGCAGGCTGGAAATCCTTCTCTCAAAACCCGTTGTAGTTCTGCACTAAAATCTCTGGTAACCACCAATTCAATCTCCTGAGATTTCCTTTCCATCTGTGGGTTTCAAATGAATTATCCTTGCAATAAATGGCAAGAAGCCAACCTTACTAAAGCAAACAGTTTGGGTCACTTTGTACTTGCCTACTCCTCACAGGGATCCTCTCAGGCTCCCTCACTGTCCACCATCCTCTACTTTCCTCACCTTATGACCCTTCCTGCCCTGCTCTCACCCTGGAAACTTCAACCTGTATCACTCTCATAGGACATTTCTTATCCACAGCAACAATGCCAACCTCCACAATTAAAACACTCCACCGAAACTACACACATTTCCCATGCCCTCCTGCACACTTTTCACACCTTGGAATCTCCCTCCTACCTATTGCTGCAACATGACCAAACTAATTGGCACCTGAAACACCATAATGGGTTCGGAACAAAAGCGTTCACAGGATAATTAACTAGCATGACTATTCTGTAAACACGCAGCACCAAAACTCAAAAGAACAGACAGGGTCTCCTCAGTCTCGCACTCAACACCGGGTCTGCATCGCATCAAACGGCATGCATCACAGACACCGGGGATCCCCAACTTCAGTTGATCCACCTTAACTCAACCCTACCCCAGTTATCACTCTTTCAGTGGCGCTCTGCTCCAGAGAGCAAAGTCGCTTTCGCCCTGAGTCTCAAAACGCGCAGAGCCCTCTCCCTCTGAGCAGCAAACACACACAAAAATCAAAACAAGTCCCCCTCTGGATACTTTGATCGAATTGACTGAACCCAACCTGATACCACAAGGCATGGATCCACTTTCTCCATGAATCGTACTCACACTGGGCCAGTGTCATCGAGCATTTTCCTGATCATTGGGATGAAGCTTGGAAAGCCTTCATATCATCTGACAACACAGGTTCTTCCTCCTCACTTTAATCAGGATAAAAAGTTCACTATCTGTCGACTATTCAAGGCCTTCACGGCTGTAAAGTGCATTTTTCTCTCCTGTATTTGACCCCAACAAGAAAGTACTCAGCTGTTATTTTGCAGTCGGTTCAGGTTTGCACCTCGCGCCCTTCTTTCTGCCTTGCTTCTTCTCACAATCCGCAATTTTCCTTGCACGGTCCTCAGACATGATGACTCAATATTGAGCCACCCGGTGCTGCCATGCTCCCTCAAGGTTCATCAGCCATTCCCTTCTAAAAACCACATCGGCCCCCTAAATCCTGACACCCCACTTCCTATATCACCATAAACCTGGAAGTGACAATGGTTGTCTAGGGATTGACCAGGGGCGGAGCCCACAGCCTATACACATATCAAGAAACTATGGAACCGTGTGAGTTACACATGTAGCAGCAGTGGTGCACAGAAAATAGGACACTTTGGACCATCTGTGTGTGTGTGTGGGGGGGGGGCATACATATGTGTGTCTGTATGTGTGCGTGTGTACGTGGCTTTAAAGTGAATATGTGGGGGGCTACTACAGCTCCTACATGTTGGCACAGTAACAGGAGGGGGCAGGGAGCACTGCCCAGCAGCTGTGGTGAGGCGGGCACCACGTCCGACAGGACAACTCTCGCCTCACATCAAAGAGTGTCGACAGGATGCACAAATCAACAGAATGAAAATTAGGGCAGAGCACAGCACAAGTTCACAAACAGCTGCATCATAAGTGAAGGGAAAGGAGCTTGAGTCAAACATTTTCCTTATCATCTACAGAATCACCAGGGAGGGAAGTTATAGGTTATGGAAATGAAAATAAACTGTGCATTTATGTAGTCCTAATTGAAGTTGATAGATAACAACTAAATGGCCAAGTATAAATAAATTATATGGAGCGCATCTATTTAGAGGAAAGCTATAATCTAGGAAAACATGTTGTTTTCTTTTCTCTGAAGATACAAAACAGTGTAACCTTACATAGCATGGGGATATTTTTGCCTGCACCTGCGTGAACCCTGGGAAAATATTTGCACAGCCACCAGTGGCCGAGCATGGGCCATTTTTAGACGAATGACCACAAATTGCTGCATCGGATCACCTATGATGCATTTTTCGATCTTTTTGAGGTCAGCGAAAAGACAAGGGGCGTCTTAGTTTGTGACCCACGGTAACAATAGTGGCATGGTTCAACAAAGCCAAAGTCACAGACTCTTATGTTATCTGTTTGTCCTACTGAATGGACACAAACATTTGTAAGATGGTTCAACACATATTTGCGCCTTCAGGATTGGGTGCAGTCTGTCATCAGCAGAGAGTATTCTTTAGTGTCTGGGTTAAGAAAGATGCTGCGAAACAGTCCTTTACATGTGATTAAGACCACCAAGAGGGAAAACTGAAGACCTTGGGCTGATGTCTGCCACCTATTACCACTGGCATCATGATGGCTACAGAGATAAAATCCCCAGCGAACAGTCTCGCTGGGGATGAAAAACTATTTTCAAAAGGACACTCACCAGCTCACCAAGTCTCTCCTGATGATATATTGACATGTTTCAAAAAAAGAAAGAGACAAAGACAGTGATACAAAGAACAATGGATGGCAATTCAGATGAATGGGATGGTGGTTTTGGGACACCAATGTGCAGTTAACTCTGGGGACACTGACGCCAGTTACATAGTCACTCTCCCCTAAAAGGAAAAGTGTGGACATTGAAATCTGTCATTATATAAAACCAAAGTTATATTTAGCATGGACATCTTAGGAAAATAAAAGTTGGGTGGAAATGTATTTCAGGATCTGATCTTCAGTCAAGTGAAGCCTCATCTTAAATTCCCCATCATCAGGGAGAAGTCTCCATCATTGTGTCATTACATAGCCCAATATTGCAAAAGATAACCCTAATTCTCTAATATTAGGCTAGAGTGGGAATACAGGGGGAAAGGAGAAAAAACAGAGACAGAAAGTGAAAAATCCCAGCAAGCAGCAAGTCTAGCTCAGTTCTGTTTTAACGATAGGGGATGATTACACTTATGGAGATGAATGATCCCCTCCAGTCTAAAGGTACAATCTCCATAAACAATGCATTCAGATCTGCCGCTGGGCACGTTATAGCCCCAAAACAGACAGTTATTTATAGCTACAGTAGTGCTAGACACTAGAAGTGAGATTTATGAGATTCATCTTCATTTCATCATCTGATTTATGGCAACATCAAGGTGCTACAGTAAAGTACAACACAACAGTGGAAGGGTTGGTAACATTCACATGGAATACTTCTGAATGATGCTTCAATGGGTTAAGATACACCTGAAGATGTGAGATTCAACATTAGGTTACATATTTTCAATAGACAGTTTGAAAACTGTGCTCTAGTGTGTTGTATTCTAATGGAAAACTGACCATTGTACGCATACATGTAGACCTAGAGGGCAACCAACTCACATGTCATTCAAATCTAAGCATAGTTCTGAACACACCCACATTTGCCACTACTGGGAAAGGTCTATTCAAATCTCATAATGAAGCCAAGAACCCCAACCACAGTTCGAGACACAAAACTCTGCAGTGAAAATATTAACACGTTAAACACTAACTCATTTCTGCCATCAATCTTTCATCCCACTCCAAATTTCACAAATATTACACATCAGTAAAGCATACTTCATTATCAGTTTTAATGTGGTTCAGAGACGCGATATCTGCTCATAAACTACAGGGAGACTATTGTTTTTCTAATTAAGGAATATTATAAAATGTTGACCAAAACAAGTCAAATCTAATATGATATATGCCATTTAGCAGATGCTTTAATCCAAAGCAACTCTATATTAGTGTGGTAAAATACATATAGTTTATGCCAAAAGGCTATCTCATTCTATGAGTGGGGGTCACTAGTTGAATAGCGTGTTTGACTATCTGGTGTTTTCTGTGGCTGACATACCTCACTTTGACATTTCACACTTGGGTCAAACATTTTGGGTAGCCTTCCACAAGCTTCCCACAATAAGTTGTGTGAATTTTGGCCCATTCCTCCTGACAGAGCTGGTGTTAATGAGTCAGGTTTGTAGGCCTCCTTGCTCGCAAACGCATTTTCAGTTCTGCCCACAAATTTTCTAATAGATTAAGGTCAGGGCTTTGTGATGGCCACTCCAATACCTTGACTTTGTTGTCCTTAAGCCATTTTGCCACAACTTTTCTTGCAAGTATGCTTGGGGTCATTGTCCATTTGGAAGACCCATTTGCGACCAAGCTTTAACTTCCTGACTGATGTCTTGAGATGTTGCTTCAATATATCCACATAATTTCCCCACCTCATGATGCTATCTATGTTGTGAAGTGCACCAGTCCCTCCTGCAGCAAAGCACCCCCAAAGCATGATGCTGCCACCCCCGTGCTTCACGGTTGGGATGGTGTTCCTCCCCTTTTTCCTCCAAACAGAACAATGGTCATTATGGCCAAACAGTTCCATTTTTGTTTCATCAGACCAGAGGACATTTCTCCAAAAAGTATGATCTTTGTCCCCATCTACAGTTGCAAACCATAGATTGGCTTTATTAGGAGACAGAATGAGTCTCCTTCCTGAGCAGAATGATGGCTGCGAGGTCCCATGGTGTTTATACTTGTGTACTATTGTTTGTACAGATGAACATGGTATCTTCAGGAGTTTGGAAATTGCTCCCAAGGATGAATCAGATTTGTGGAGATCAATTTTTTTTCCTGGGGTCTCTGCTGATTTCTTTTGATTTCCCCATGATGTCAAGCAAAGAGGCACCATTTCTTATTACATTTTGAATTATACTCAACAAAAAAATGCAATCATATTTGATTATTTAATTTAGAACCTGTGAAACTGTTCAATTAAGCATGTAACAAAATATAAAATGTGAATGTATAAAATCTAAAAAGGAAAATAGAGAACACTACAACTATAGTTGCAAACAAAATAAATATACAGTGGGGCAAAAGTATTTAGTCAGCCACAAAGTTCCTTGTGAAGACTTACAGAAAATTCTACAATGTGATTTTCTGGATTTTTTTCTCCTAATTTTGTCTGTCATAGTTGAAGTGTACCTATGATGAAAATTACAGGCCTCTCTCATATTTTTAAGTGGGAGAACTGACTAAATACTTTTTTGCCCCACTGTAGGTCTAAAATATATACATATTTTGGGGGGCTTGCCTGTTTTGCATGCTGTTTTGGCATTAACTTCTTTGGGAACCCCCCTTCTCAATTTCCACCTAAAGACATACCCTAATCTAACTGCCTGTAGCTCAGGCCCAGAAGCAAGGATATGCATATTCTTGGTATCATTTGAAAGGAAACACTCTGAATTTTGTGGAAATGTGAATTGAATGTAGGATAATATAGCACAATAGATCTGGTAGAAGAAAATACAAGGAAATAAACATACGTTTTCTGATTTTTATTGATGCTGCATCATCTTTCAAATGACCAAGAACAGCCAAACATACAGATAGGATGCTGGGGATGATTTTAATGATTTTAAGGAAGAACATAAGATGGCAACAATAGCTGAGTTTTAGACAGATAACTTCAAAAATGAGCGAGCTACATGACATTGAGCATGAAGTCACCCAGGTGTCTCATACAAATGTAACCAAATGTTCCTTTCACGCCCTGGCCTTAGTCATCTTTGTTGCCGGAGCCCGCCTGGGATTCGATGGAGCAGTGCGAGGAAGGTTACAGGAGAATGGAGTTGGAGAAATGAGCACGGCAGCGCGGTAGGAAGCCCGAGAGTCAGCAACCTAAAATTTCTTGGGGGGGGGCACACGGGAAGTATTGCGAAGCCAGGTAGGAGATCTGCGCCAACTTCCTGTGTTTACCGGAGAGCGAGAGAGACCGGGCAGGCACCATGTTATGCTGTGGAGCGCACGGTGTCTCCAGTGCGGGTGCATCGCCCGGTGCGGTACATTCCAGCTCCTCGGATCGGCCGGGCTAGAGTGGGCATCGAGCCAGGTAAGGTTGGGCAGGCTCGGTGTTCAAGAGCTCCAGTGCACCTGCACGGTCCGGTCTATCCAGAGCCGCCAGTCAGCCAGGATCTTCCAGAGCCGCCAGTCTCAATCAGAGGTAGGTGTTTATTGTTGTCTCTGATTGGGAACCATATTTAGGCAGCCATATTCTTTGAGTATTTTGTGGGTGATTGTTTCCTGTCTTTGTGTTTACTGCACCAGATAGGGCTCTTTCGGTTTTCACGTTTATTGTTTTGTAGTTTGTTCATGTTTGAGTTTTCTTATTAAAGAACCATGAACTATAACCACGCTGCGTTTTGGTCCGCCTCTCCTTCCCAGGAAGAAAACCGTGACAGTACCAAAGTGGCTGAATTGGTACAGTGATACATTTTGAAGGAAAGAACTATATACAAAATACATAAATGCTATTCTAACACACACCAAAAAGATATATAAAATAATAATAATAATAATAATAACAACAACGGTAACTATTTACTCTCTCGCTTTCTCTATCAATTTCCTCTATAATTTGGGTTAAATCTGTATACCTAGACTTTGTATTAGCTTTTCCTGATTTATTCTCCATAATTTAAATATATAAACTTGCTGAAAATGCTATTGACTATGTACTGCTATGCGTAACACTTGTGGCTCCGTCAAGTAGGATTTGCAATGGCGAATTAACCTCTTTTACACCAGAATTTACGACAAAGGCTGGTCTTCGAACGTATAACCATTACATATTGCCGTTGACCTCAGCTCATTGGCTATCTTCCAAGCTAGATTTTAAGATGATCGGTGGTCATTGGGCCAAAGTACAGTCAATCAACGATAGACCGGTCCTACCATTGGTGCGCAATGAGGTCATTGATTGGTGTCTTCAAATCGGTTTGTTTCGGTCAATACGTCCCGGGAAAAGAACCATCACGTATGGTTGTGTTAGTAACAACCAGAGGATTGCAATGAAACCAACCATGACTGGATAAACGTTTGTTTAGTGTGTGTAATTATCACGAACACTTCGTCCAAAGTTGAATGAGACGGAAATCAGACGAGACTCTGTCTGTTCCTTCCTAACCCTCGTTTGCAGCGGCTGTTGCTAACTCAATGGCTAGGAGGTATCACTTCTGTTGTGAATAAGAGTTCAAAGTTCATACCATTCGCAACCAAAGCTCACGCTGATGTTGGCTTCGTTCTGTAGTTATTATCTGAACCATTCTGACATCGGACCGTCGTCCTCGGAACAGGAGGTTACATTGTCGTCAAGGGATTATATAGGAAGGGAGAGGAGGGTGTGTTTGACATTTTTTATAGCCCATGTCCCTTCACAGGGGCAGGCCACTGATTGAGCAGAGCCCTACCTTATGAAAACCCAAATCTCACATTTTAGAAGCTAAAATCACATTTCATGCCATCACGAATATTTTCATATTCAAACATTTAAATTGAACAACAATTCCATGTGAATCCAATAACTCTGATGTGTAGACTTTCCACTGTAGAGTTTGTCATCTTATCATTGATGAGAATGTCTCAGATGACAACTGAACGGACATCATATTCATTAAGTACCACCGCATATGTTCCATTGGTCGGATTACCAGAATATAGTTCATTTCCCCCCACCTTCTGATGTTCCCAGAATCTCTATGTTAACCAAGGGTTTTGCAAATGTAACATCAGTAGGGTAGAGAGAGGAAAAAGGGGGAAAGAGGTATTTATGACTGTCATAAACCTATCCCCCCCCCTCTTGTACACTGCTGCTACTCGCTGTTTGTTTGTTACCTATGCATAGTCACTTCGCCCCCACCTACATGTACAGATTACCTCAACTAGCCTGTACCCCTGCACACTGACTCGGTACCAGTGCCCCCTGTATATAGCCTCGTTATTGTTATTCTTTGTGTTAATTTATATTATTACTTTTTATTTTAGCCAACTTGGTAAATATGTTCTTCTTATTGAACTGCACTGTTGGTTAAGGGCTTGTAAGTAAGCATTTCACGGTAAGTCTACACTTGTTGTACTCGGCGCATGTGGCAAATAAAGTTTGATTTGATTTGACAATGACATTCTAGATGATTCTGTGCTTCCAACTTTGTGGCAACAGTTTGGGGAAGGCCCTTTCCTGTTTCAGCATGACAACACAAAGCAAGCTCCATACAGAAATGGTTTGTCGAGATCGGTGTGGAAGAACTTGACTGGCCTTAACAGAGCCCTAACTTCAACCCCATTGAACACCTTGAACAGCCAGGCCTAATCGCCCGACCTCACTAATGCTTGTAGCTGAATGGAAGCAAGTCCCCATAGCAATGTTCAAACATCTAGTGGAAAGCCTTCCCTGAAGAGTGGTCATGTAGTGTACAGTATGTCCACCTTAATCTATAATGACTTTCTGGTATATTTGGTTTTGTACAGTAGGTACTTCTACTGTTATCGTTAACAGAGCAAATTAAATGTAACCACACATTTATCTCCTTTAAATGTTGATATTGACTTGTCAACTAAACAATTCAATATTACTTGTAATACAGTAAATAGCCTACAGTTAAGGCTATCTTACAAACTAATGTAACATTCAACCTTAAAATGAGAAACACATCCATGGCCACATTGAGGTTAATGTAACTAGAAAGTTCTTATCACATAATCATATAAAGCATGCATGTTCAAGATATCATGCATAGGTCGTTGCCGGTCTGTGGAGATCTTCACAATTGCTCTAATAATCTCCTGAGAATCTCGAACGGCATTGATCACTTGCACCATGTACTTTTAATGTAAGTTCAACTGCAATCCAGGTCATTTAGTTCTGCTATTAGATGAAGCACAGTGATAACACAATCTGTCGTATAAATCAACAAAATGTCTGACATTGTATTCCCATTTAAACTTTGCTGTACTATTAAATGGTTGAAAGCGCAGTGATAAACATTTGGGTGACAACTAAACCAAAAATCAGATATCGTTTCTCCATTGGAATTTGGTTATGCTTTTAAAACAGTTGAAAGCATAGTGATAACACATTCGAAATGTAACTAACTTTTGTCTGTCTTTTTGAGTGGGTGAATATACTGTAGATTGTAATCTCATTGATGTTTCAACCAACTATTACCTAATTATCTACATTGAAATGACCTAGTGTGCCCAGTGAGTTGTCGTATCTCACTAATCTAGCACAGAACAAAGATCAGACAAAACGAGGGCACCATTTAGAGTGTCAGACGTAACAGTGGACATTCCCACCCTTCGAAGAGTTATGCCTTACCAGAAATTGTATGGAAACAGACGTACATTTCTTATGCTACACAGGCACCATACTAGCACCCTACCCTACTATAAACTGAACCATACAATAGATACACGTTTTCAAGAACCAAAACAAGTTTGAACAATATGGAGTTCTATTGTTAATTGATCAAATAAGAAACTGTATCTCGTGAAAATGTTGACACTCAAATAGAGATATCCTCTCCTCAGAGACAAGCTAAGGTAAATTGTGCCCTTCCTGTATGTGAACCCTAAAAACAGCCCAGCCACATTTCAAATGCAACTTACGTCACCAGTGCAACCTTATAACTGAACTTCTGCCATGCCATTGAAACAAACCAGGAGTTATGGATACAAAACTGAAAAGCAGTCAGGACACAATGACTGCTATAAATAAAGACCAAAGCCTGAGATCTTCTACTATAATGCCTCAATGATTCACTTCTTACATGTTTCTGCAAATTCGTTTGGCCAACTCATTTCACAGTGGTTGTGGGTACACTGTAAATGTAAACAGACAGCCAAATTGCCTTTCCTGCCCAGTTTTCGACTAGCTGTCGTATCATTTATGACAAAGTTAGTGTGCGACGACATGGATAACATCATGGTACCAAGTTAAACATGTAGCATTACAAAGCTGCAAAAACATGGATACAGTTGCTATGTCAACACACAAGCTGCATGTACATGTCAACACACAAGCTGCATGTACATGGATAGAGTTGCTATGTCAACACACAAGCTGCATGTACATGGATAGAGTTGCTATGTCAACACACAAGCTGCATGTACATGGATACAGTTGCTAAGTCAACACACAAGCTGCATGTACATGGATAGAGTTGCTATGTCAACACACAAGCTGCATGTACATGGATAGAGTTTCTATGTCAACACACAAGCTGCATGTACATGGATAGAGTTGCTATGTCAACACACACGCTGCATGTACATGGATAGAGTTGCTATGTCAACACACAAGCTGCATGTACATGGATAGAGTTGCTATGTCAACACACAAGCTGCATGTACATGGATAGAGTTTCTATGTCAACACACAAGCTGCATGTACATGGATAGAGTTGCTATGTCAACACACACGCTGCATGTACATGGATAGAGTTGCTATGTCAACACACAAGCTGTATGTACATGGATACAGTTGCTATGTCAACACACAAGCTGCATGTACATGGATACAGTTGCTATGTCAACACACAAGCTGCATGTACATGGATACATGTACATGTAGACCACAGAAGATTTTTAAAAAGTTCTGCTCATTTAAATTTCACAATACATCAAAGTCTAATTTTACAGGAGTACAGTACACCAGTTTGGTGACTGTCTTGAACAAAAGCAGTATAGACAAGATCCATTGAAAAAATGTTGCAGAGAGTCCCAATGGATAGAGAAGGATGACCACCAAGCTGTTCAAAAAATACACTTAAATGACAGTGATAGTGATGACTTGGAGCCAAGCAGATGGCTTTAGATAAGCTGGGCTGAGAAAAATAAAACCTTCTGTAGCAAGTGTCCTTCCAATCAGTTGGGACTTTTTTTAGACAAATGTTGGTTACTCAGAAAATAAATACCATTTCAGGCAGGAGATAATGGTTGGTAAACCACGTAGCTCACTTATCATGGCTGCGGTGTACTGTAATTCGATTGATTTTGAAGGCATATGCCAAGTCTACGCTATAAACTTGATTTTCTCTACCCTGCAGGCCAGAGCAGTTAGAATCTTGACAGATTGCACCTTTGTGCCATGGCTCCATGTATTTGTAAGACTATTTGTGAATTATAACAGTTTGGTTGAATAAAGTATTTTAAAGAAGATATAAAAGGATTTAGATATTTTTGAGCAACTGCTATGGTGTTTATTCACTTTGAAAGGCACTAATAAGCAATGAAAACATTTGAAGTGGTTGGTTTGATGAGAGAAGTTTGACATTCAAATACTACATTCGCATTAACTGACAAAGTACTTCTTATTTAGAGCTGCAGGATTTCCCGGGCAACAAAGCACATTTCAGTGTTGTCATCTATGTGTTTACTGGCACAATTAAGCATGAATTTTCTCCTGTGTGCTCCTCCCGGTCCCTCAGCAAAACTCAGGCAAAGTGCAGTACATATGCTTTTGTCCCAAATGTGCAGTAAAATATAGGTATAGTGGCTATCTATGCAGCTTTAATCCACTTTCAACAACGTGTGAAATAGGCTAATACAAGTACATATCTTTGATGACAATTTTCATTCACATTGTGATACTCCATTGTAAACACCAGTATCTTGAAAGGCTAATGTAAGCTTACTGGCTTTTACCAAATCAGCAATTTATGACCCAGTCACTTTTTCCTTGGCACCAAAATACTTCAAAATAAGCAGTCTTAGTACAACTATTCTTGCTGATGATGGTATGCTGTTTGGTTAATTCTGACTTAATTGCTGGGGGAAAAAACAAGAAAATTGAGGGTTCTATTAAATCACTTTTCTTTCCTCTGCAAAGTAAAAAAAATATGGCCACTGAGCAAAACTGACATTGATGTTTCATAGTGATTAAGTTGGGGGCATGGTTAACGAGCCCTCACCAGTGGTCATTATAGGACAGTTACAGAGCCCAAAGCAGTTAAACCCGACTCATATCTCACATGTACACTTGGCCTATTATTTGTGGAGGAACAACGTGAGTCTTTTGAAGTGGGGGAAATTGACTTCACCTCAGCTGAGTGAAAGTTGTTAAACACTGCCAATTACAGTAGCTCATCTAAAAAATCTGGTACTCCATGTCATTGTTTTTGTCTGACTGCCACATCACTAGTAGTGTCTGTTGCTAGATGCCATATTAAAGAAAATGATCACAGAGACAAAATTCTCAAATTAACGCATTTCAAATAGGCAATATGTTATGATTTTTTTTCCTGGTAGGACAGTGCTTCAAGAGTCAGTGTTGTGCAGACCTATTTAATTCATCTCCTGTGAGGAGGCCAAGGACATGGAGAAAAATCGGTAAAAGCTTGATTCTACAAATAGCTCGCTCCTTACCTTTGTTTACAAATATAACTCCACACATTTCTAAAACTGTCTTGTTCTAGCTGTTGGACACATAAGCGCCCATTTTGGGAAGAGAGGAGAACCCAACACTATCTTTAAATGTTCTGTGCTTTCTGCTCCAACTAAGAATCCTGTCATGCCAGAAAGAATCTGTAATTCTCCTCCCACTCTTTCATTTCTCAAAACACACCTAAACAACAACGTGTCAACAGCCTTTAATATATGGATTTCACAGAGCTCAGCTGATGATAGCTACACGCATACAGCACCTAAGCCTACACATGGCCAATAATAATTGCATAAAATGAGGGAACACATATGGTGGTGAACTACAAAGATCCAAACATTGACATTTTGTACTATATGGACCAAAAAAAATAAGAGGAAAACTAAACATTTATCCAGACAATTTAGCACCATCAAGAATAATTGGTTGAGCAGATATAGTAATGGAATCCTATTTTAGCCAGTCTAATGATAGTAATGTAAATGAACTTCCAACAAAATAAACATTTAGCTTTCCCCCCTTCTATTCCACCACGGTATTCACAAGAAAAGATTTATTCAGAAGTTATTCCTCCTTCATTGGCCCTGGGTTTCTGTTCAAAGAGGAAGTAGCTAGCCTACAGTACCTCTTAAACCAAACATTCTTCCCACCGTACTGAGAGTGGTGTTCCGAGATTCTTAACCCACACACCTAAAATAAAGATCCAACCAAGAAAAACAAAAACAGTCCTGACCAATGACAAACTCTAAAAGGGGAAATCCAGAAATTTGACACTACTGTATGAAGACATACTACAGGGCACTAAGAATGAGAGGCCGCAGCTTCAGAAACACTATAAACAATGTGTGCAGAGATTAGGATTCAAGGCTAATCTAAACCACTGTGCACAACATATTAGGGATATTCAACCAAAAGGTGGATCTACTGTTTCAGACAAAGCTGCTCACTCTTGAATGCTGTTTGCAAGCTTTGGCACTTCTAAGTTCAGGTCAAGGCTTTTAACCAAATCCTTGTCAAAAGACCAAAGTGAAAATGCAGTATATGGAAGATAGCCCTAAAATATAGCTATGGGATGTTTACCAACATGCAATGGCTTGGATTCTCAATAGTGCTTGCATGTCTTATTCTTTTTTTTTATCTGACCATAATTATTTTGAGAGCTTCATAATTTGGTAAACACAGGAGCTCCTCCCAGAATTGCAAAAACAAAAAAAAGGTGCATCCTACTGGGCACATATGTCAATTCGGAGTAGTGGGCGTGTCCAATGACATGGTTTTAGAGGCCCTCCTTTTGACCGCAGATAATGTATTGTGCTATTTTAAAAACTCATTTTATGCTATTCAAAACATTTTGCCATGGCTTATGCCATGTTCTCATGCTATCTGAGTGACTCAAACATTATATCAAAATTGATATATGCCATGATATTTATTGCATTTTAGTTTCTCCCAATCTGTCTAGTTTTTATTTTGGTGATTGTTCGTTCTCAAAGATGATCTTATTTAAAAAAAAAATATATATATATATATATATATATATATATATATATATATATAGCTCTATCTTTTCCACGTAGTTTATATCTGGTTTTAGTCTTTTAAGTTCACTTTGAAAACATTTTACAATCCCCCCCCCCACCCCAAAATGTATGTTTTAAAAAATATATATATTCTTTAGTTTTGTTTTTGTGGCGGCCATGATTTAGCAGCAGCGGTAGGGGAAAACACATCTCACCACTAACTCCTACACCACCTCCAGAGGCGGAAACCTGAAGGCCGACTGCCAGGTCAGCCAAGCCCAGGCCAGAGCCCTCTACACCCCCAGCGTCCCTTGGTCATGAGTTGCTGGACTCTGGGTCTGGGTTGGGGACGCCAAACTAGACAGCAGCTGTCTGATTGACAACACAGAAGTGAATGGGAAGCAGAGAGTGAGATAATGGGAAAACAACATGGAAAACATCCCAGTCTTTCAATAGACTGCAAAATTATGGTGAATATAACCATTAAGGCATATAACCATATAAGCACTCGTTTTGATTAATGATCACAATAAAGCACATGTTTAAAGTAATGTGAATTAGACATGCAGTCAGTGCATACATGGCCTCTTCAGGAACTCAAGCCAACCAAACAGGATACCAATTTTCCCCAGTAACTGCTTTTAATGACATGTCACATCTCTCTATAAAATGTCTAAAACAATCCTAATAAAACAGCCAACTTAGATAAATATGGCAATAGACGTCAATCTACGTTAAATGCATGTTATACGGTACAATACAGGTTTAGGCTTAAATCAGAGTCAGTCAAACATACAGTACCAGTCAAAAGTTTGGACACACCCATTCATTCAAGAGCTATATATTGTTGTAGAATAATAGTGAACACATCAAAACTATGAAATAACACATATGGAATCATGTAGTAACCAAAAAAAAAAAAAGTGTTAAACAAATCAAAATATATTTTATATTTGAGATTCTTCAAAGTAGCCACCCTTTGGCCTTGATGACAGCTTTACACACTCTTGGCATTCTCTCAACCAGCTTCATGAGGTAGTCACCTGGAATGCATTTCTATTAACAGGTGTGCCTTGTTAAAAAATAATTTGTGGAATTTCTTTCCTTCTTAATGTTTTTGAGCCAATCAGTTGTGTTGTGACAAGGTAGGGGTGGTATACAGAAGAAATCCCTATTTGGTAAAATACCATATCATGGCAAGAACAACTCAAATAAGCAAAGAGAAACGACAGTCCATCATTACTTTAAGACATGGTCAGTCAATACGGAACATTTAAAGAAGTTTGAAAGTTTCTTCAAGTGCAGTCGCAAAAACCATCAAGCACTATGATGAAACTGTCTCTCATGAGGACTGCCACAGAAAAGGAAGACAGAGTTACCTCTGCTGTAGAGGATAAGTTAGAGTTAACTGCACCTCAGATTGCAGCCCAAATAAATGCTTCACAGACTTCAAGTAACAGACACATCTCAACATCAATCTGTCCTTTGGTTTGATGAGTACAAATTAGATTTTTGGTTCCAACCACCCTGTCTTTGTGAGACGCAGAGTAGGTGAATGGATGATCTCCGCATGTGTGGTTCCCACCGCGAAGCATGGAGGAGGAGGTGTGAGGGTGTGGGGATGCTTCCCTGGTGACACTGTCAGTGATTTATTTAGAATTCAAGACACAGTTAACCAGCATGGCTACCACAGCATTCTGCAGCGATATGCCATCCCATCTGGTTTGCGCTTAGTGGGACTATAATTTGTTTTTCAACCACACAATGACCCAAAACACACTTCCAGGCTGATTAAGGGATATTTGACCAATAAAGAGAGTGATGGGAGTGCATCATCAGATGACCTGGCCTCCACAATCACCCGAACTCAACCCAATTGATATGGTTTGGGATGAGTTGGACCGCAGAGTGAAGGAAAAGCAGCCAACAATTGCTCAGCATATGTGGGAACTCCTTCCAGACTGTTGGAAAAGCCTTCCTCATGAATGCTTTTGAGAGAATGAGAATGCCAAGAGTGTGCAAAGCCCGTCAACAAGGCAAAGGGTAGCTACTTTGAATCTCAAATATAAAATCAATTTTTGTTTATCACTTTCTTGGTTACTACATGATTATGTATGTGTTGTGTCATTGTTTTGATGGCTTAAATATTATTCTACAATGTAGAAAATTGTAAAAAATAAAAAAGTAGGTGTTTCCAAACGTTTGACTGGTACTGTATATAGTTTGCAAATTTCAATCCAGAGGCAGACTTCTTGGTCAGAATACTCTTAGATCCATAGCTAGTAGAAAATATGCTGCAAATTACAATATTATTTCAGACTAAAAAATAATGTACTTGGACAAAATGTTCCATCTTATTTTGTCCTGGTCAGAGTTCACACACACATTTGAAAGAAGATTGCGCAACAGTGATGGTGTCTCAATACCAGAAAAAAGCCATGGGATTGGCTCAGGCATCCATGTGAGCCGTTTGTTCCACTTAAAGAGCTGTGGAAGGCATAGTTAGACTGAAAGGCACTAGTCATTAAGGTTCTCCTTTGTGTTGTGTACTGCCTCAATGAACATAATTGACTTCCAACAATCCCCTCCCATTACCTGGTCCTCAAGGAGAGTCTAAAATTGGAACAAAATCTGATTTGGAACATTCTCAAGACTTTAGCGTGAAAAATAAAACATTCAAGGCTTTAGGCCTTAATCCCCCCCTTCTCTGATTCTCAGCTTGTCAGTCATTTCTTAATGTAAGTATTTACATCTTAAAATGACAACAACAAAGTCAGGAGGGATGCATTTTGGGTTTCTGGTTCCTATTTGAAACACAACCTCAGCCTCCTCAGGTTGGTCCGTTCTGCTTTTGACCCTAGATGTTTTTCTTTTGGGTCCCTGTAATTGCACCCTTACTCAGCTTGGAGGGCCAACATCCATCCTTCCATTCATAAAGCTGCAACTGCCTCTTAGTGGCATATTGGGTTTATTAAAACGTTATATCTGTATCCCAGTTACTTCCCAGCTAAAACAAGCTATCTTTAGACTCCCACTTTCTACTCCTTTAACTGGCATAGTTACATCATCAACCTGCAATTATTTTCTCCTTTCTCTCAGGCAGTGTGGCATCCTCAAATCACTGGGAGCAAACAGAGGAGAGAGATTCTAAACACAGACAAACGTGTCTGTCTCACCCAGCCTATGCCTTCCCAGCAATCTAAAACTGAAGCAACCACCACCACAATGATTCAAATAACCCGGGCAGCAAAGACAAGCCCAGGGATGATCATTTTATGATGGCAAGGTTTGCACTGCAATTATGATGGAAAAAAATATTGGGCAAAATAATTAATTTCATAAATCTAACACAGAGTGCTGTAAATCATTGGGCTTGTAAGAATAAAATATATATTTATCTGTATCTATTATCTGAACGGTCAATTATAGGATTTAAACATCCAAAACGACGTATTTGTAGTCCCAGTCACCAGTCCAACTTTACCCATGAGAATAAATAGACTACAAAAAGCAGTTGCTGTTTTGACAGGGTATTTTGCACACCAGACACATGAAACCATGGCGAATGCAGAAGGCTTATTTTAATTGTATATATACACACATATATTCAGCTTTCAATTAGATTAAAAACATCTGCCTAGTGCTTAATAATTTGAGAAACATAGGAATCTACATTTGATCTCTACAGTGTGCCTGTATCTTGTACTAAGATAATGGGATAAACGACTGCCCCAGAATTCCAGTCATCAGTATACTAATTAAACCCAATGAAAGTGAATTAGTCACGTCTGGAGAGAAGCATCACTGTTCAACAGTTTCAACAGCAGCACTACAAAGGTTACGTCAGAACCTTTCATAGACTCTCCTAACATTCTAATAGAGTAGCAAGAATGCCACCACATCATAAAGTGGTTCAGGAGTGATGTGAAAAAGGCTTACTGTAAAAATGCCAACGTTTGTGCATTTCTTAACAGGCCCCATTGTCACGATGCAACACTCTGATGACTAATACAATAGAGTGGTCTTGAAGGTGTTTAACTTCTATCCTGCACACAAACTGTCTGAAAGACAATCCGGACACACCAAAAAAAAATCATAGATGCAAATCAAAAATAAACATGTTGCCACTGTGGGGTCCACGTAGCTTTCATGGTGAAAGTGTGATGAGGGACAGGGACATGTGAAGTTAAGTGTTGACTCCACCCCCTGTGACTCTGTCATTTAACTAAAGGGGGTTTACCAAGGATGCCCAGTGGCTCGACTGGCTTTCTTCTGCGGGCTGTAAACTAAGAGTTGAAAATATGTCAAAAAAGCACAGTTAGGTTTTCTGAAACCTAAACACATCCTAGAGTCCACTTCAGTCGTAACTACAGTAAAACTTGAGCTGGCATGGATTAACAAGTGCAAAACAGCTCAAAGAAGAACAAAGATAAATATTGCAGATAAAGAGACAAACACACACAGTCTCGTACAGCTAACCTTGTGGGGACACACTTCAGTCCCATTCAAAATCCTATTTTCCCTAACCCCTGACCCTAAACCGTACTCTTACCCTCACCCAAAAACAAAACCTTAAGCCTAAAACTAACCCTAGCTCCTAACCATAAATTTAATTATAACCTTAATTCCAACCTTAACCCTAAACCCCCTAGAAATAGCATTTGACCTTGTGGGGACCAACAAATTGTCCCCTGTTGGTCAAATTTTAGTTTGTTTACTATTCTTGTGAGGACTTCTGGTCCACACAAGAATAGTTAAACACGTCCACACACACTAGTAGCAATGTGAGGCAGAGCTTCTTTATACAAAATGTAAAGCTGCAATATTTAATTTTGGGCTACCCGACCAAATTCACATAGAAGTGTGAGTTATAGATCTGCCATTCTCATTGAAAGCAAGTCTAAGAAGCTGTTCTATGTGCTCTATTGATGTTTCCCGTTCTTAAGTTTTGTTTTTGTTTCATTTACTTCCAGTTTTGTACACCTGCTTCAAACAGCTGAAAATACAATGTTTTTGGTTTCATGAAAATATATTTCACAGTGGTTTATATGGTACAATGATTCTGCTTGTTTTGTCACAAACTGAATTTAGGTGAACAATTAGAATTTTAGAAATCAGGAAATGGCTGATCGATTTCTTCATATTGCACCTTTAAGTATATTTGTCCACTGCTTGTGACTGTCCGACATGACATTGTGTGTAATACGAATGTTACTATATAGCCCGTGGTGACATCACAAAACACATTTGAGAGACTCTTGGGAAAACCAAAAGGTAGGTAATGCACATAAGAGTACTGAGAGTACTATAGAAGTAAAGAAAATTACACAAATAAGACCATGGTGGACCTTCGATAACACATCAAGAGGTCTGAAGACAGAAACTCAACTCTGACCTCTGATGTACCCATCTTGCACTGCGGCTCAGTGGAGGCATAGTACCGCTGTATGCGCTCTACACCACACACAGTTAAAACAATCTAGCTCTCCAGTGAATAAAATAGCATGGCTATAAATGTAACTAATGTTTACCAGAGTTCACTAAGCTGACATACCGTATTGATTTTGTTACCACAATACACGATCTGACATTAAAATCCTGCAAGGGAGCAATATATTAATATTTGTTTGCGTGCACAAGGCAGAAACTACACTGTTGCCTGGAAATTCCTGCCATAAGGACTCAATGGTCTGGGCCATTCACGTTGTTATTTATCCTGACAGAGGGACTGCATGGGGTGACCGGGAAAAAGCTCAAGTATAGACTTTTTTCCAGGGTAAAATGCTCACTCACTGTCAATAAAATTATTTTGTAAACATGTAATGTACTAAAGCCATTCCCCGGCACCTGTTTTTGAGCAGTCAAAAATACGGATCAATGGGTAAAAGAGGGGAACACTTATGTTATTATTAGAATTCATCAAAAACACAGCAATTAAGATGTCAAAGACATCCCAGAAAAAAGTTATACCCATATAGCTCTGTATACGACTTGAACTTACAACCACATATACCCTCAAAAATATCAAAATGTCTCCTACACGGAGTTAAACCTCTTTCCGTGCTGCTCCATTGAGAATGGGGCAAGGGAGGGAGGGAGGGAGGGAGGTGTGGGGTTTTTAAATGCTATGAGAGGACTATCATCCTGAAGTGACATGCCTTCTCTCTCTGAAGACATGGCACCCTTCATTAAAGCTGACATCACAACGGGGCGGGACGCCTATACCAGGTTGATTGTGGGTGATGTTAGAGACAGATTTGGTATAAATACCCTGAGCCCAGTGGCCTGGGTAGCAGCAGCCAGCTCAGACTTAACCTCCAGACTTAAGGACTATACAGCAACGTGCCGGGACAGCAGCCTCCCGACCAACACTGATCTTTTGGAGCCTAAGTCTTCTCTGCTGGTAGGTGTACCCTGTGTGTGTGTGACTCGTGTGGCCCTCTGTTTCTGGTGCTGTGAGGTGTACAGTGTGTATGGGGCCATGGAGGAGGATGTTGGGGTCTTGGGGGAGTCAGTTGGGTGCATAGTTGAGGATCAGGTGTAAGTAGAGGGTCCTGGGGGTGTCTAGCTTCAAGTGTTCCCTGTAGCACGGGTCTTAATCATCACTTATGAGATGGTTCACTTGACGGTGGGGAAGGGACAACCCATACATAAGACTGAGATAGCTCTGGATATCTGACTGAAGATTGGGGGTCTGCAATGTTCCCTACTGTGCTTGTTTCTTGTAATTCTGACTCAGAAATGTTAGTTTGCTGTTGTGCAGGCCCTGCTATAGAATGGTACTGTGTGTCTCGCCACTGTCTATGTTGAAGACCATCGACATTTCAACAAACTGATAGAATGTCTGAAAATATTCTGATGTTCTACATTTCTTTCATGCAGGTTTAACGTCACAAGATGGACCTCAGGGTGACAAGTGTTCTCCTCCTCCTGGTGGCCTTGGCCGTGGCAACGCCAGAGAGATATTACCATGTACAGAAAGTAGCCAAGAAGCAGTATCCTACCAAGAGCCATGTCCAAAGTAAGTCTCAACATCTTCATGTCTATCAGCATGTTATTGTTGTAAAAAATATTTTGTACATCAGCTTTGCAGTACATTCTCTTGGTGGAAAGCTTATGGAAGGTTTCATTCCAATTCTAGAATGTACTAGAGGTTTGTCAGTCGGACCAGGAGTTTTTCTTCACCACCTGACTAGGAAAAACTCTTGGCCAAATAAAAATGTCAACCTGGAAGATACATGACTGTTTTGAATTCCTAGTTTTACCAAAATGGGACTTTAAGTACAGAAAAGTGAGAAGTATATGTAATATGGACAAATAAGCATGGTTTGTTAAAATATGTTTTAAGTTACTAATTAGCCAACCAGTTTAATGTTATTAAGCCAATGAATTAATTTAAAATTGCAGAATATCCAGCATTACTTTAATTTACAACAACAAAAAATACATCACTGTGGAAGTTAACAGTTTCTAGTAAAACACTCTACATAGAACATGTAATCTTATGAAACAGATAGCACATTATCCTTAACAAGGGAACCAGTAACAGATGTATTGATGGGACCTGAGGCAATGTCTCAGTCAATCTTGTTGAGGGTTTTCACCTGACCATAGCTGTGGTGGCAACAGGAAACCATGGGCCCATGCATCCTTCCACGCTCCCAAGACATGACACACTCGTTCATCAACAGAAAGTGGATAATAAACATTAGTTAGGATAACAACTATTCTTCTGGCTGCAACGGTGCTGACAGTCAGACCACAGAGGTTCTGTAGAAGTGAGAGCCAGGGGCAATTATCACTTCTGTATGCCTTGTTAAAACACCAACATGCACCAGCTGCCACATAACACTGCTTCCAAGATATCTCACTCTTGACAAATATTGAAATATCCTGCTAAATATCCTACTATCTTCTCTTCAGGAGAAAGCTCAGAAGACAGCGGGGAAAGTAGAGAGGGTAAGACAGTGGGGCTTGACAAAATGGAAGAGATCAGACCATTCTGTCAAGAATATGGTCCGGAGTCAAGTGTTGCCGCTCAACCAGACTCCGGCACTCAGTAGCTTTGTTGAAGATGTTTTGATGCCGTTTTTATGGCCGGTGGCCTCTGACATATAAATAGAATACTTTTCCACAAGTCAACAATGAAAACAGATGTTACCACATTGCACTCCCAAACAAAACACTTTGTAGTGTGCTTAAATTGTCTCAATACTTCTCAAAACAAACACCCTAAAGTAGAGTAGACAAAATTGCACATAATCTCAAATATGCATCCTCAGTTTATATAACATTACAATGTGAGAGCCATGGCATAGCCTACATATAGAAATATATATGGTTTGACGCTGACAATAGACATGTGATCTAGGCCTAAACCATTCAGACTAGACAAGTCAAGGTTCAACAGCTGGCTATGCCACTGTGATGACCGTGGTCAGTACCATCACCTCCCAGTTTCTGAGGTATGACTTGGCTGCCAAAGTGTCCAGTTCTGACACATTCTGCTCTTCTGAGGTTTCAAACCTACTCCTCAGTGGCTTTCAAATTACAGCCGTCTCGCCGTTTTGTTCTCAAAGTGCTATTCCAAAGCAGGAAAAGGCAAACACGTTTTTCAACAAATAGTGCATCCAATCCACTTCGTTCACTGTAACCAAATGTTCCCTACTGATTCTGTATCAGTACTTTACACCATACATTACTTGAGGACAGTGTTGGGGAATAGTGAACTATGTAATTTAACTAAATTTAGCAGTAGCTTGGAGGTGGTTTAACTACATTAAAATCTTGGTAGTGTTTTCAGTAGTTAATTACTTTTGGGCATACAAACAACATGGGTTCAGGAAATTGTTGAGGTATTGTCGGCTAACCTCTCAAAGACAGGGATAAAAGTATCCTGTCAGCATTTCAGGACTTAGACCAGATGCCACACATTTAAACCATTATATCCCAATATGGCCTGCATTGTACCCTAATATGTCCTTCCCTGTACTGCCTCACAAATTCCACACTAGCAAAGAGGAGGAAAGGTTTCAAGGTGAAGCACATTCATCAACAACTGGAGGACCACAAACCATACCATGCACTACAGACAACTTGGGAAATTAAAGGGTTCAACATAGTATGGGTAAATTAAACTAAAATAACTGGCTACAGTAGTCTAATATAGTCTCAACATGCTGTGCATTGTACATGTACACCAGTGTTTATGTGACCATCTCCTCAGACCACTGGTGCTGTCAAGATGACCCTAGGAAAAGCAGTCCATTCCCACAACCTCCCTCCATAAATCACAGACTCTGTTGTTTAAATCGCATTGTGGTGTTTCAGAGGGGAATAACAAAGCAAAGGACTCAGGACAAAGGAACCAATTGACATGCAAGTGGTCAAAGAGAGGGAGAAATGGACTTGACTTAACAATGATACATGACATGATCAGAAGTATGTGGACACCTGCTAGTCAAACATCTCATTCCAAAATCGTTGGTCCCATCTTTGCTGCTTACCAGTCTCCACTCTTCTGGGAAGGATTTCCACTAGATGTTGGAACATAGCATGTCCCTGCAGCATCCATTCAGCCACAAGAGCATTAGTGAGGTTGGGCACGGATGTCGGGCGATTAGGCCTGGCTCGCAGTCGACATTCCAATTCATGCCAAAGGTGTTCGATGGGGTAGAGGTCAAGGCTCTGTGCAGGCCAGTCAAGTTTTTCCACACCGATCTCGACAAACCATTTCCGTATGGACCTCTTTGTGCACGGGGGCATTGTCATGCTGAAACAGGAAAGGGACTTCCCCAAACTGTTGCCACAAAGTTGGAATGGTCCTAGCCCGAACCATGAAAAACAACCCCAGACCATTATTCCTCCTCCACCAAACTTCACAGTTGGCACAATGCAATGGGGCAGGTAGTGTTCACCTGGCATCCGCCAAACCCAGATTCGTCCGTCGGGCTGTCAGATGATGAAGTGTGATTTTTCACTAGAAATAACATGTTTCCACTGCTCCATAGTCCAATGGCGGCAAGCTTTACACCACTCCAGCCGTCACTTGGCATTGTGATCATAGGCTTGTGTGAGGTTGCTTGGCCATGGAAACTCATTTCATGAAGCTCCCAACAAACAGTTCTTGTGCTGAACTTGCTTCCAGAGGAAGTTTGCAACTGAGGACAGATGATTTTTACCCGCTACGTACTTCAGCGGTCCCACTCTGTGATCTTGTGTGGCATACCACTTTGCAGCTGAGCCGTTGTTGCTCCTAGATGTTTATACGTCACAATAACAGAACATACAGTTGTCCAGGGAAGCTTAAGCAGGGCAGAAATTTGACAATTGGTTGGAAAGGTGGCATCCTACAGTATGACAGTGCCATGTTGAAAGTCACTGAGCTCTTCAGTACGGGTCATTCTACTGCCAATGTTTGTCTATGGAGATTGCATGGCTGTGTACTCAATTTTATGCACCTGTCAGCAACAGGTGTGGCTGAAATAGCCAAATCCACAAATTTTAAGGGATGTCCACATACTTTTGATCATGTAGTGTATATAGAGCAATGACAAGCAGAGGCAAAATGTTACATTTTCAAGCCTAATTCAAGAGATTATAATTTCATACTTTGCTTTATGACTTCTATTTTGCACAGGATGGACATCTGAGAGATGGTAAATTAATTCCTTTCAGGGAAACCCCTCTGCCACTACATGTTTGCAACAGGACTCAATAGCAAAAAACAAACATGACTGGTGCATGTTGTTCCTCAATACCAATACAAATAGGGCACAGATATCAGTCATCAGCTTTCTAAAACATCTAAGATCCATTTGGGGCCTCACTGAGAATACATCAACATATAAAATGAAAGACAAATAATTCAGATACATTAAAGAATTTTTAAAAAGTGGACTCAACTCTTCAATTGAGAATACTCTGATAGCAGACAATGGACTAAGTGTCTAAATTCACCTTGAGTGAAATAAAATGAACTCTGGAAAAACAAACTTATTGAGATGGAGAAAAAAAAGAGAGCCTGAATCTAAACCAATTACAGTTGCCTGTGCTTGTTAGCTGCATCTTAAAGCCACAATATGTAACTTTTTGGGCGACCTGATCAAATTCACATAAAAATTATAGATAATTTATAGATTATAGATCATTCTCATTTATGTCAGGTCTAAGAAGCGGTAGATCTGTGTGTGCTATTTCTATGCATCCCTTTCGGTTTTGTACATCAGCTTCTAACAGCTGAAAAAACTATATTTTTGGTTATTGAAAACATATGTCACAGAGGTTTAGATGGTACAATGATTCTCTACACTATACACTGCTGTTTTGTAACAAACTGAAATTATGTCGAACTATTAGAATTATACCAACCAGAAACTAGCAGAGTGATTTCTGCTTATTTCACCTTTAAGTAATTATACATCCATTTACCCAGCTGTTGCAGGGGAGCCAGGTATTCCAGGATCCCCTGGTGAGCCAGGACCTATGGGCCCCCCTGGGCCTCCCGGCAAGAGTGGCAAGGGACATCCCGGACCAAAGGGCCCAGCCGGGACCCCCGGACCTGCTGGATACTCTGCAGCTGGCAAGCCTGGCAACCCAGGTGCTCCTGGGAAACCAGGTAGTAATGGCATGCCTGGTGAGAAGGGCCATACTGGCGCAACTGGCGCCATGGGTCCAAGAGGATCTCCCGGTTCCCCTGGAAGCCCAGGACCTGCTGGACAATCTTCTGTTGGCAAATCAGGCCCACACGGTCTGCCCGGCGGCATGGGGCCAAGGGGTGAGCCCGGACTTAAAGGACATTCAGGTATCCCTGGTCTGCCAGGACAAAAGGGAGAGAAGGGAGTTGGTATTCATGGGGCACCAGGTGCAAATGGTGCAGTGGGACCAATGGGACCATCTGGTATGCCCGGTCAACCTGGAGTTGGTAAGTCTGGTGCCACTGGATACCCCGGGGAGCCTGGAAAGTCAGGTACTCCAGGTAGGGATGGAGCTCCAGGAGCCATGGGTCTGCCAGGGCTAAAGGGCCACAATGGAAACCCTGGGGTTGGAGCACCAGGAAAGTCAGGTGAGAATGGCACTCCAGGTATGCCTGGAAATATGGGACCTAAAGGTCCCCAGGGACATGCCGGACAACCAGGTGCACCTGGCATGCCAGGAATTGGTAAACCAGGAGCTAATGGCATGCCAGGAGACAGAGGATCACCAGGTACATCAGGAACCACTGGTCAAAAAGGAGAGCCAGGGCCAACAGGTTACACTGGGGCAACAGGTGCTACTGGGCTTACGGGTCCAGCTGGTCCCCAGGGTGCTAGAGGATTCCAGGGAGAGACAGGTATTCAGGGACTTAAAGGTGATGTCGGCATGGTGGGAGCTCCTGGGGCAAAGGGAACCAAGGGAGATCAGGGACATCAGGGTTATGCAGGGAAGTCAGGTCTCCCCGGGGCAGCAGGACCTCCTGGTGCAACAGGTGCTACAGGACATCAGGGTAATAAGGGAGGTCAGGGCCAAACTGGCGCTCCAGGTACTCCAGGTGCAAATGGGCTTCCAGGAGCAAAGGGACACACAGGCACACCTGGAGGACCTGGGAAACCAGGCGAGAACGGTATCCCAGGGGGAAGAGGACCAGTGGGGCCTTCAGGTACAGCAGGTCAACCAGGTCTTAAGGGTCACCCAGGTCTTCCCGGTACACCCGGCCCAGCTGGCCAGATGGCGAAGGGAGTTTCTGGTCCCATGGGTCCACCTGGAGCTCCTGGTTCCAGAGGTCACAATGGTAACCCAGGTGCTATGGGACCTCCTGGCCCACCTGGTCCCCCTGGTGAGATGGTCTACCATCATGAGAAGAGCATGCCCATAAAGTCCCATGAGATTATGATGCCTCATCATGAGATGATGAAGGCCCCCATGTCTGCCTTCAGCGCTGTTCTGACTAGGGCTTACCCTTCAGCGGGATCACCTATTCAGTTCGACCAGATTATTTACAATGGTGAGCAGCACTATGATTCCCAGACTGGCATCTTCTCCTGCCAGGTACCAGGTCTCTATTATTTCTCCTACCATATGCATGTTAATGGTGCTAATGCATTGGTGGCACTGTACAAAAATGGTGAGCCAATCATGTTCTCATACGATGAGTACAATAAGGGCTTCTTGGATCAGTTGTCTGGCAGCACTGTCCTTATGCTGAATGCCCATGACCAAGTCTACATTCAGGTCCCTGATGAGGAGACCAATGGTGTCTTCGCTGCCGACAATGTTCACTGCTCTTTCTCTGGGTTCCTGATTGCTTCAACGTGATACAGACACTAATAAAACCGTGAAACCTTAAAGAAACTACTTAAAGAATAGATCAGTTTACAACTTCCATTGAGATTTGGTTGTCATTGTAGAATTTTTTTTTTTTAATGTAATATTCTACAAGTTCATTTGTCTTTCAAAAGGCTAAAAAAGTAAGAGCAGCAATTTTCTGAAGTATTCCATTGAGACGGGCATTCAGTTCATGGAAGCATTCAAATAAATTCAGGGGAAGTATATAATTTAGGAATTAAATGGTTTATCACTATTCCCTATTTGCACAAGTATTCAGCAAACAATGATTAAAAAGTTTGAAAATACACAAAATGGTGCTCTTTGACTGCCTGCAACATTTACAGCAGATTTTTTGTTTTCAAAGTGTTTAATAAATGTCTTGTAATATACATGCAAAGGAAATCATGTTTTTGTTTTTTTACAATGCTGTAACAAACCAGCAGTGTATTATTGTTACACGCATTATGAAAAACAGTCATTCAAAAATGTACTATGTCAACAACAACTTTATGCCTGAAGATGCATTTATGCTATGTTTAACTTACTGACCAAAGTAAAGAATAAAGTCGAAATTCTGAAACTGATGCTTTTGTCTTGTTTTTTTTGTGTGACAGTACGATAGGAAATTGAAAATATTGTTTGATTTTGAGCCCACTGATACGGCCAATTAAATTATTGATTCTGATATGGTGCACTGGTTCAACAACGGAAAATGATTGATTCTAAAATAAGTGATCAACCTACCTTTAAATGCTGATGTGTTGTAATTGTGGTCGATGGCAGCGACCACGTCTTTCCAAAAGTCTGAATTCACCTCATTCCCACGCTGTTGACCAAAACAAAATAATGTTCTTGAAATGAAATGCTTTATAGGTTGTTGTTTTTTATATGTTTCATTTAAACAAATGTGTAAACATTAACTATCATAATGAAGATGGATTTGAATAGATTTGACCTTGCGCAACATATCCACAACTCTTCCACAGAGAAGAGCCCCAGGTAGATCGAAATAGTTGTCATAAAAATAGTACTTTGCTGCGGAGAATAAAACAGAATATATTTATTGTGAGAAACAATCCAATCATTCACCACTCTGTAAATTGGAAATAAAGTGAGAAGAAAAAAGACCATGTTTTCAGGAGATTGCATTATCATGAAAATTCAACTGCATAATTTTTTTTTTTAAAGCACAAACAAAAAGGAAGGGGTCACACAGATTCAAGATTTAAGACTTACTAGATCTCGTAAATGTGGTATTGAGGCTATTAAAGTGCTTCCATTCCCTTTTTGGACCGTAATGTTTAATGATCTCTTCTGTTCTGAGGTTATTGGTCCCATGGGTTGCTCTAATGAAAACAAACAGGTTTAAAGTCAGGCTTTTTATTTATTTTGGGTGGAAAGAGGAGTAACAAAAACACGTGTGCCCAAATACTGTACATTCATACTGTACCAACACTTCAAAACAGGCATTTTTCCTATCAATATTAACAGAAACCAATATCAAGGCATGCATTTAACTGTATCAATAACTGTAAACCTACCGTAAGACAGTTCCATCTTCCGCCAATTTAACCAAGTTTCCATCCTCAAGGTCTACCACTAAGCCCTTGAAACTGGACATACAGAATAGACATTTCATAGTGGTCTTTGCCAAAGAAAACACATGTTGATCCATGTCCTATGCTAGGCAATAACAATAAGAATCTGTGAGCATTATTCAGCATCTTCCTTTATGCTTAAAAAGTACCCTTTATCCAACCTGAAAATGGGGTAGACTGAATTTACAAGGGCACACCACGGTCATTACTCATTACAGCATAGAGAGGAAGGGATGATTGTATTCAGTCATTCTTCTGCTGCTAGTGACTCACCAGAAATCCCAGGTAGCAGGGGTCAGTGTGAGAAGGTCCTTGTCATAGTCTTTATGCTCCACCAGATACCTGGTAAAGCTCTCATAGATCAGCTGCAGAGAGGCACAAAAGGGTCACTGTTATAATCTATCCACAGGTGGGGTGAACATTCAGTGACACTGAACATGTATTACTGTACGATACATATACACTGTACTGTACTGACAGCTAGCACGATGGAGCTGCCTCGTATGCATTAAACCGATTTGTAAAGTCATGGCTTCAATGTCATTTACGTTCTACAGAGGATGCCATTGGTTTTCTGCAGCTGGCAGTCAGATGTCACACAGACGTGACTCATACCAGACACCTTAAGGGCCTGCTGGCTAATCTGTTGTTGCTAGCATGTTGCTTATACATGTCATGTTAGCTAATTCATGTTGCAAAAGAGAAAGACTCCCCTGCACTACAACAATATCGTTTTAGGTTTTGGCGCGTGCAATACGACTACAACGTTTAGCAAATGAACACCATGTAAGAAGTATTTTATAGTCCATTCGTTTCGTAATACATTACGAGTAGTAGCTATTGATGAAATGCAGCGAACCGTGAATGTCTGACTTGACACTGCGAGTTGGAAAGGATGGTGATGTTGCATGCAATCATTAGGCTACTTGGTAGCAATTGCCGGCTACATTGTTATTGTATCGTGCTGTTAGAAATGCGAAGAACAGCACGCAACGTTAGCTTTAGCTCGTGAGCTACAAATAAACTCACCCTGGAGGTCTCTTTCAAATGGTACCGACAGAGTGTGTGGTCCAAATCAAAACCAATGACATCACAATCTGAAAGGGAAAAATATTCGCTCATTTTAACGAAAATGCTGGAAAACAAGGATGTTGCCCTGTGCACTCCTGCACACTACTGTCAATCAATGGGCTCGTTTGCGTGGTTAGGCTGAAGCAACCGACTGAAGACGAAAGCCGATGAGTACGCTTCGAACACACCGACTGTATATTTGCGTTTTGGACACCAGAGGTGCTTTAATTTCCAATGGAACGCTGCGTTTGCCTTGCAGCGTTGCGTTGCGTTGCATGTGTGTTCTGTGTAGGTCATGCGTTCGATACATGGAATGTATGCATCAAATTGTATGCGTAGACTTGACAGAAAGTAGCAAAATGTGAATGTTGAATTTTTGTTGTACACATATCCAGTAAATAAATGTGGGATTACATAATAAAAACAGTTTGATTGCGTAATTTCTTTACATATTTTATTCATTTATTTGCCAAGCAGCATACATATTATTTATTCGAAGACTTCCAAAAATGTATTGTGAGAGCCTACAATATAATTTCCCTCCAAAATGCATAGTTTTGGAGCGAAATGCAATAATAAATAGTCAAGATAGCAGATGGTTTTGATCGCACTGTTGGGCTGGGACCAGCCCCGCCGAAAGCGCAGGTCTGTGTGGGTCCTGAGATGGTTGAAGTCCCGAAAGCATGCAGGGGAGTTCCACCGTTTCATTCAAGAGCTTCGACTATTTCGAGGTTACTTTCGTCTGGACCGAAGCGAGTTCGATCACCTGCTCCAGATGGTTGGAGCTGTTATAATAGAGGTAGACCCCTTTGGGGAAAAGGTTATACATGGAACCGAATAGAGTTCTACTTGGAACCAAAGAGGGTACTACCTGGAACCAAAAAGGGTTCTTCAAACGGTTCTCCTATGGGGACAGCCGGATAACACTTTTGGGTTCTAGACAGCACCTTTTTTTCTACAAGTAGAGTTGGCCTGGGCTACAGTTTATTGACACAGTCATAGACTGATTTGTACTGTTTCAAGGCATTGTTAATGATGGTTGATGAGTATTACAATATAATTAGTAGAGCATAAACTGTAATGAGGTAGGTATATATGAGTAGATAGAATATGTGGGTGGAATATTAAGTTAGACAATATTGATAATTCTTTTGAATTATATTTCAGATTCTTGGTGACAGTGGACTCCTACAGGACCATCAGATTCAGCATTGGAGTTGGATGGTCCACGGTGGCACAAACCATTTGGGACTGTCTTGTAGGTGAATACATTCCTGTCCCCAAGGAGGAAGACTGGAGGGCCATTGTTGCCGAGTTCCTGGAGAGGTGGAATTTCCCCAACTGTCTTGGCTCCATTGCCGGGAAACATGTAGTCATCCAGGCTCCACCGTGCTCAGGTTCGCAAGGGTACATATTGCGGGCGGCAGGTAGCCTAGTGGTTAGAGCGTTGGGCCAGTAACCAAAAGGTTGCTAGATTGAATCCCCGAGCTGATAAGGTAAAAATCTGTCTTTTGCCCCTGAACAAAGCCGTTAACCCACTGTTCCTAGGCCGTCATTGTAAATAAGAATTTGTTCTTAAGTGACTTGCCCCATTTAAATTACAAAAAATAAATATTCAGTTGTGCTGTGATTTTTATTATTTGACCTTTTTTAACCAGGTAGGCCAGTTGAGAACAAGTTCTCATTTACAACTGCGACCTGGTCAAGATAAAGCAAAAGCAGTGCGACAAAAACACAGAGTTACACAAACAAACGTAGTCAATAACACGATAGAAAAATCTATGTACAGTGTGTGCAAATGTAGAAGAGTAGGGAGGTAAGGCAATAGATAGGCCATAGAGGCGAAATAATTACAATTTAGCATTAACACTGAAGTGATAGATGTCCAGAAAATGATGTGCAAGTAGAGATACTGGGGTGAAAAAGAGAAAGAGGGTAAGTAATAATATGGGGATGAGATAGTTGGGTATGCTATTTACAGATTGGCTGTGTACAGGTACAGTGATGGGTAAACTGCTCTGACAGCTGATGCTTAAAGTTAGAGAGGGAGATATAAGACTCCAGCTTCAGTGATTTTTGCAATTCGTTCCAGTCATTGACAGCAGAGAACTGGAAGGAAAGGCGGCCAAAGGAAGTGTTGGCTTTGGAGATGACCAGTGAAATATACCTGCTGGAGCACATGCTACGGGTGGGTGTTGCTATGGTGTCCAGTGAGCTGAGATAAGGTGGGGCTTTACTTAGCAAAGACTTATAGACCTGGAACCAGTGGGTTTGGCGATGAATATGTAGTGAGGGCCAGCCAACGAGAGCATACAGGTCGCAGTGGTGGGTAGTGTATGGGGCTTTGGTGACAAAATGGATGGCACTGTGATAGACTACATCCAGTTTGCTGAGTAGAGTGTTGGAGGCTATTTTGTAAATGACATTGCCAAAGTTAAGGATCAGTAGGATAGTCAGTTTTACGAGGGTATGTTTGGGAGCATGAGTGAAGGAGGCTTTGTTGCAAAATGGGAAACCGATTCTAGATTTAACTTTGGATTGGAGATGCTTAATGTGAGTCTGGAAGGAGAGTTTACAGTCTAACCAGACACCTAGGTATTTGTAGTTGTCCACATATTCTAAGTCAGAACCGTCCAGAGTAGTGATGCTAGTCGGGCGGGAGGGTGCGGGCAGCAATCGGTTGAAGAGCATGCACTTAGTTTTACTAGCATTTAAAAGCGGTTGGAGGCCACGGAAGGAGTGTTGTATGGCGTTGAAGCTCGTTTGGGGGTTTGTTAGCACAGTGTCCAAAGAAGGGCCAGAAGCATACAGAATGGTGTCATATGCGTAGAAGTGGATCAGAGAATCAACACCAGCGAGAGCGACATCATTGATATATACAGAGAAAAGAGTCGTCCCGAGAACTGAACTCTCTGGCACCCCCATAGAGACTGCCTGAGGTCCGGACAACACGCCCTCGATTTGACACACTGAATTCTATCTGAGAAGTAGTTGGTGAACCATGCGAGGCAGTCATTTGAGACACCTAGGCTATTGAGTCTGCCAATAAGAATGCGGTGATTGACAGAGTCGAAAGCCTTGGCCAGGTCCATGAAGACTGCTGCACAGTACTGTCTTTTATCGATGGCGGTTATGATATTTTTTAAGACCTTAGGCTGAGGTGCACCCTTGACCAGCTCGGAAACCAGATTGCATAGTGGAGAAGGTATGATAGGATTTGAAATGGACGGTGATCTGTTTGTTAACTTGGCTTTCAAAGATTTTAGAAAGGCAGGGCAGGATGGATATAGGTCTATAACAGTTTGGGTCTAGAGTGTCTCCCCCTTTGAAATAAGACAATCAATAACCAATACAGCAGTAGACAAGGCATATTGACATTAGGGAAAGGCATGTGTAGCCGAGTGATCATAGGGTCCAATGAATAGCTAGGCGAGCTGGAGACAAGGCGATTCAGACAGCTAGCAGGCCGGGGCTAGCAGATGGGCCTCTGGGGGACGTCGCAACGGAAGAGCCTGTAGAAACCCCCTCGGACCGTTACGTCGGCAGACCAGTCGTGATGGATCGGCGGGGCTCCGTGTCGGCAGTGAAGGAGCCCAGGCCAATTGGCAAAAGAGGTATTGTAGCCCAGGAAATGGCCAATGGATCTCTGCTGCTAGCTGGGAGATGGTTTAAGCTCCAGGCTAGCTACAGGCTAACTAGTGCTTGCTTCGGGACAGAGACATTATCCAGGAGTAGCCACTCGGATAGCAGCTTGCTAGCAGCGATGATCCGGTGTAAAGGTTCAGAGTTTACGGTAGGAATCCGGAGATGTGGTAGAGAAAAAGCAGTCTACCACATCTGTGCAGACTGGCAGGAATTGACCGGGCTGAGGCTGGTTGATGTCCGAGGTAACGGTGATGACCGCTAGCAGTGGTTAACTGACTACTAGCTAGTAGCTAGTTAGCTGGCTAGCTTCTGATTGGGGTTCTGGTTCTAAAGTATGCCACTAACCTGAGGCGGAAGGTAGCCTAGTGGTTAGTGTTGGACTAGTAACCGAAAGGTTGCAAGATTGAATCCCTGAGCTGACAAGGTAAAAATCTGTTGTTCTGCCCCTGAACAAGGCAGTTAACCCATTGTTCCTAGGCCGTCATTGAAAATAAGAATTTGTTCTTAACTTGCTTGCCAAGTTAAATGAAGAAAAAATTAAGTATAACAAAATAGCAGATCTGTACCACATTGGGTGAGGCGGGAGAGTATGTTCAGTCTGTAGATGGAAATTGAGATTAAAAATATAGATTAAATATATATGAAGAAAACAATATATACACGGGACAAGACAAAAACAGACGTCTGACTGTTACACCATGTTGGAATTAGGTAGCTGCCTTCTACTGTTTCTGTGCCAATCGATGTTGGTGCTTACGGGAAGTGATGGTGGGACTCTGCCTTTGGCCAGGCACTTCAGGATGGCACATTGGAGATTCCACTCCCTCGTCGGTGACAAGGCCTTGCCTTGAGACCCAACCTCATGAGGCAGGATGCCAGCTGCCATTGCCAAAACCTGTAAGGATCTTTAACAAACAATTATCCAGGGCAAGGTTAGTTGTTAAATGCGCCTTTGGGATTCTGGCAGCCCGGTGGAGAATGTATCGGAGAGTGCTTGGTCTCAGCCCCTCAAATATCGATGCCTGCATGAAGGCCACATGTGTTCTCCACAACTATCTGCGGAGGTCATTCCAGGAGCCGTTCCAGATGGAGACGGGCACGCCAAATGGTCACCTACCTGATGTCACCAGGGCAGGTGCCAACATGCCCCCAGACAGGCACTTCAGGTGACCACCTACTTGTCATCACCAGCAGGTGAAGTCTCATGGCAGTATGCCGTGGAGTGAAACAGCTCTTTTTAGAACCCCCTAACACTAAGGTTATTTTAAGAACCATCCACCGTTGTCCATAAAATAGTATTTTCCCCAAATTATTTTACGTCTCCTTGTGTCTTTTCATTTGGAAGTTATATTTAAGTGAAATTTGGGAGTAAAGGTATGTGCATGTATGTGCATGTAAAAATACAAAAAATAATGTGTAGCCTATAATCTGTAAGAGAACAACAAGAGCATGTATTTTTGGCACAACTGCAGACAGATACAGGGACTACTCATAAAGCCTAGAGATAGTAGGGGAACTTCAGACATGGCCATAAAGAGAGAGAGGGCAGGGCACTGGAGATATGAGGTTCAGAAAGGAGTGGAGTAGACATGCGTGTCTGAAAAAACTAAAAGTGAATGTTTAGCCACAATACAGGTAAACATTTCACCTTTAGTCTTGTAAAAGAAAACAAGAGCATCTGAATTCTCCTGTGTGTCAGTTTCAATTCAGTCAATTTTCTTGAAATCTATGTACAACTAATAATGAATGCTGTCCTAAGTATTGAGAAACTACTAACAAGGACATAGTAAGTGGAATAAGGACAGTTAGAAAATCCCATTGGAGGAGAAGGTCAAATCAAAAAGTAGACAACTCCTCTTCCTGTCCTTCCTGTGAGCTTGTCGGCTAAATTGACTCCAACTCTGGAGGGGAAGAGAAAAACAACACATACAAGCATTACATAATATAACACCATAAAACGTGAGATTTATGTTAACTAAATACTGCTTGTAAAGTGTACTTAGTGGCATAAATAGTGGAACAGTGTGGTAAAGTTGGTAATTCTTGCTGTTTACTCATGGGATTTGTATTTCAGATCAGAAGATGAATATGACAGGCAAATATTTCGACAGGAAACTGTTTTAGGATATTTTCTAACCCAGAAACAACAGCTATATATTTGCCTCATATTAATCCTTTGATCTGAAATACCAATTAGCCTGTGACGTGGAAGTCAGTCACTGGCCACGGGCAGCATTTGGCTCTTTGACGCACGCACGCATACATTCATCACTCCTCCCTGCTCCATTATCAGATAAGGTAACAATGTGGGTCGACACACAAGTTAACTTCTCTGTCTTAGTACATACATTTCACACTTGTGTCAATGTTCATATTTAATATAAGTAATATGTATTATACTTATCTATGTTGTGGATGAGCGCGTTTGTTTGTTCTGTTCCTCTCTCTATCTCTGTAGCTTCCAGGTATGCTGGATAAGGACCCGAGCAAAGGGAATTGGGCTGACTTTGTAGTGCCTGTCCCAAACGGCTCATTAATGTCAATGTGCATATTGAAAGACACTGTCAGTAGTGATATAATGTTGTAAAAGTTTTGTGGTGTTATTGCAATAGGTGATACTGATGCAGCCTCTTCGGGGTTGGCACCAGGCTCATGGCAAAGAGGGTCTCTTCATCCTTCCTGTGAGCATCAGGATTGGTTGCATCCCTCTCGACGGCTTGGAGGAGCCTCTGCTGAAATGAGTTGAGTGGATCTCGGGGCTGGTACCGCCGATGGCGCCTGGTGGGACGTTGTACCTCTTCGTTAGTCTCCATGTTTCTATCCTCATTACTCTCCTTGTTTGTCCCCACGGCCACATCCTGTTCAAGGTCCTCAGGGGTCACTTCCTTGAGGGTCATAATAATCTCAGGTGGGCATAGATCCAGAGGTGCTTCCTCCATTTCATAATCTTCCATGGCTGCACCGGTGGTGGTCATACTTGTGGATGATGTAGACGTTATAGAGGGTCTCGCTGCACCGGTGATGGTCGCACTAGTAGATGACATAGAGGGTGTCGCTGCACTGGTGATGGTCGCACTAGTAGATGACATAGAGGGGCTCGCTGCACCTGTGGAGGCGGTGGTCTCACTTGTAAATGACGTAGAGGGTCTTGATGCACCGGTGGCGACAACACTTGTGGATGACATGAGGGGTCTGGCTTTAAAATTGCCACTCGTTGCCATCGGCACAATAAATGGATCCAGAAAAGAAAGAATGTGGCAGAAGCGCCAAGGCTGCTGGCCTGAAGCTGCTGACCCAGACCTCTTCTTCTCTTTCTCTGCCCTTCTCTCTCTGATACTTGTCCCTGAGTCCTCTCCACTTCCTCCTACAGTCTTCTTCTACATAGACATGAACATGATAAGCCAAACCATTACCTAACATAACTATAGTTTTTATATGGCTATCATGGACATGTCACCTACTGTACACACACGGTTATCTGACAATTTTCAGTGGTACAGTAGTATCTACCATCTACCAATTACTATTTATACACACACTCTTTCAAACATGATTATTTGGGCAAGTTAACAGGGGTAGTAACTAGCATCATTTATGTTATTTATTACACACACACACACATAAGCTAGGTTAGCTAGCTAACTAGCCACATCTAGCACAAGCTCACTACTAAACTGACCCGGCAATCCTACTGTCGTGGACAGTTGTCTCCAAGCAGCATTTTTTTGTGTTTATGTTCCTGTAGCTGTCAGAGGTTGTCAAAAAGACACGGTTTTGAGGATACTGCAAACATGATTATCTCCATGTGTCCAACCGCATGCGACCATCTGCAAAAGATACCTGCATCAGTATAGTTGCCTATCTGTGCAAAATGTTATGCAGCATTGATGCCAGGATGCAGTCGGTGTGTTTATAGCGTAACGTTGGGGAGGTGCATCTGCAACAGTCAGACGCAGATGTGGTTTTCCAACAGCAAGGCTCAATGCAACATGGCAGTGTTGCCATTGTTTCTAAAGTTTTTCTTTGTAATGTCGAAATAAACCTGTCTCCAATATCAAACATTCACAAACTGTTAATATAGATTCCAAGAACACAGGATGAGATGTTACTATCCTTTGTGCAAGCACTTCCAAGAGTTAATGAACAGTGAGCCTGGTGAAATTTGGGGAGCGCATCGTCAGTAGTGTACCTTTGGTTCCTAGGGTGTTTCGGCCTTTCACACTATACACCCTCCCCAAAGGCGGCCAGCGACAGGGTGATCAATCCTACGCTTGCGTCCCATTCCCAATTAGTCATAGGAGTTGCCTTGTTGATGATAGCCAACATCCCATGGGACTATGCATGGCAGGGGCGTCCTCCTCCCTGAGTCAAGCATTGTTGACCGCATACCTCCTGGCCCTCTCACTTCGGGGCCCAGCTGGGGTCTTTCCTCTTCATCCAGAGCCACTGACTGCTGCCTTCTGCCGCCTCCGATACAGCTTTGATTGCCGAACGCTGGCTCTGGTCCTTAATTCCAAGGTCTCTAAGTAGTCTGGCTGTAGATGTTGCCACAAAACCTCTGCAGCCCACCTCCACTGGTCGGACTTCTGTGTTCCAGCCATGATGCCGTGCTTCGGCAGCTAGATCGGCATAGCGCAGATGCTTTCGCTCATAAGCCTCATCTACTGAGTCCTCCCAGGGTACTGTGAGCTCAATGATGAAGACTTTCTTGAGCGAACGGGACCAGAGCACCATGTCAGGTCTTAGGGTGGTGGTTGCGATCTCCGGAGGAAACACAAGTTGCCGGCCAATGTCAGCTAGCATTTTCCAGTCGCGGGCCAAGCGCAGCTGGTCTCGCTCTAATGGTGTCGAGCCGCGCTTCGGTGGTTTAGCCCCTTCGCGGACAAAGTTTGTCCGTAAGGGGTGTTATGCTGCTGGGGGTGGTAGGGAGTTGGTGGCAGCTCGCTTGTCCTCCAGGGCGGACGCAAGGTTTTTAAGGACTTGGTTGTGACGCCAAGTGTAGCGTCCTTGGGTGAGGCTTGTTTTACACCCCGTGAGAATGTGCCTGAGGTTGGCTGGTATGGAACAGAGGGCACAGTCCGGATCTTCACCATACCATTGGTGAAGATTAACTGGAGTTGGAAGGACGTCATATGTTGCTCTGATGGAAAAGCTCAACCGCCTCGCTTCCATGGCCCACAGATCCTTCCAGCTGATCTTCCTCTTCTCCACACTGTCCCATCGAGTCCACTGTCCCTGTTTGGAAAGAGAGACTGCCTTGGCCCACCTTGCAGCCTCCTCCTGATGGCGTACTTCCTGCACTACCATCTTCCGCCGCTCTGGTGCAGTGGCCTTACTCCAAGCAGCACGGCTAGTTAGCCCAAGGCCTCCTCTCCCTTGCTGAACATGACCCACAATGTCAGCATGTCTGAGGGCTGCTGTTGCCTCCTGGACTGCTTTTCCTGGCCTCCATTTGCGCCCAGTTGCCAAGGTCGGCGCGTTGTTGCTCACCACTGGGTCTCGAGATTCATTCAGTGTCATCTGGAGCCTGGTTTTTGAACACTTGAATTCCTCTGTTAGACTGGTGAGGGGCAGCTTGAGGACACCATCTCCATAGAGGCCGATGGTGGTAAGGCATCGTGGAACTCCGAGCCACTTCTTTAAGTAGCCTGTGACTCCTCTTTCCATCTTCTCCACTGTTGAGATTGGAACCTCATACACTGCTAAGGGCCACAACACCCGGGGTAGGAGACCAAACTGCAGACACCAGGCCTTTAACTTTCCAAGTAGCTGGGTGTTGTCGATGGACTGTAGGCTACTACTGATGTCTTTGCGCAGCTGTTGCACCTGGTCTTTGTCCTTCAGGCTTGCATCATACCACCTTCCAAGGCTTTTTACCGGCTGCTCAGACACTGTTGGGATTTGGTCATCTCCGATGAAGAATTTCAGGTCAGAGAGTACTCCCTTCACAATCGAGATGCTGCGTGACTTGGATGGTTTAATCTTCATACGGGCCCAGCTGATGTTCTCCTCGAGTTTTCTGAGCAGTCTCCTGGTGCATGGGACAGTGGTAGTCAATGTGTAATGTCGTCCATGTAGGCTCTGAGTGGAGGGAGGCGGAAACCAGAGTCGACTCGCTGTCCACCAGCAACCCATTTTGAGGATCTGATGATAACCTCCATTGCCATTATGAATGCCAACGGAGAAATGGTACATCCTGCCATTATACCTACATTCAGGCACTGCCATGAGGTGGTGAACTCTGAGGTGGTGAAGCAGAACTGCAGATCCTGGAAGTACGACTTCACCAGGGTTGTGATGGTGTCCGGTATGTGGAAAAATCTGAAGGCAGACCACAGGAGTTCATGGGGCACAGAGCCAAATGCATTGGCGAGGTCGAGAAAGACTACATGGAGGTCCCTTTTCTCCACCTTGGCCATTTGGATCTGGTGCCAGATCATGCTGGAATGTTCCAAGCAGCCAGAGAACCCTGATATTCCTGCCTTCTGTACAGATGTATCGACGTACGCATTCCTTTGCAGGTACTCGGCCATCCTCTGGGCAATGACCCTAAAGAAGATTTTACCCTCGACATTCAGTAAGGAGATTGGGCGGAATTGGCTGATGTTCACTGCATCCTTCTCCTTAGGGATCAGGACCCCGCCTGCCCTACGCCACACTTTGGGTATTATCTTATTTTTCCAAGCTGTTCTCATAAGCCTCCAGAGGAACCTCAGGACGTCTGGTGCGTTCTTATACACTTTGTACGGGACTCCATTTGGCCCCGGGGCTGATGCTGTTCTTGCCCCTCGAACTGTGTTTTCCACCTCTTTCCATGTCGGAGGGCTGGTCTCAATATGATGTTCCGGGGGTTCAATGGGTGGGATATCTGATGGGATGGCCAGATGTTCATGTTGCTTTGAGTCAAAGTTTGTTGTTCTCATGTGCTCCTCTAGGTCTTTCTTTGTTGTTTTTAGAGCTCCACTTTTTTCCTTTGTGAAGAGACTTTTAAGGAACTTGAAGGGATCTTTATAGAATCGAGTTCTAGTTTGTTCTTTCTTCCTTCTGCGTTTCCGTAGGTTCTCTGCTCTACGGAGGGATGCCAACCGGGTTTTGATATCAGCCTGAAGTGCCTCTATGCCCTCCTTCTCCACTTCCGAGGCCTTCTTCCACTGTTTCTTAAGCTGTCACCTTTCTTGAACGAGGCGCTTGATTTCTTGTTGCCTCCTGGAAACTGGTGGGGTTGAAACCTTTCTCCCGCCTTTTGCCTCTTCCACTCCAAATCTTTCTGTCCCGTACTCATAGATAATGTCCCCCATCCTCTCCAACTTCTTCTCCACTGTGCCTCGAAGTTTCTCGAGGGTCAAGGTAAGGTCAGTATTCACTGTTTCCCACAACTTCTTGTCACTGGCGCCGGGCCACTTCACATATGGTCTGTGCCCTGGTAGTCTCCTCTCGACTGCAGGTCTGGGAGGCTCGGTGAGTTCCACTCCTGTTGTTGGTTCCACCTCAGTTGTTACTTCGGTGCTTGAGTTTACGTCCTCCATGACAGTGGTACTGATGCACTGCAAACTATGGTTTGCGTCCAGTTGCAGTGCTTCATTCGACTGATTTGATCGCTTTCGCAGAAAGTAATCAATGCGAGGTCTCTGTCTCTCTTTACCCAAACACCCCTTCTTCCCCTGGTGGATCCTCAACCCATGGTGTGATGTAACTTTCCTCCAACCACAGACACATACCTGCATCTGTTTGTGGCCCGCTGTTGCAGCAGAACTTGTGACAGTTGCTGTGGTGTTCTCTTGTGCTGTGCTCTCATTACTCGTAGTCGTTTCCGGTCCAGTCGTTACCATGTTGTCAGCCGATGAGTCATCTTCCGCCCCCGCTCTCGCAGACTCTAGGGGTATTCTCGTATGTTGACTTTCTGTAGCTAAAGCGGGTGTTTCCAACATACTGCGACGCATGGGAAACTACAGAAATGGGAAGCTACCCCATGACTGTCCCAGTATGACATACAGTATGTGTGTACATTGTACAATCAATTCAATTGGTGCTAGAACCTCAAATCACATACATTTGTACATTGAAGTCTATACACAAGCGTGACTGAAACAGGGAACAACTTTTCTGTGATTCATGTGGTACATTTATTTATTATTTGAAATAGCACAATAATGATTGGTTGACAATGGCGCTGGCTGCAGGATGAATTTGATGAAGAGCAACTGCAGAAATTTGCAGTCAACTTTATGACCTTTGATCACATGGTTCTTGTAAGATTCACACAGTAATCATGTAGGTGCAAGTTGGACAATTTTTATCCCATAATGCAACACACTTTGGAAGATGGCGACTAACGACAGTCACCAACTTGACAAAAGTTATCTGCTTGAACACGCCCAAAATCAATGACGAGTCTGCAGCCTCCAATGGCAATGGCCGTGTTCGAGAGGTTCAACATTGCAATGTATAATGGTAAATTGTGACTGACTGACTGATTTCAAAATAATAATGAGTTGTTACTTATGATGCAAGGTGATTTGTTGATCAGTCAGTCAGCAGTCGACTGCAGTCGTGTTGATGCTCTGGAACATAGCCATTGTATTTATCTCTCCGGAAACATGTGGGATGTTACAAAAGGCAAGGGGATGCATTGGAGGATTCCTCCATCAACCGGACAATATTGTACAATTTTTGTTAATCAAGTCTATGAATTATGTATCTATAGTTTGATATTGTTTATCAACCGCATCAGTGATATATCTGGTGTAGGTGCGCAGGATGCAGAATGTGCACAAAAGGTTTGTGCCCGAGGCTTCCCGGTGTGCCGTAGTACATGTAATAAATGTACATGCTTTAGACGAAGAGTGGAGAATTTTAAATGGGGGTCACACGTGCACGACACCAGAGCATACTGACAACATGCATATGGAAGGCTACCTAAAGAATCAAGTTGCCTAAAAGTGTTATTTATAATATTAAATAATTAATCACATTTTTAATAAAAGCTATTCATCCTATTCAATTTAGTCATTGAATAAGATGAATTTAATCAAGTCTTGCTTAATGCCTACAGGTAAAGCAGTTCTTAAAAAGTCGTAGCCTTAGTTAGTTAGGCTAGATAATTAAAGCCCCCTTGCAGTCTTTTTCTTTTTTAAATCATCAATGTATGTCTGTGTAAATCACTGCGTGTATGTGTTTATTTAATGAAAATAACTTGAAAATATATTGTCATAATTTATTTCACTGGGCCTCTTTTGGCCATTGAAATCCTGAGGCTGGTTGTGTGGGTTAGGATAACTAACTTGGCAGGTTATGATAATTAACATGTCAGGTTAGGAAAATTAGGTTAAGGTTAGGAAAAGGGTTAGACTTAGGTACAATGCTATGGTTGTCAATAACTTGTCCCTGACTGAAAGAAACAACCAATGACGAGCATCAATGGGTGATGTCAAGAAACGCTGTTATCAGAAAACGCACCTAATTGTGGTCTGTAATTACACCCTTCTCAAAACAGGTAGGCTATTATTGCCTGTAGGTGGTGAAATATAAGTTAACGCCCTGGTATCACTCAAAGTGCACACAGGCAGAGAGGAAGAGGCGAAGCGAGAGGTTTTACTCAGCCCAGAACCTGTCCACGAAAATAATCACAGGAAGTTAGGAATTGTATGGAGGTGTATCAACATTTTGTATTGCTCCTTTATTTAACCAGGTAAGCCAGTTGTGTTCAAGTTCTCATTTACTTTGCTACGTTAGGCTTATTTTATCAAATATAAGTTTCGTAATGGTTAGGTTGTTATGAATGCAATGGTATAAAAGGCCACACATGGCATTTCAGCAAATTTGAATTTAAAAAAAACTTTATATCAGAGTTGTGCCTGTTGTCATAGAGATGGAGGACTAATCATGGATATAACCCTTTTTAGCATGGACATTACCATTGAAGGCTTCTACCCTTTTAAACTAGTTGGGATTCCTATGAGTTGGGAGCAATCAGCCAATGAAGACAAAGAATATTGACTACTTTAAAATAGAGACAGCCTCAATGGTGATGCCCATGCTGTCGCAAACACTATTGTAGCACAGATGCATAATGAGTCCTCTCTCTATCTGCCCCTCTCATTGGCTAGACTCATTTACATTTCAGACATTTAGCAGACACTGTTATCCAGAGCCACTTACATACATTTTCTGAGTTTCTTGATGTCAAGTTACACTCATTGATGCTCGGCATTAGTCCATGGACGTGCCGTTTCCTTCGAGTCGGGGGCAACAGTTGTTGACAACTGTACACAGGGGGATGGGGGCACCTTAATTGGTGAGAACGGGCTCGTGGTGGTGGTTGGAGCCATCAATTGGTTTCCATGTGATTGATGCCATTCCAGCCATTACTATGAGCCATCCTCCTCTCAGCACCCTCCACTGCAACTGTAGCATTGTAGGGTCAACAGATCAATAATATAATAATACTCTTAGCAAAGGTGTTTATCTTTCATTTACAATCTGTAGAAACTATGAGAATAGAATGGTTCAGAACTTTTGTGGAACATCACAGCACAGTAGGAAAATATATGGCAATATATGTCAGAAACCAAAACTGGATGGTCTTCAGAGATAGATGGGAGGGGTTGAGGGTAGGCTGGGACTAAAAACAAACAAAGATAACTAATGTAAAATATACTGTCCGTTATATGTATATAGTATGTATATGCTGGAAGTGGAAGCCTAAGTATTGTTTTCCATTAGTTTACTCCAATTAGGGGAGTGGGAGGGGTATATTTAAAATAATATATTTACAAATAAAAAATATTTTGGGGATTGGAAATGATGCAGACAATGACATTGATAGAAGCTACAATCTATCTGCAATATTAAATAAATAGTCATATATTTATTTAACCCTAACCCCTTTCCTAACCTTAACCTCAGTCTCCTAACCTGCCACGCTATTTTACTTAGCCTGCCATGTTATTTATCCTAACCTGAGACGTTAGTTATTCTAACCTGCCACGTTAATTATCCTAACATGCTATGTAAACAAATAAGGGCTGCATTCAGTACGTTTTTACGTTCTGGAACACACAGGTACAGACACATGCATAAGCACACACACGCGTACATTGTAATATTGTTGTATAGTGGTATTATACATTTTGTATTGTAGATATGTAGTGGTGTAATAAGTGATGAATATGATGTACTGTTTTATGTGTGATGTAAGTGCCTTAATGTGATTGGACCCCAGCTACTGTAATGGGGATATCGAATAAATACGTATACAATTGAACAGAAATGGTGCTGTACTGAACGACCAGTTGAAAAACTGAGAGGGGTTGGGTATCGCTGTCAGCATGGCCACTGCCCATTAAATACGTTACTCGTTACTTCAAGCGACACCCACCAAACCAGAACAAACGTACCTCTCAGTCTGTTCAAGAACGTACACGAACGTTTTGTGGAACCATGTAGTCCAGTACAAACCGTTACGCAACGCAGAAAAAGTTCAAGCGACCTGAATGCACATCATCTATGTCGAGAAACCATCAGTTTCCATAACACTGGAACTGACCAATGGCAGGTATCAATTGGCGTTTACTGATATGAGGGAACACCCACACCAAGAAACGCCTGGAATTTCGGTCTGCAATTACACCATTTTCCCCAGGTGAATGAGACATAAAGGTAACCAGGAAACACTGACGCGGTGAGTTGGCCTCGGGCAATAAATCATTTTATTTTACTGCTAGTCAGTGTACTAAATTCTATTCCAGTCCAAAGACCAGGTTTGACAAGTGTTTGGGAAATGAGTCAAACTTTCTAGGATCCAATTCATGTGAGAAAATTCATTCGAACCGCAATGGAATATGAGCGCAAAAATATAACTTTGACATTTTATTTGATCACAAAATGATTTAGTGCGATTAACCCGGGAGTCTTCACAATGGACATTCGAGAGAATTGTTTTTTGTGTTGTCAGACTGTTTTCCCGTGTTTTAATAAACCACGGTCAGATTCAGAGTCGGCGACTGAAAAGAGAGACATCGTTGTGATTAAAAATGATCACGCGCAGGGTCCCAAAAACAGGGTTTTGCCACCTATACCCCTTGAGAAACCGGGATACGTTTATATCGCTCTCTATGATTATACCGCCCGAACAGAGGAGGACTTGAGCTTCAGTGCTGGGGACAAGTTAGAAGCTTTGGAAAAAAGTGCTGGCGATTGGTGGTACGCAAAAGCGCTCACTGGGATTTCAGCTGCCAAGAAAGGTTACATTCCAGCCAATTATGTGGCACCTGTGGAGAGTCTGGACGCTGAGCCGTAAGTAGCCTACAGTCACACAATTATGCACTGGAAGAATTGTTCTGTTGAAATTCTTGACATATTGTATGTATAGTAGGCTATACTAGACTAGAACAGCAACCGGTAAAGTTTGAAGAATGACGGTGTTTCTATGGCTTCATTCAAAGAAGTGAAGAGAACTGAAAAGGCTACAGAAAAGTACATTGTATCATTCTTCAGTTATACAGTAGGGTAGCCTATTCAAATTCAGTCGACGTCACTAAATCATCTTTACTTATTATGGATATTGGGTTACTTGTTGCCAGAATAAAAACAGTATTGGCATTGACTCCCACACAGACTTGATGCATGTTCCAAAGGGGCTTATTTACCCTTGGTCCTACTGATCACTTTACCATAATATTTCTGAAGGGGACACTAGCGTACACACAACTGTTGTGGTTATTTGATTAACCACCATAACTGACCTGTTGTTTGCCCTTAAATAACTGGAACGTTCCAAGATGGATTTGGCAAATATTTGCATACATTCACAGTTAATGAGAATGAGCATGTTCTAGAGTCTAGATACTTTGGTACATTCTGGTGTGTTTATATTATGGCAATTGAAATAATTGCTACGGCCAGAGTTGTGGAATATGAGGAGTCACAATGTTGGTGGTTTATGGATTCATATAATCTAGTTTTAGGTAAGGCCTCAGATTTGGCTGACTACTCCTTAACAAACACATGATACGACTAACTAGCTGTTGACAGGCTACAGTAATGTAATTGTTTTGAAAATGGTAAAGCACTAGTTTGGTTTAATGCAGGTCTACTTTGGATATTGTGAACAGATTTGGTCAATAGGCAAATGCCACGCTATTGGTGCCTTTGCATGTGTGTAGACCTAAGTGGGAGGTCAAACTGGTTAATGATTGTCAATGACCAGGAAGTACAATGGATTAGTTAATAATTCCCCAGATCACAGAGGAAAATGCAGAGGTCCAACCCTAAAAATATGAATAGTTCATGTAGCTGTTTCATACTGTGTTTACAACTGTGTGTAGCATCAAAACACCATACAAGTGTACTGGCTAAATATAGAAAGAAACTGGTTTAGCAAGGCAATTGCACTTGGCATGACATGACCGAGAGTGAAACGTCACTTTGTCGAAACCAAACACTCTGGGTTTCTTGGTGAAGGTGAATGTTTTGGTGACACTTTGGAATCATGGACAGGTACCATTCATAACTAAATTAGATTTTCAAGAGGAAAATAATTTAGCTTACGATACCCTATTTATCAATGCCTTTTTGAGACAAAATGATTCTTATGGAAATTAGGTGTCCATCTTCTGAACGACGTCAGTACTCTTGGCTGTGACTCACCCATGTTGTCGTCTTATCCTGTTGATCTTCCCCATGAAACAGCTTTCCGTTCAGCTGCAATCACGTTTTTCCATATTTTTTTTCACACTGTCTCTGACTGGAAAAATCTTGAGGGTTTTGTCTTGGTAATTAGGAGTAATTTCCCTGAAGTATCACAGAGTGGCTCATATACACTGTACGTAACCTGATTAACTTGATTAGCGGATGTGTAGAGTACGGTACCAATGCAGCTGTTAAAAAAAATAATAATAATAATAAATGTTTAAATCCCTATCAAATAATTTCAGGGTAACAATTAAGTGCCTTACTGTGATGTGTTTTCTATTAATTGTTTAAAAAAATAACAGTAATTTCTCATGCAAGATTTTTGCTAGGACTCTCTGGGATTGGTCACAGTGGGGAGGGGAAAACTAGATGTTATTGGCAGAGGATTGGAACTTTTTTTCTTATTGATTTATTAACTCATTTACCGCCTGGTGATTTTAAAGTGTTTTTTTTTTTTATGGATCCTTTATTTAACTAGGCAAATCAGTTAAGAACAAATTCTTATTTACAATGACAACCTACTGTTCCTATGCAAACTGCCTTGTTCAGGGGCAGAATGACAGATTTATTTTACCTTGTCAGCTTGGGGATTCGATCTAGCAACTGTTTGATTACTGGCCCAATGCTCTAAGCATTAGGCTACCTGCCACCCCCAGTTATGGCCTATCTGGTGACATCACCAGGTAGGCCAAAACAGGCAGACATTTCAAGTTGCCTTTTCAAACAGCTCTTACACAAGAAATAGCATAATCATCAATTTCACAGTAATATTCCAACCTCCATAGTGTAGCGATGTATATGAAAACCACAGTTTTGACAGGACTGGGCCTTTAAGCTTATTGATTACATCCGCATTGGCCATTTAAATTTTTTATAGGATTCATATAATATTCAATGTAGTATGTTACATCCCATTTTGACCAAACCACTTTCTAACAATGATTTAGACATGAGGAATCAAAAGAAATGGTCAAAAGCCTCCCACAGACCCTCCACATCCAAGTCAATGGCACCTAATATTAGCATGTTCATGAATCACACTTCCTGTTAAAATCATCCTAAAGTATCTAAAACTTGATTGTGTAACTCAATGATGTTACTTCTAGATGATCTGGATATGAAGCATGCCAATGCTAATATATAGGTGTCAGGTAAACAACCAAGGCATGGGTTGCTGTCATACTTTGATTTCTTCCTGTTCTGGTATACAGATGGTACTTTCCAGACACCAAGAGACTGGATGCTGAGAAGCTGCTTCTGTCAGAGGGGAACCAGCATGGAGCCTTCCTCATTAGACACTGTGAGAGTCAGAAAGGAGAGCTCTCACTCTCAGGTAAATCTCAGCCTCATGTCCTTGAACTTGTTGCATCTGCAAGAGACTACAGGTCAAACCTGTATACTACCATAGATGTACACAGATCAGTATACTCACAATGCTGGTATTAGGTTTAGAATGACTTTGTAATGTCTGTTTTATTTTTATCTGACTTATTGTTCAGGAATGCATTTTATGGTTTTATTGTGATCAATCTATTTCTGTTACTGGTATGAGAACGGAACTCGATGCACAAAAAACACACGTTGTTTCCTCATTCCTGAACAATCCCCAATTTGTTCTGTGTAAATCACAGTTTCTCATAGTCCACTCAAGTGATTGAAGGTTCAAGGTCTTAAAGTAAACAAACGTATACCTCTGCTCTCAAAGAGACTGATAACATCACCTAGGACCACATGAGTCTAGCTGGCCATTCCCTGTCAGTCTGACAGAAACAGTCCCTTGATTATACATTAACAGTTGGTTGTAAACTTAGTCTCTGCAGAAGCAATAATTGCATAGCAACCTGATTACAGGAAAGTATAATTCTGTTCCTATCAGCCTCTACTACTGTACATGTTTATAATTTGTGATTTGATGTTCCAACATTTCTCACTACAGTGCCTTCAGAAAGTATTCATACCCCTTGACTTATTCCACATTTAATTGTTATAGCCTGAATTCAACATTTATTAAAGTTTTTCTTCTCATACAATAAACAATAATGACAAAGTGAACATGTTTTTAGACTTTTTTTTTATTTTTATTTTTTAACATTTATTGAAAATGAAATACAGAAATATCAAATTTTACATGAGTATTCACACCCCTGAGTCAATACTTTGTAGAAGCACCTTTGGCAGCGATTATATTTGCACATGAATCTTTAAAAAAAATCTTCAAGCTCTGTCAAATTGGTTGTTGATCATTGCTAGACAACCATTTTCAGGTCTTGGCATAGATTTTCAAGTAGATGTAAGTCAAAACTGTAACTCGGGCCACTCAGAAACATTCACTGTCTTCTTGGTGAGCAGCTCGTGTGGATTTGGCCTTGTGTTTTGGGTTATTGTCCTGCTGAAGGGTGAGATCATCTATCCACTGTCTGGTGGAAAGCAGACTGAACTAGGTTTTGCCTGTGCGTAGCTCCTTTATGTTTATTTTTTTTATCTGGAAATATTCCCCAGCCCTTAACGTGTACAAGCAAACTCATAACATGATACAGTCACCACTATGCTTGAAAATAAGGAGAGGTACTCAGTAATGTATTGGATTTGCTGCAAACATAACACTTTGTATTCAGGACCAAAAGTTAATTGCTTTGCCACATTTGTTGCAGTGTTACTTTAGTGCCTTGTTGCAAACAGGAAGCATGTTTTAGGATATTTTTTATTCTGTACAGGCTTCCTTTTCACTCTGTCAATTAGGTTACTATTGTGAAGTAACTACAATGTTGTTGATGTATCCTCAGTTTTCTGCCATCGCATCCTTTCATTTCTAACTGTTTTAAAGTCACCATTTGCCCCATTGTGAAATCACTGAGTGGTTTCCTTCCTCTCCGGCAACTTGAGTTGGGAAGGATGTGTGGATCTGTATACTGTATATATATTTTTTCTACCAATGGGTGCCGTTCTTTGTGGCATTGGAAAACCTCCTAGGTCTTTGTGGTTGAATCTTTGTTTGAAATTCAGGGCTGGACTGCGGGACCTTAAAGATACATTTATTTGTGGGGTACAGAGATGAAAGTCATCACCAAGGTGGCATAGCAGTTCAGACGTCTTTTGTCCTCGTCTTGTCGTGTCCTGTATATATATATATTTACAACTTTTTCACATACATTTTATTTTTATTTTCCATCAACTCATCTTCAAAACACTCTCCTGCAACCCGCCTCACCAATGTATATTTATAAAAAAGTATTATTTATTATTTACTAGCCAGAACTAGCCAGAAGCTAGTTCAGAAGCTAGTTAGCTCCTTTACTGGCAAATCGTTAGTATTCAGCTAACCACGGTTTGTGGTCATCAGCTATCCTTTAGCTCGAAAATCTATCGCCAGTTCTGTACGGCGCAGCGCGGCTCGGAACGGAACATACCGGACCAATTTTTCTCTCCATGTCCCTGGATTTCGACTGCTCTCTGGACATTCATACCCGGATCTCACAGCTAGCTAGCTGCTATCCGTGTGACTATCGGCCTTCGTCGATTCCGGAGCAAACATCAATTATTCCGGAGCTAGCAAGCTCCGTCAATCACTCCTGAGTTCCATCAATCACACCTGGGCTGCAGTCACCTATCCGGACCCGTTTTACTGCCTTCGCGGAGCCCCACCGGGCCTTCACAACTGGACTGCCGACGTTATCTACCCGAAGGAGTTATTCGGCTGGCTCCTCCGTCGCGACGTTACCTGAACGCCCATCTGCGGCCTGCTAACCGTTAGCTGTCTTACCGGCTGCTATCTGAATAGACAATCGGACAATTTTTTTCTAAATTTTTTTTAAAAATATTTTTTATATTATTATTATTATGTTTTCTTCTTGGGCCTCTATAACTATATCTATTGTTTTTATTTTTGTTGTTGTTGTGGGATTTGGATTAATCCCCTCTACCACACGGAACCCCACTAATCTACTGACGGAACGCAAGAGGTAGCTAACAACAGACCTCCATCCTATGCTAGCTTGCTACCGATGCCCTGGCTAGCTGTCTAAATCACCAACCAACCTCTCCACTCACCGGACCCTTTTGATCACTCGACTAAGCATGCCTCTCCTTAATGTCAATATGTCTTGTCCATTTCTGTTCTGGTTAGTGTTTATTGGCTTATTTCACTGTAGAGCCTCTAGTCCTGCTCACTATACCTTATCCAACCTATTAGTTCCACCACCCACACATGCAATGACATCTCCTGGTTTCAATGATGTTTCTAGAGACAATATCTCTCTCTTCATCACTCAATACCTAGGTTTACCTCCACTGTATTCACATCCTACCATACATTTGTCTGTACATTATACCTTGATGCTATTTTATCGCCCCCAGAAACCTCCTTTTACTCTATGTTCCAGACGTTCTAGACGACCAATTCTCATAGCTTTTAGCCGTACCCTTATTCTACTCCTCCTATGTTCCTCTGGCGATGTAGAGGTGAATCCAGGCCCTGCAGTGCCTGGCTCCACTCCTATTCCCCAGGCGCTCTCTTTTGATGACTTCTGTAACCGTAATAGCCTTGGTTTCATGCATGTTAACATTAGAAGCCTCCTCCCTAAGTTTGTTCTATTCACTGCTTTAGCACACTCTGCCAACCCGGATGTTCTAGCTGTGTCTGAATCCTGGCTTAGGAAGACCACCAAAAACTCAGACATTTTAATTCCAAACTACAACATTTTCAGACAAGATAGAACTGCCAAAGGGGGCGGTGTTGCAATCTACTGCAAAGATAGCCTGCAGAGTTCTGTCCTACTATCCAGGTCTGTACCCAAACAATTTGAACTTCTACTTTTCCGTAATGGGTCAGCGGTCAAACGACCTCCACTCATCACTGTAAAACGCTCCCTGAAACACTTCTGCGAGCAGGCCTTTCTAATCGACCTGGCCGGGGTATCCTGGAAGGATATTGATCTCATCCCGTCAGTAGAGGATGCCTGGATATTTTTTTTAAATGCCTTCCTAACCATCCTAAATAAACATGCCCCATTCAAGAAATTTAGAACCAGGAACAGATATAGCCCTTGGTTCTCCCCAGACCTGACTGCCCTTAACCAACACAAAAACATCCTATGGCGTTCTGCATTAGCATCGAACAGCCCCCGTGATATGCAGCTGTTCAGGGAAGCTAGAAATCATTATACACAGGCAGTTAGAAAAGCCAAGGCTAGCTTTTTCAAGCAGAAATTTGCTTCCTGCAACACTAACTCAAAAAAGTTCTGGGACACTGTAAAGTCCATGGAGAATAAGAACACCTCCTCCCAGCTGCCCACTGCACTGAAGATAGGAAACACTGTCACCACTGATAAATCCACCATAATTGAGAATTTCAATAAGCATTTTTCTACGGCTGGCCATGCTTTCCACCTGGCTACTCCTACCCCGGACAACAGCACTGCACCCCCAACAGCAACTCGCCCAAGCCTTCCCCATTTCTCCTTCTCCCAAATCCATTCAGCTGATGTTCTGAAAGAGCTGCAAAATCTGGACCCCTACAAATCAGCCGGGCTAGACAATCTGGACCCTTTCTTTCTAAAATTATCTGCCGAAATTGTTGCCACCCCTATTACTAGCCTGTTCAAACTCTCTTTCGTGTCGTCTGAGATTCCCAAAGATTGGAAAGCAGCTGCGGTCATCCCCCTCTTCAAAGGGGGGGACACTCTTGACCCAAACTGCTACAGACCTATATCTATCCTACCGTGCCTTTCTAAGGTCTTCGAAAGCCAAGTCAACAAACAGATTACCGACCATTTCGAATCTCACCATACCTTCTCTGCTATGCAATCTGGTTTCAGAGCTGGTCATGGGTGCACCTCAGCCACGCTCAAGGTCCTAAACGATATCTTAACCGCCATCGATAAGAAACATTACTGTGCAGCCGTATTCATTGATCTGGCCAAGGCTTTCGACTCTGTCAATCACCATATCCTCATCGGCAGACTCGACAGCCTTGGTTTCTCAAATGATTGCCTCGCCTGGTTCACCAACTACTTCTCTGATAGAGTTCAGTGTGTCAAATCGGAGGGTCTGCTGTCCGGACCTCTGGCAGTCTCTATGGGGGTGCCACAGGGTTCAATTGTTGGACCGACTCTCTTCTCTGTATACATCAATGAGGTCGCTCTTGCTGCTGGTGAGTCCCTGATCCACCTCTACGCAGACGACACCATTCTGTATACTTCCGGCCCTTCTTTGGACACTGTGTTAACAACCCTCCAGGCAAGCTTCAATGCCATACAACTCTCCTTCCGTGGCCTCCAATTGCTCTTAAATACAAGTAAAACTAAATGCATGCTCTTCAACCGATCGCTACCTGCACCTACCCGCCTGTCCAACATCACTACTCTGGACGGCTCTGACTTAGAATACGTGGACAACTACAAATACTTAGGTGTCTGGTTAGATTGTAAACTCTCCTTCCAGACCCATATCAAACATCTCCAATCCAAAGTTAAATCTAGAATTGGCTTCCTATTTCGCAACAAAGCATCCTTCACTCATGCTGCCAAACATACCCTTGTAAAACTGACCATCCTACCAATCCTCGACTTTGGCGATGTCATTTACAAAATAGCCTCCAATACCCTACTCAACAAATTGGATGCAGTCTATCACAGTGCAATCCGTTTTATCACCAAAGCCCCATATACTACCCACCATTGCGACCTGTACGCTCTCGTTGGCTGGCCCTCGCTTCATACTCGTCGCCAAACCCACTGGCTCCATGTCATCTACAAGACCCTGCTAGGTAAAGTCCCCCCTTATCTCAGCTCGCTGGTCACCATAGCATCTCCCACCTGTAGCACACGCTCCAGCAGGTATATCTCTCTAGTCACCCCCAAAACCAAATCTTTCTTTGGCCGCCTCTCCTTCCAGTTCTCTGCTGCCAATGACTGGAACGAACTACAAAAATCTCTGAAACTGGAAACACTTATCTCCCTCACTAGCTTTAAGCACCAACTGTCAGAGCAGCTCACAGATTACTGCACCTGTACATAGCCCACCTATAATTTAGCCCAAACAACTACCTCTTTCCCAACTGTATTTAATTTTTATTTATTTATTTATTTTGCTCCTTTGCACCCCATTATTTTTTATTTCTACTTTGCTCATTCTTCCATTGCTAAACTACCATTCCAGTATTTTACTTGCTATATTGTATTTACTTTGCCATCATGGCCTTTTTTGCCTTTACCTCCCTTCTCACCTCATTTGCTCACATTGTATATAGACTTGTTTATACTGCATTATTGACTGTATGTTTGTTTTTACTCCATGTGTAACTCTTGTGTCGTTTTATCTGTCGAACTGCTTTGCTTTATCTTGGCCAGGTCGCAATTGTAAATGAGAACTTGTTCTCAACTTGCCTACCTGGTTAAATAAAGGTAAAATAAAATAAATAAAAATGAGGTAGTCAATCGTTCACTTATTGCACATGGTGAGCCCATGCATCTTATGTGACTTGTTAAGCAAATTTTTACTCCTGAACTTACTTAGGTTTACTATATAAAAGGGGTTGAATACTTAGACTAAACATTTCAGCTTTAAATTTGTAAACATAATTTTTATATATAATATTCCACTTTGACACTATGGGGTATTGTTTGTAGGCCTTTGACCCCCCCCCCCCCTTAATCCATTTTAAATTCAGGCTGAAACACAACCATGTGGAAAAAGTGAATGGATGTGTATGATGAAAATACCTGAGTTTTTGCTCAGGTACAGCAGACTATATATATATTTTTTTTTTAATACAAATTGATGCTTGGAGTCAAATGTAATATCGTCCAAAAATATTGCCATTTTCTTCCCACCACGCTATTTCTAATGGTACATTAATTATGTAATTTTTGAATGTCTAGACAAAATACATAAGTTCAGTCAAATCACCCAAAATAGGGTTTTTAATGTGGTCAGCCCTGGGTTAAGTAATTTATGTCATAACGTTCATGTACTCTACACATTTCAATATCATAATTTCCCTATTCATTTACAATTCGGCACAGATTAGCATGACCATAGTTGATTTTGCTGTTTTCAGTATTGTGCCCTTATGCTTTTGCCATGTATCTTTCAGTATTGGACAGGGACAAAGTGAAGCACTACAAATTAAGGAAGGTGGACACTGGAGGCTACTATGTGTCAAGATCTAGGACCTTTCTGACTCTGAGGGAGTTAGTGGAACACTATTCCAAACTGGAGGATGGTCTCTGTGTGCGTTTGCTTGAACCATGTAAAAAGGTATTTACTTTCTTTTAACTATCATGTGACTGTGATTAAGCACATCTGTTTAGCAACCCTTTTGATCTGAATTCAAGAACCAAAACATTGCCTGGCAAATTTGCTAAAGATATCTAGTTGACAGAAACACCCTTCAAATATTGGGGATAATGCATTACCCTGATAATTTTCAGTGTCAACCATGTACACTCACTTGCCAGTTTATTATGTACACCAATCTAGTACTGTTGCCTCCAGAACAGCCTGAATTCTCCAGGCATTCTACAAGGTGTCGGAAACATTCCACAGGAATGTTGGTTCATGCTGAAGCAACGGCATCACACCGTTGCTGTAGATTAGACAGTGGTACATTCATGCTGCGAACACCCCGTTCCTTTTCATCCCAAAGATGCTTTATTGGGTTGAGGTCTGTGGGCTGCACAGGCCACTCAAGTAAACTGAACCCGCTCTCATGTTCCAGGTGATATTTTTCCACTCAATTGTCCAGTGTTGGTGTTCACGTGCCCACTGGAGCCGGTTTTCTTGTTTTTAGCTGATAGTAGTAAAGCCCCGTGTGGTTGTCTGTTGCAGTAGCCCATCTGTGACAAGGATCGATGAGTTGTGCATTCCAAGATGTTGTTCTCCACATCACTGTTGTACTGCTTCTTTATTTGTCTGTTTGTGGGTGTGTTTCGGTTAACACTGGGGCGCGGAAATCCCAGGAGGGCAGCCATCTTTGAGATACTGGATCCGGCCCGCCTGGCACCGACGATCATATCATGCTCCGTCGCTTAGGTCATTCATTTAGCCTATTTCTAACGTCCAATCGAACAGTAACTGAATGCCTGTCTGTCTGCTTTACGTAGCAGGCCACCTGACTCAGTCAGTAGGAGCGATCATTTTTCGTGAATGGGGTGGCATAACAAATAAACTGTCCGATGAGGGTTTAGCGCCATCAACCGTTCAAGAATGACAATAGAACAACAGTAATGTGGTTTTACTGAAATATAGAGAGGACAGTTTGTCAGGTCTGTTCTGACTCTCCTTATGGTATAAATGTTGCATCTCTCTCCTGTCAGACGGAGGCTCCTCAAACCCACGGTCTGTCCTACAACACAGCCGACCACTGGGAGATTGACCGGTCGTCTGTCAAACTGTTGAATAAACTGGGCGCTGGACAATTTGGAGAAGTCTATGAAGGCATCTGGAACGACACCACTTCAGTAGCTGTGAAGACCCTGAAACATGGTAAATGGCCTGTTTTGCACGAGCACTGGATTCAAACCCAGAAAATCACTTTCAAATCTATGATCTTCCAGTATTTTATTTATATATGCGTATACGGTTGAAGTTTACATACACTTAGGTTGGAGTCATTAAAACTAACATCATTTTAGAATAATGCTATACCCTAAGAAAAGGGGTCTGAACATTTTCTGAAGGCACTGTATGTGTAATAGATCTATACACACACACACACTACCGTTCAAAAGTTTGGCGTCTCTTAGAAATGTCCTTGTTATTGAAAGGAAAACAAAATCATTTGTCCATTAAAATAACATCAAATTGATCCGAAATACAGTGTAGACATTGTTAATGATGGTAATCATTATTGTAGCTGGAAACGGCTGTTTTTTTTAAATGGAATATCTGTATGGCTATGTAGAGGCCCATTATTATGAAAAACAACTATTTAATCAAATCTAAGGTAAGATAAAATTGCATCCGGTGCTACTGTGCAGTACAACTCCTCATGTACATGTTATTCTCCTAGGCTCCATGGACGCTAAGGACTTCCTACAGGAGGCCCAGATCATGAAGAAACTGCGGCACCCCAAACTGATCCAGCTCTACGCTGTGTGTACTGTGGAGGAACCCATCTACATCATCACAGAGCTCATGAAGAATGGCAGTCTGCTGGACTACCTTCAGAGTAAGAACACTGTTGTATTGCATTATAACCTACCCACGTAAAAGCCCACCGCACCTTCCTTTTTAACAGGATATTTAGATTAGAACACCATCTCAATGTGCCTACTGTAGCAAGAGTTTAAATAAGGTGCAGAAGTTGAACTTGTATTATGTGTGTTATGGGGAAGTGAAAGTTTGGCAACAATCAAAGTGATACAAAGTGATGTTTTTCATTTTTTTTTCAATGTATCTACTTCTCAAGAGTCAGATGAACTTGTCGATGCAGATACCATTTTTATGTATCGACGTTTGAAGGAAGTTTCTAACTATCATTAGTGCAATGACTGGAAGTCTATGGGTATCTGCTAGTATACTAGTTTATACCGATAGACTTCCAGTCATTGCGCTATCTGTAGTTAGCATTGGCTCACAAAACTACCTCTAACTTCCATCTTAATTGACACAGAGACGTATGACATGACATGTGACCACAGGACCATGTCTGGCTGATGTGTGCCATGCTATGGACTAGCAACACATGTAAAATTTGAAGGAGATAATTCAAGCAACCTGCTTTGTGCCATCTCCTCTCCTTTAGCTGTGCTACACCACAAAATGCTGATCTTTGTGGTTTAGCATGATTGTGATTAATGGTGTTTAACACTATTGCTACTGGGGCGGCAGGTAGCCTAGTGGTTAGTGTTTGACTAGTAACCGAAAGGTTGCAAAATCGAATCCCAGAACTGACAAGGTAAAAAATCTGTCATTCTGCCCCTGAACAAGGCAGCTAACCCACTGTTCCCCGGGCGCCGATGACGTGGATGTCTATGGCAGCCCCCCACATCTCTGATTCAGAGGCGTTGGGTTAAATGCGGAGACACATTTCAGTTGAATGCATTCAGTTATACAACTGACTAGGTATCCCCATTTCCCTTACATAATCACGTGCATTTCATCATTGCTCTAAATGAGTGCATTGAATTCCATCTATATTTACCAGTTGCATTGCTAGATTATCTGATGTTGTCCACTCGCATGACAGATGCTGTGCCATTGCGTGAAAGATGCAGTAACATTGCCTGTCAGAGTGATGGTCCCCCTTTTGAGGTGGTCATATGAAATTGACGTTTGTGGCCCTGAGACTGTCTGCATTGCATCCCCCATATTTCACCAGTCTTTTGAACTCATTTTTTGGGAACTAAACTTCGTAAATGTTTACAAAGAATTGCATAGTCATACTTTTGCATACACACTCCGTTACGTTGAATATTTGTTTGTTATTCAAGTGAAAAACATCTAGACGTAGTACTATACAATTTTACGGTAGTACTCATCTTAATGAGATGCCTGTTTTTCTCATCCTGGTCCATTCCTTCCCTCTGTTAAAAAGAAAAATGCTGTTGCAACCTCTTTGCAATAAGGAATTGAGACCAAAAGCTCGAAGATTCAAGTGTTTAATACCAAGGGTACAGTCAGCTGAGTGCATACATTTAGAAAGATCACAACACATTTTATACTCTTCCCTTGTAGGCATCACCTCTCCAGCTATGCATTTTATGACCCCAGTGAGTTTCCCTCCTTTCCCCTGTGGAATGTCCATGGTCCTCTCTTTGTTTAGCCAGAATCACACCCTGTCCGTCTGTTCTGGGCCTGACCCTGCTCTCTGATCCTAGGCAATTTCCTCTTATCTGATTAGGTCTTTTTTTTTCTTTTCTAAATTAGCATACACACAGTTCCATGGCCTAAACTCCATTCATACTCAGTAATCATTCACTACACAGGATACAAACTAACTACAGTTTAATTTGAAACATGTTACGTTTTGACAGAATCCAATAGCTCTTCCTCCAAGGACATGGGTATGAAGCTTGGTGTCTCGGACCAGATAGAGATGGCTGCTCAGGTGGCTTCTGGGATGGCCTACCTGGAGCAGCAGAACTACATCCACAGAGACCTGGCGGCACGCAACGTTCTGGTGGGAGAAAACAACGTCTGCAAGGTGGCTGACTTCGGACTCGCCAGAGTCTTCATGGTCGGTATCTCTTTATTTTTCTAAGAAAAACAAGGAGGGACTTGACTGTTTATGTCAACCTTTCAGCACTAAGGTGTTACTCAAGACAAGTCTCAATTTCTTTATTTTGAAGACATGACACCAAACTGTGGTAAGTCCACCACAATGATTAATTCTACTCTTTAAAGCCCATTGAATATTTTTTTGTTTTTTTGCCATTTTAGATGGAGAGTGAGAATGTGTATGAAGCCAAAGAGGGCACCAAGTTTCCTGTGAAATGGACCGCCCCTGAAGCCATCCATGGCAACAAGTTCACCATCAAGTCTGATGTGTGGTCCTTCGGCATTCTGCTGTATGAGATCATGACCTTTGGTCAGATGCCCTATGCAAGTAAGACATAATAACATGTTCATCTCTTTGGTAGGAAAGCTTATCAAATCAGTCAGTGTTAATCCTGTAATTTACTACCATGGAATGTTGAGTGAGTAGCATGCCCTCTGGTTAACAGTTAAAAATGTATCTGGCACCTGTTCATCACCTGGTACAACTTGCATGCAACCTGCCATTGCAGTTGATTGTCCAGAGAGTGTTTCCAGCCTAGACGGACCCAACATGTACTTTAGCAGTACTAGTGTATGTTTTTGCATATCCTAGGTTTCATTGTGTGACATCAGGATCATAATAATTATCCCTTCTGTTACTGTTCCAGCCATGACCAACTACCAGGTGGTCCAACGTGTGCCCACGGGTTACAGGATGCCCTGCCCACCAAACTGTCCCAAGGTGATGTATGAGATCATGTCTGACTGCTGGAAGGACAATGAGAATGACAGACCCACCTTCGAAACCCTGCAGTGGAAGCTGGAGGACTTCTTTGACCTGGATGTGACCTCTTACGATGATGCCAACCGTTACTAGTACTGTGTTGTATTGAGTGTTCAATGATGCTCTCCTCATACTCGTAGCAAGAGTCAGCAGAAGAAAGTACAGTATGTCCACTGTCACAGGTAATATAATCATATGCCTAAGATAAATGGCATTTCATTCTCCCAACAGTTAGTATCCAGAATGCAGGTGCTATTGATTTTAGCATAGTTGAACCGTCTACTTCCTGATCACATTATGGTTGGATATGTATTTGTTAGGATTATATTATGAGGTTGAACACGTGTGACCACAAACGGTTTGATGAGAAAATGTTGTATGTGGAGGTTTTATTTGGCTGCTTGTGTATCGTTGTCGTGACTACGATGGGGAATCCTCTATTGGAACCGTTTGACACTCCCGCTAGTTTTGATTTGTTTGCCAATTTAATGCACTTTTTAAGTGGGTTTTACTGAGAGTGACATCTCATATCCAGCTAAACTCACTAGACACACTGGACGAAGTCAAAACCCTGTCCATGGCCCGGTCGGGCTTCCAGAACAGCCGCTGTTCTCAGGTGAGCCTGACGGAACTATCAAGCCGGGCAAACCGGTTCTGTGTTCACTCTGCATAGCAGTCATTCTTCCACTACACTGGTTGGCTGCCAAGTATTTATCAGGAGTCTCCTGTAAGGATGTATTGAGTCACGTTCACTAAGAAGTATTTGTTTTACCTACGTCTCTGAAGCATAGTGAGTGATCTGTTATCTCTGATCAATACACACACCATAGGAATGAGAGGATAATGTAGTTAGAATATGTTCACATAAATTGTAGATTTGATTCTGACTGGACAGAATTGGATTTGAATTCGATTTAACCTTACTGTGTAGTCACCAATGTCTGTTGATGTCATAGTGGGGATACTGTTATTCTGCAATAGGACCTGGAATTTAATAACCGGAAAGACTGCTTGCTCGCCACACCTCAGTGACCATGTTGATTTGAGTTATGAACTGGTATTTTATGGCTCAATGACTGAAAGTAAGTTTTTACACTGGACTTGTTTGATGAGACTGGAATTGTACAAGTGCTTGTGGATTATGGCTTGTTCTGATCATTTTGTGCAATGTTTTTAAAACATTTGAACAATGTCTAATAATTGGTTGTAACCTGTCAGTGTACACTTGATCAGAAAAATGAAAATATTTATTTAATTTTGTTCATTGTAAGATTAATTGAATGTTACGTTTGAAGCATAAGAATCATTTAAATTTAGCTATTTCATTTTTCATATGACATTAGTTTTAATTATTAATCTGGGGTGAGTCTACGTAATACTATTAATAAACGGTAGCATCATTGTGTGCCATCCCTAGTTCTGAATAGCTGACTTAATTTAGTTAATATTCATTTAGAATTATTTGTTTAACATATGTTGCCAAATGATTTGGTCAAGGGACACTGAATCCTCTGTGATATTTTCTGTTTTCTAATAAATTATAGTTATAGTTATAATCCAAAGCGATGGTCATTTCTATCTGATTCCTGAAGTGTAATTTGCCATAATGGCCACATGATGGTGCTAACATTCTCCTAGTGCTTAATAACTCTGCATTTGCCTTGCTGTGACATGAAATCAGTTGTAAATATGGCACATCAGGTTATCAAATAACTAATCTATAATTAAACCAGGCCATTTGAAGATTACTGAATAGCTCTCCATAATATAACAGGTTTCCAGTAGTCCTAAATATTGAATAGGTTACCTCAGTGTTCATGCTGAAATCCCAGTTTGTATTAATTTGATCAAAACGGTCAACTGTGTGTTCCCTGCATTAAAAAAAATAGGGCTGCCGGAAGCCTCATAAATGCTCTGTGCATTCCAAATTGCACTTTATACCCTATACAGGCTCTGGTCAAAGGTAGTGCACTATATAGGGAATATGGTGCCATTTGGTACACAGGGGCTGTCATTGCCACATTGACCCCAGTAGCCTCTGACTCCTCATGAATATCCTATTCCATAGATTGCATTTGTAAATCTAAGAATGTATGATATCCATGTTATGACATCATATAGTTACAGCAAGTGGGGGAATATACAGTGGGGCAAAAAAGTATTGTCAGCCACCAATTGTGCAAGTTCTCCCACTTAAAAAGATGAGAGGCCTGTAATTTTCATCATAGGTACACTTCAACTATGACAGACAAAATGAGGGGGAAAAATCCAGAAAATCACATGGTAGGATTTTTAATGAATTTATTTGCAAATTATGGTGGAAAATAAGTATTTGGTCACCTACAAGCAAGATTTCTGGCTCTCACAGACCTGTAACTTCTTTAAAAGGCTCCTCTGTCCTCCACTTGTTACCTGTATTAATGGCACCTGTTTGAACTTATCAGTATAAAAGACACCTGTCCACAACCTCAAACAGTCACACTCCAAACTCCACTATGGCCAACACCAAAGAGCTGTCAAAGGACACCAGAAACAAAATTGTAGACCTGCACCAGGCTGGGAAGACTGAATCGGCAATAGGTAAGCAGCTTGGTTTGAAATCAACTGTGGGAGCAATTATTAGGAAATGGAAGACATACAAGACCACTGATAATCTCCCTCGATCTGGGGCCCCACGCAAGATCTCACCCCGTGGGGTCAAAATGATCACAAGAACGGTGAGCAAAAATCCCAGAACCACACGGGGGGACCTAGTGAATGACCTGCGGAGAGCTGGGACCAAAGTAACAAAGCCTACCATCAGCAAGGGCATTGAAGATGAAACGTGGCTGGGTCTTTCAGCATGACAATGATCCCAAACACACCGCCCGGGCAACGAAGGAGTGGCTTCGTAAGAAGCATTTCAAGGTCCTGGAGTGACCTAGCCAGTCTCCAGATCTCAACACCATAGATAATCTTTGGAGGGAGTTGAAAGTCCGTGTTGCCCAGCAACAGCCCCAAAACGTCACTGCTCTAGAGGAGATCTGCGTGGAGGAATGGGCCAAAATACCAGCAATAGTGTGTGAAAACCTTGTGAAGACTTACAGAAAATGTTTGACCTCTGTCATTGCCAAAAAAGGGTATATAACAAAATATTGAGATAAACTTTTGTTATTGACCAAATACTTATTTTCCACCATAATTTGCAAATAAATTCATAAAAAATCCTACAATGTGATTTTCTGATTTTTTTTCTTTCTCATTTTGTCTGTCATAGTTGAAGTGTACCTATGATGAAAATTACAGGCCTCTCATCTTTGTAAGTGGGAGAACTTGCACAATTGGTGGCTGACTAAATACTTTTTTGCCCCACTGTATATACAGTTGAAGTCAGAAGTTTACATACACAATAGCCAGCTACATTTAAACTCAGTTTTTCACTATTCCTGACATTTAATCCTAGTAAAAATCCCTGTCTTAGTTCAGTTAGGATCACCATTTTATTTTAAGAATGTGAAATGTCAGAATAATAGTAGAGATTAATTTCAGCTTTCATTTCTTTCATCACATTCCCAGTGGGTCAGAAGTTTACATACACTCAATTAGTATTTGGTAGCATTGCCTTGACATTTTTTAACTTGGGTCAAACGTTTCGGGTAGCCTTCCACAAGCTCCCCACAATAAGTTGGGTGAATTTTGGCCCCTTCCTCCTGACAGAGCTGGTGTAACTGAGTCAGGTTTGTTGGCCTCCTTGCTCACACACGCTTTTTCAGTTCTGCCCACACGTTTTCTATGGGATTGATGTCAGGGCTTTGTGATGGCCACTCCAATACCTTGACTTTGTTGTTCTTAAGCCATTTTGCCACAACTTTGGGAGTATGCTTGGGGTCGTTGTCCGTTTGGAAGACCCATTTGCGACCAAGCTTTAACTTCCTCACTGATGTCTTGATGTTGCTTCAATATATCCACATATTTTCCCGCCTCATGATGCCATGTATTTTGTGAAGTGCACCACTAGCTTTTTCCTTGCTGAGCTACCTTTCAGGTTGTCGATTATAGGACTCGTTTTACTGTGGATATTGATACTTATGTGCCTGTTTCCTCCAGCATCTTCACAAGCTGTTGCTGTTGTTCTGGGATTGATTTGCACTTTTTGCACCAAAGTACATTCATCTTTAGGAGACACAATGCGTCTCCTTCCTGAGCGGTATGACGGCTGCATGGTCCCATGGTGTTCATACATGCGTACTATTGTTTGTACAGATGAACGTGGTACCTTCAGGTGTTTGGAAATTGCTCCCAAGGATGAACCAGACTTGTGGAGGTCCACAATTTTTTTCTGAGATCTTGGCTGATTTCTTTTGATTTTCCTATGATGTCAAGCAAAGAGGCACTGAGTTTGAATTTAGGCCTTGCAATACATCCACAGGTACACCTCCAATTGATGCAAATTATGTAAATTAGCCTATCAGAAGATCCTAAAGCCATTACATAATTTTCTGGAATTTTACAAGGCACAGTTAACTTAGTTTATGTAAACTTCTGACCCACTGGAATTGAGATACCGTGAATTAGAAGCAAAATAATCTGTCTGTAAACAATTGTTGGAAAAATGACACAAAGTAGATGTCCTAACCAACTTGCCAAAACTATAGTTTGTTAACAAGAAATTTGTGGAGTGGTTGAAAAACGAGTTATAATGACTAAGTGTATGTAAACTTCCAACTTCAATTGTGTGTATGTGTGTGTGTGTATATATATATATATATATATACACACACACATACACACAGTGGGGAGAACAAGTATTTGATATACTGCTGATTTTCCAGGTTTTCCTACTTACAAAGCATGTAGAGGTCTGTAATTTTTATCATTGGTACACTTCCAACTGTGAGAGACGGAATCTAAAACAAAAATCCAGAAAATCACATTGTATGATTTTTAAGTAATTCATTTGCATTTTATTGCATGACATAAGTATTTGATATACCAGAAAAGCAGAACTTAATATTTGGTACAGAAACCTTCGTTTGCAATTAGAGTTCATACGTTTCATGTAGTTCTTGACCAGGTTTGCACACACTGCAGCAGGGATTTTGGCCCACTCCTCCATACAGACCTTCTCCAGATCCTTCAGGGTTCGGTGCTGTCGCTAGGCAATACGGACTTTTAGCTCCCTCCAAAGATTTTCTATTGGGTTCAGGTCTGGAGACTGGCTAGGCCACTCCAGGACCTTGAGATGCTTCTTACGGAGCCACTCCTTAGTTGCCCTGGCTGTTTGTTTCGAGTCGTTGTCATGCTGGAAGACCCAGCCACGACCCTTCTTCAATGCTCTTACTGAGGGAAGGAGGTTGTTGGCCAAGATCTTGCGATACATGGCCCCAGCCATCCTCCCCTCTACGGTGCAGTCGTCCTGTCCCCTTTGCAGAAAAGCATCCCCAAAGAATGTTTCCACCTCCATGCTTCACGGTTGGGATGGTGTTCTTGGGGTTGTACTCATTATTCTTCCTCCAAACACGGCGAGTGGAGTTTAGACCAAAAATATATATTTTTGTCTCATCAGACCACATGACCTTCTCCCATTCCGCCTCTGGATCATCCAGATGATCATTGGCAAACTTCACACGGGCCTGGACATGCGCTGGCTTGAGCAGGGGGACCTTGCGTGCGCTAGCACAGTGCAGGTGCATTTATACGGAGACTTGATTACACACAGGTGGATTGTATTTATCATCATTAGTCATTTAAGTCATTTAGGTCTGGTGAGAGTTTGCTGCACTGAAAGTAAAGGGGCTGAATAATTTTGCACGCCCAATTTTTCAGTTTTTGATTTGTTAAAAAAGTTTGAAATATCCAATAAATGTCGTTCCACTTCATGATTGTGTCCCAATTGTTGATTCTTCACAAAAAAATACAGTTTTATATCTTTATGTTTGAAGCCTGAAATGTGGCAAAAGGTCGCAAAGTTCAAGGGGGCCGAATACTTTCGCAAGGCACTGTATAAAGGTCCGGCCGGTCCTGGCTAAATTCCCAATCTGGCCCTCATACCATCATGCCACACCTAATCATCCCCAGCTTCCAATTGGCTCATTCATCCCCCCCTCCTCTCTCCTTTAACTATTCCCCAAGCCGGCCGGCCGGCCAGATAGGACCAGCTACCAACCGGCCAGATAGCTAGGTCAAGTTGGCCGGCCCGATAGCTAAGTACGGCCGGTCGGCCAGATAGCTAGGTCGTGCCATGCCAGATAGTTAGGTCCAGCCACCCAGATGCCTATTACCGGTCATCCAGATAGGTAACAGTCGACCTGCCAGATAAGTCCAGTCAGCCGGTCAGATGGGACCAGTCGGCCGGACCAGTCGTCCAACCAGAGGTCCACATCCGGCGCCGACAGAGATGGCCGCCTCGCTTCGTGTTCTTAGGAAACTGTGCAGTATTTTGTATTTTTATATTTTTATTACTTACACTGTTACCCCAGGAAATCTTGAGTCTTATTACATACAGCTGGGAGGAACTATTGGATATAAGAGCAACGCCAACTTGCCAACATTATGACTAGGAATACGACTCTGATTGGTCCACCATCCAGGACAATGGATCGGATCCCAGCAGGTGACCCAAAACATCGGCGCTGCAGAAGGGGCAGACAGAGCGGTCTTCTAGTCAGGCCCCGCACATCGCCCACCGCTCCCGAGTATACTACTTGCCAATGTCCAGTCTCTTGACAACAAGGTAGATGAAATCCGAGCAAGGGTTGCCTTACAGAGAGACATCAGAGATTGCAACATTCTCTGCTTCACGGAAACATGGCTCACTCTGGATACGTTATCAGAGTCGGTACAGCCACCTGGTTTCTTCACGCATCGCTCGACAGATGGTGAGATACGGACCGATTCCGAGCTCTGACCAGTGGAATGATGAATACATGCCCCCAGACCTAGTAGATGGACCCGGCTCCTTCAACTATGAGGAGCCTATGTTAGATGAGACCATTTTTTTATGTTTAGGTTCCTTCTTGTTTTGATGTTTAGACTGTTTTTTGATGAAGATTATAACAAAAATCCTGACAAGAGTTATGATTCTGATGTAGGCCTGGAGCAGTCAATGTAAATACATATATTGATTTTTGTGTGGTTGATTTTGGGTATAATAGATATTTATAATACAAATATGTGTGATTGTGTGTGTAATATTTAGTCAAAGGGTGGCTTGTTATGAATTTGATGAATAATGACTAAATGATGTATACATTTAACGTAGAACTATAACTAACATAATTCTACCCTGTCTCTGTATAATGATGAATAATGTTTGTCCATAAGAGAAGAGGAACTGTGGCAGACAACTTGTGACCTCTGTGAAACTGATAACGGGGAAGGAAGTCTCTCCACACAAAGAGGGGAGAAACCGTTGGGCTTGCAGTAGATTGTGCCACCTGTTGCAGGATGTGATAAGCAGTGTATGCATAGGAGAAAACTTGTAGACTATATTGTCATTGTCTGAGAAGAGGAGGGACATTTATGACGAAATGGGAGATATATAAACCAATGTACATGATATGATGGGGAGAGCTCTCATAAATAAACGTTGCTGACTATTGTAGACTGGCCTCAGTCTGTTTCATTTCAACAAGAATCTTACAAATTCTTGGTAGCAGACTGAGTAGTGTAACTGAAGTTCAGTTTATGAACATTGAGAACATAATTTTCGTAACAAGGATCCCGTATTGAACGTTGCTGTTCTTGAGTGCCGTAAAAGGGTTCATCTGTGAAACTGCTGAAGAATCCTTCTGAATAATGAATGTAGGTTGCTGCCATTTCTGAATCTTTTGGTCCAGCCTTTGGTCCAATAGATGAGATGAGGATCTAGGAAGGTCTACTGTAGCTAGGCTGGTATATTTTAATCCAAACAATTAGCTAGTGTATTGGAGAAATGGAGATGTAGCCAAATATGATAGCTAATTTAACGATGATTTAAAAAACTAGATTCCTGTGTTCTATACTTGATAAACTATCAAAAAAACAATACACATTACAAACACTTAAAACAAATAATGAAGTATCATTTTGTAACGGCCATTGGTGGAAGAAGGTGAGGACCAAGGTGCAGCATGGTACGTGTTCGGCATTTTATTAAATATAACTGAACACTAAATACACCGTAACAAAAGGTACAACCGAAACAGCTCCGTCAGGTGCAACACACACTAAACAGAAAATAAACACCCACCACCCATAGTGGGAAAACAGGCTGCCTATGTATGGTTCTCAATCAGAGACAATGATTGACAGCTGCCTCTGATTGGGAACCATACCAGGCCACAAACAAAGAAATACAAAAACATAGAAAAAAGAACATAGAACGCCCACCCTAGTCACAACCTGGCCTAACCATAATAGAGAATAAAAAGCCTCTCTATGGCCAGGGCGTGACAGATTTTGCAGGAGTGAACTACACAGACGGCATCCATGGAACTATGCAGTCTTCTACAACTGTTCAGAATGATAAACTATTTGTATATTTGGGATATGATTTATCGAAGATGCACAAGTGAGCAACGCAAAATAATCAATCTTCTTTTCAGTGTCTGAAAAAAGGCACTGGGATGGAGATCCACCTCGGAAACTACCTGTCTGTTCCAATTAAAAGTGTACTTTTCCCCATTTACCATAACATTTCACAATAACACAAAGTAGGTCTTCCTAGGCATCCCCGTAGAACCATGGTGGATTTGACTGTGGTCATAAATTACAAGCAGACAAGGGGTGATTGCTCCTCAAAGGGAGAACAAGTGGATGCGACAGGTTTAGGGAGAATTATTGAAATGAATTGCTCTTGTTTGCAGAGAGAAAGGATTGTGAGATGACGGGCTCCTTAGAATGGGATGGGTAATTCTTCTTCCCCCAACATATTTATGTGTCCAGAGTTAATTCCCTTATTCACAGAGACCAACTCGGATTAACTCTGTGTGCATCTCCTTTCCCCTCATCCTCACCTCTTCTATCCTCTCCCCTCCTCTCTGTCTGCAGGCAGCTATGATTGACTTTGACAGTGTAACAGTATTGAGAAGTGATATAGAAGACATTTGGAACACCATTCAATACAGAGTCTAATTAAGCTCTATGACTTACAGTACATGGTTTTGATATGAGGCCCCCATATCAAAAAATCTATTTGAGAGACAACAAAACAGTATCCCCTTTCATGGTGTAATATACTTTTTATCATTGTTGGAAATCTTTTGTTTGTTGTTTGCTTTTAAAAGGAACATGAATATAAACAATTGGGATTCAAATTAGGCCAGAGTTGCAATGGTTGCTCGTAGGATTTTAATACATAGTAGTTTTAGCTATGCAAAATAATCTCTTTGATCGTTTAAACAAAAACATATTTCTGCCAGTTATCAAATGAAACTCTTTCAATTAACATATTCGAAAGATGCAGTGTAACCCCCAGGAGGAGTCAACAGCCACCTCCTCAGCATCAAGAGCCAAACCTTGCTTGTTTGTCTGCTCCATGTAGTTAACTCCCTGATTAATTCTCTCAGAAATCACACTCTGCAATTTTTTCTGCAGATCAATCAATCACTTAAAGTCTTATCTGCAAATGTCACTGTGCATCTGAGGAAAATGCCCAGGGAGGAGAGACAATCAGACTCACTCTGTCACCATCCAAATGCTGGCCTTTCCATATCACAGGAAAAAAGGCACGGGAAGGCTATTTTTCAGAGCCCCTAACGTGCAGGCCAAAATGAAGGAGTGTTTCCAGGAGTGTTTCACCATAGAAATTGACTGGTCTTTTGTAAATAATAAGCAGATAGTACACAGGAGGTATAGCATTTTCTTGTGTTTTACTGCTGACCTGGAAAAGGGATGTTTTTGAAGGGATAAAAAAAGAACACCCTGTCAATTAAATTAGCTTGCATTAGTCAAGGTTGTGTCGTGTCGAAATTGGATTCGGACATGAATGGCCATCTTGCATCCTTTTTTAACAAAATCATTTCCAATCTCAGGTAGCAATCTAGATGAGATCAGAGGTGCTGTTGGCATAAATGGGTGTGTGTGTGTTTCACAATCATGTCAGTCCTCCTTTGATCCTTTGTGTACTCTGAAAGTGATGGTGGTGGTCCATATCTAATCTGATATAGTCTTGCAGATACACCTTATTTGATCAAGTCAGGCATGAATTTAAACCAGAACACCACTGATTCTCACAAGGCACTACAGAAAGTTAAGAGAAACTCCAACCTCTGTCGTCCTTGTAAATGTATGCTATTTCATGTTACCTTATAGATCATAGTCAGATGAGGCAGAGCAGAACTAGATCATGACAGACAACCACCAATTCTCAAGCATGCACATGATTATAATTCCCTCTCATCAGACAGACAATTCCCCTTAATCAGTTACATTTACTTTATTTACCAGATGGACAATCAACAACTCACAACAACAATAGCAACCTCTGTTGTCTTCAAAATAGAAATGTCATGTGAGTGGAAGAGGTGGAGTCCAAGAGAGACTGAGTGTAATTACATGTGTGGTGGGTCAGGCCAGGTTCACAGTCAGGGCCAGCTCCAAAAGGGACATCATGAGTGTGTGGGTGGCTGACATGATGGATGGACTTCTCCCTGGCTGGCCCTGCCTGGTCATATTGATCCTGCCAGGCATAATTGCCCATAGGGCCCTGGTCAGAAGTAGTGCACTAAATAGGGAAAAGGCCCTGGTCAAAAGTAGTGAACTAAAAAGGGAATAGGCTGCCACTAGGAACGTAGTCTGGGACTCTGGAGGTTCGGGGTAGGAGGGCCATCCATCATTCCTATCCCGGAGCCCCACCACCATATTTTAATCACGCCTCGATTGGCGGCCGATGATAAATACCTGGTGGCAGTGGCCGGCAGACAGCCGTGGGAAGGGAAGAGGACACTGTCTGGCCATGTGGTAGCCTTCATTAGCAGTGTTAGCCAGGCCACTGTGGTTCTGACCTGCCATTAGGGATCTCTTTTTTCTCTCTCTCTCACTCCTCTGGTTGTGAGTGGCTGGGTCCTGAGAGGACCCGGGCAGGTGCTGCTTTTGCAGGATCAAGGTCATCACACAGGACAGGACAGGACAGAGAAGGACAGGACAGAGCAGCCAGGCGTGTGAGTCCCAAATTGCACCCTATTCCCTATATAGTGCATTACTTTTGACCAGAGCCCTATTGGCCACGATCAGATTAAGATGCCATTTGGCACGTAACCTGCCTGGGACAGTGACAGCTTTCTTTAGCTCCCATCACGCTGGCATGGCTGGAATATGAACATCTGGAACCACATCAAATGTGCACTCAGGAGAATAGGCAATATTATCAAAGGATGCAAATGAAGATTGAGTGTCCGCCGAGCATCTGTGTTCTGCAGGTGGGAAACAGGGATCTGTCTAGAAACCTCATCTACTGGGTTATCTATTTAACATGTAGAGCTTCTTCATTCTTTGATTGACATAACATAACACAGACCCCCCTGTACTGTAGGCCCACATTGAGGCACCAGAGCTAAACTACTAAACTAATCAGCTATGCTAAGTCACATGTATGCTTTTTCAACAATTCTTTAAGATTCAAATGAATATATCGATAGATATGGCATAGAATACTCCTCTTTACGAAACCAGTGTTTAATCTGAGTATTTGTTCTGACGTCTCACAGGATTCCTCTCTCTCTCTCCCTCTCTCTCTCTCTCTCTCCCTCCCTCTCTCTCTCTCTCTCTCTCTCTCTCTCTCTCCCTCCCTCCCTCCCTCTCTCTCTCTCTCTGTTTAAACATTCAGAACATCCGCTCCAATACCTAATTTCCTCAATTAAATAATATATCTTCATGTTAATTGGAATTATATAAACCCATTTAACAGTTCGTGTCATGCATTTTTTATTCAGGATTTTTTTTTTGTCTCATTCTAAAGAAAAGAAAATGTCTTATGGTGACATTAGTTTTTTTTTTATTACATTTGATTTCACCTTTATTTAACCTAGCAAGTTAGCAGAAGGGCCTTTGGGGGACGTTGCGATGGAGGTAAGTCTGTTTTTGCCTCTTCGTGCGGTGACGTCAATAGACCAGTCGTGGATTAGTAGGGTTCCAAGTAGCTCTAGGTAGCTAGCAGGCCGCGGTTAGCAGAATGGGCCTTCAACGGACGTCGCACCTGAGGGGCCTGTAGGAATCCTCGGGCAGATTATGTCGGTATTCCAGTCGTAGAGAATCGGCGGGGTTCCGTGCCCCGTACCGTCAGTAGAAGGGGTCCGGATATTGTAGCCCAGGAGTGGGCTTCGGTGGTTGCACAGGAGCCCTACCCGGGCTAGCTTCAGGCTAATTGGTGCTTGCTCTGGGATGGAAAAGCTAGCCAGGAGTAGTCACCCGGGATTGCGGTTAGCTAGTTGCGAAGATCCAGATGAAAAGGTTCAGAGTTTGCAGTAGGAATATAGAGAGAAAAAAATTGGTCCGTTATTTATATATTTTTAAAAGATGTAAAAAGATATATCCAAGGGACACGACAGGACAAAGACAAAGACGTCTGACTGTTACGCCATCTTGGAAATGAGGCAGATGTCATTGGGGTTCTGCTGTAAAGTGTTATTTCTCCAGAGTCCCAGTAACACCTACCCAGGTGCTGCTCCCACCGTGTCAAGCTATTAGCTCTGTGTTTTACCATGGCCACCTGCTCCAACCATCGGCCAGCAGACCCCAGCGGACCCCTAACAGAGAGCCATGGCTATAGAGATGACTCTTCACTGCTGAAGCTGCCCTGAGCACTGAGGAGACAGTAGCATCTCTGATTACACAACACATTATCAGGCTACTTGTCCTGAACCATCAGACAAAGAGGGAAATGACCCCCGAGTCCAACATTACAGGTACTGTTTGAATATTCATCTTCATAAGCTACACACTGAAAAGGCCTTGGAAAAAAGCCCTTCCGATAAAGTATTTGCATTCTATTCTTATGAAGTAACTCATATTTATAAATGTACACTGAGTGTACAAAACATTAGGAACACCTTCCTATTGAGTTGCACCCCCTTTTGCCCTCAGAACACCCTCAATTCATTGGGGCATGGACTCTACAAGGTGTTGAAAGCTTCCACAGGAATGCTGGCCCATGTTAACTCCACTGCTTCTCACAGTTGTGTCAAGTTGGCTGGATGTCCTTTGGGTTGTGGACCATTCCCGATACACATGGAAAACTGTTGAGCATGACAAACACAGCAGTGTTTAAATCGGTGCACCTGGCACATACCCCGTTCAAAGGCACTTAAATATTTTGTCTTTGAATGGCACACACACAATCCATGTCTCATTTATCTCTAGGCTTAAAAATCCTTATTTAACCTGTTTCCTCCCCTTCTTCGAAAATGATTGAAGTGGATTAAACAAGTGAAATCAATAAGGGATCATTGCTTTCACCTGGATTCACCTGGTAAGTCTATGTCATGGAAAGAGTTCCTAATGTTTTGTCCACTCAGTGTATAAGTTGAAGTTACTGTACAGTAGTACTTTAGCTGTTATTAGAGTGGTGTGAGGGGCATAGTGTTAAGTCATTAAGTGGTGTGTTATAGGACAATAATGTGAACTTTATTCTCCTTGTAGCAAGGCTTCATTCTCATTCCGAGTGATGACAGCAAAGGGGGTGAAATCACCCAGAATCCTGCTGTGTGACCATATGGTTGATTCATTTTGTCAGAGGCTCACATTAAGGAGCTGTCTGCTGCTAGCTGGGTGAGACCAGCGGAGGAAGAGTCCCACAGATAGAGGTCCATTAGCAGGGAGAGAGAGACTAACAGACTGAAACAAAGGTTTACATGGTGAAAACCTCACTCTGTCTACTCCCCTACTATACTGATGGTCTTGGACCAATTCCATTTTTTTGTGACATACTGTCTAGTTTAAAGTACTGTTTTTTATCTTCTTTCTGGGGGAGTAAGGAAAAACAGTACAAGCATGCAACCAGTGAATGGAATTTCGAACCCCTTGAATCTTCTAGAATGATCCTCTAAATGTCCATGGACCTGTATTCAACTTCTCTTCCATTCGGCAAATTAACTTGATAACAGATATTGGTCAACAGTAAGTGTTTCTTACAGATATAAGAGACCTAAACAAAAGCCAGAAATGTCCCTCTCCAGCCCTGGACAATAAAGCATCAGCCTTGCCAAGTACTCTCTGACAATGACACAGATGTCCAAGTTTATCAAATGGTGTTCAAGGACTGCCATGATCATTGACAAACCTGGCCAAGAAAGCACTCGGATATTCTAATCTGACCACGAGAAACTCTTCTCACTTTGAATAAAAGGATGGACGTCCTCTTGCTTTTTATTTGCTAGATTGGTGCTGGACCTGGCACAGGAATGTGGTCTCAGGGCAATTTCTATTATTCTGTACGTAAATCTTTTTATTTGCTAGATTGGTGCTGGACATGGCACAGGAATGTGGTCTCAGGGCAATTTCTATTATTCTGTACGTAAATCTTTTTATTTGCTAGATTGGTGCTGGACATGGCACAGGAATGTGGTCTCAGGGCAATTTCTATTATTCTGTACGTAAATCTTTTTATTTGCTAGATTGGTGCTGGACATGGCACAGGAATGTGGTCTCAGGGCAATTTCTATTATTCTGTACGTAAATCTTTTTATTTGCTAGATTGGTGCTGGACATGGCACAGGAATGTGGTCTCAGGGCAATTTCTATTATTCTGTACGTAAATCTTTTTATTTGCTAGATTGGTGCTGGACATGGCACAGGAACGTGGTCTCAGGGCAATTTCTATTATTCTGTACGTAAATCTGTGCCATTCCATTTAGTATGATTCTGCATGTTAAGTTATATTAGGTTACATTATGAATATAATAGACATTGTACAATATCATACAAATTATAGCATTTACTCTATAGTATCATAAGTCTTACCTGTTTGTACAAATGCATACAAATTGGATGACGTAACATATCACAACGTCTTGCAAAAAAAGAAATAATTGAAGATTAAACAACTGCTAGTTTTTTGCAGTCGTTCCATCTTCTCGGTTTAACAGTTGGCATAATGGGACAAAGGAGTACAACACAATTTCTCACCCCTGGATTGAGGTATGTTTTCAGACCCATCCCGCGCCGGCTCTGAGGTGTCATAAGCTAAACAGAAAGTCTGTCCGACCCTAGTGCAGCTGTAAGCAAGCATAGGGTCGGAATGTATTCTCGCTACCTGTCAAGCTATCCTCATGTATGTATAGGGACCTGAACAGTATTGTTGAGTTTTTTTCCGGAGAGAGTAAGATGAAAGCATTTTCATGAAAGAAATCTCTCTTGGATATTTACAATCAGCCTGTAAACGGGTTGGACAAGCAAGGTTAATGAAAGACTGATTCACATTTTGTGAGAATTTATCAAGTAATTTTACTCTCCTTTTGTGTGACCCTCAAGTTTCTGATACCTCTAGCCTTAATTTGAAGAGAGAGAGAGAGACTAGAAGCCTACCTTGCAGTGCTGCTGTTTGTAACACAGTGAAAGAAAGATGGACAATTGTTCAGCAAATGAAAGAATTCAATCATTCCATAAGCACTGAACATGGAATAAAACATTTTTTTACTCCACTTCTCTGCATAGTTCTTATTCAGCGGTGTAACCTAAAGTGTGTATTTCTCCACCAAGCTGTAGCACATGAGACTCTTCATAACCTTGTCCTCAGGCTCAATTGCTACCACATATAGAGCCTGAAAACACTGTGAAGCAAAGTGGGTCTTGAGGGGTGTGGATTAAAATTGAGGCGGTAGAGAGAGAGAACCTGCTACAGCTGTATTAGATGGGACAAAACAATTCAGAAAATAGCCAATCAAAATAAATGTTATATCACAGTGAACATGTTGTTTTTGGGAAGCCCAATTGATTCTGAGTTCGGTCATATAAAGTTTATATGTGAAACTATCTCCATGATACATGCTTTCAGATTTCCCAAACTCATTTCCTTGTTTAGCATTAATCACTTGCGCTGCTTGCACTTGGAAATCCAGCGGGGAGGTTCCAAGGGTTATGCTAGATGGTGATGGACTGAGTGATCAGCCAATTAAAACCGCCATTTGTTTCGTCCGCTCTTGCCATAGACTTCCAGTCAAGTCCCATTCTTATGCACTCGGAAACCAAACGTCTCGACAGAGAGAGAGCCGGCTGGTGGGTGAGATTAGATTCTTCACAACCTGTCACAAATCCCTCTCATGCTATCAATCCTGCTTTTCCTCATTCCACTTCATTGTCTCTTTATTTCGGCACTTTCCTGCATGGGGAAGCTTGATTGATTCGGCCTTATAGGCCAGGAGACAGGGGTTGGGGGGCTAGGCAAATTGTTTGGGAGCATCGAATAAACTCTGACACAGACAAATGGCGTGATTGCCTGAGATGAATCATTTGACTTTCTCAAAATTGCATTGGTTCCCGCTCAGACAAGTGGCCTCCTCATGCGTTTACAACCAGCAAGGTAATGTGACGGCACCCACATCTGTTTTCCTTTGGCCCACATTACTTAGTACAGACACATGATGATATCCTAACTTCCTGGGCCTTCTGTGCAAGGCAATAGGGAGTCATTTCACAGTGAACACAAAATTGTGGGGAAATGGCACCCAAAGGGGTAGTGCAAAGCAGAACTAACTAGAAATCACCTACTTCTATTGACACATCACTGTGTAGAAAAAAAGTTATTTGATCAAATTCAGGTTGTGTGTACACGTGCATTTGTGTGAGAGTGAGCGAAAGAGACCACAGCAATATCATTCAAATGGGAAAGCAATATTTCCGTGTGCTTGCACGATTAGCCCATTTGACAAAAGTCCATATTGCCTCATGTGGCCCACACACTTTCTCTTTTCGATGCTCAACTGTTTTATCTCCAAGAGGAAGGATTTCCAAGCCTAAAGTGCAAAGTACAAAATGACATATGCATCATGTATCACCAGACTTTATACAACGTATTAATCGACACCACTAGGAATTTTTAATATTTTTCTCATAGTGTAGTTTGCCTCGTTGTAGAAACCACAGCATTAACACTGTGTTAACACTGTGTGCAGATTAGTCCATGGGAGCAGAGAGGCTACAGAGAGCCACAGTGTTGGACAGGGACTTGGCGGCAATTAACAGCACTGACACCATTTTGTGTGTTCTGCCTGAGCTCACATTGCACAGAGAAGCCCTCCACCCAACCCTCCCCATCTAATCCTCGCAAGATTTACATTTTTAATTAAATTCATATATTTTAGTTAAAGGCGTTTAAACGTAAATGTCCCCCCGATGCAGGGACATTGCTTGGGCTGATGCTTTTCTAAGTACATAAAGAGTAGAGCTGGGGCTTAGCCAACTAGATGCAAAACACATATTGCAGAATGCTAAGGCTCTGGTTCACATTCACAGCATTTATGAGCATTTATAACTGTAAGGACAATATCAGTTAACTTTGTCCTGAAATAACATTTTAGAGTTTACATTACAACCATCTTTATATGTATCTTTGATGATACAAACATACCCCTCCACATCGACTTGGAACTGGTTCTCCCACTGTATTTGTTCCTTGTGTCACTATTTCATTTATAAAAATTCAATGTTTTATCGTTATCTTTTAATCTGCATTGTTGGAAAATGACCCTTAACTAAACATTTCACTGTTAGTATACACCTGTTGTTCACTAAGCATGTGACAAATTCAATTTGATTTGATATGATACAGTATATGTCTGCATTGTATTGCTCTATGACTGATTAAGTCCTCTTCAAAATAGAATGCTAATATTTCTATTGCCACACATTGCAGTCTTAATTTGGACAGACAGGAAGCCATTCTGCAACTGTGAATGTGTTGGGCCTGGTATTTAACTGGGCTATTTAATAGTCCCCACTGCATGTATAAATCATGATCCCCATGCAGCGTGGGCCTAATCTTCTGGCTGGCTGATAGGGACCTGAGGCTTCTGTCTGCTATCAGTGTTTGACAGCCAACACACCAATTAGGAGGGTCACTGGAAGCAAATGGGGCTCTAGTCCAAATGGAGTGAGGGAGGAGAGGTTTGGTCGTGGGTGGGTGCGCTGAGGCTGGGGGAGAGGGCGAGGCTGTGCAGAACTTGTCCCCAGTAGCAGAGCATGGCATGGCAGGGCTGCCCAGGGCAGACGGACGATGAGGGCTAACAGGGGGCACCATCTGTGGAGGGCCAGGCTGTTTCCCATCCATCCATCCCCTGGGCTCAAAGAATAATCAAAACATTTAGTGTCTCATCCACCCTCTGTTCCTCCCGCTCCGCTCGGTGCCTCAGCCTCTTTAGAGGGGCAATTGGCTGAATGGAAAAACAAAGCATTATGAAAACTGGATGTTTTGGGCAGGAGGCCGAAACAACACTCTCGACACTGGGCTGCATAATGTTTCCTTCTGAAAACACAGATTTGTTCATTTCCTATCATGTTTATGAGAATCTCAATCATATTTTCTCACTTACCGTAATGAATTGGCTTTGACATGCATTTGTGTAGAACCATTGACATGATGGGGTGATAATAATTTGCTTACCGTCCCATAGATCCACAGACGATCCAATCGCCATCGCACTGCACACTGCCCTATCTGGACAAGAGGAATACCTATGTAAGAATGCTGTTCATTGACTATAGCTCAGCATTCAAGAGCATACAGAAGTACCCTCCAAGCTCATCATGAAGCTCGGGCTCCTGGGTCTGAACACCACCCTTTGTAACTGGGTCCTGGACTTCCTGACAGGCCACCCCCAGATGGTGAAGGTAGGAAACAACACTTCCACTTCGCTGATACTCAACACAGGGGCCCCACAAGGGTGCGTGCTCAGTCCACTCCTGTACTCCCTGTTTACCCATGACTGCGTGGCCACGCACGCCTCCAACTGAATCATCAAGATTGCAGACAACACAACAGTAGTAGGCCTGATTACCAACAATGACGAGACAGCCTACAGGGAGGAGGTGAGGGCCCTGGGAAAGTGGTGCCAGAAAAATAATCTTTCACTCAACGTAAACAAAGCAAAAGAGCTGATCGTGAATTTCAGGAAACAGCAGAGGGAGCACCCCCCTATCCACATCGACGGGACCGCAGTGGAGAAGGTGGAAAGATTCAAGTTCCTCGGCATACACATCACTGACAAACTGAAATGGTCCACCCACACAGACCGTGTGGTGAAGAGGGCGCAACAGCACCTCTTCAACCTCAGGAGGCTGAAGAAATTTGGCGTGGCATCTAAAACCCTCACCAACTTTTGCAGATGCACCATTGAGAGCATCCTGTCGGGCTGTATCACATCCTGGTACAACAACTGCACCGCCCACAACCGCAGGGCTCTCCAGAGGGTGGTGCGGTCTGCCCAACGCATCACCGGGGGCAAAATACCTACCCTCCAGGACACCTACAGCACCAGATGTCACAGGAAGGGAAAAAAGATCATCATGGACAACATCCGCCCGAGCCACTGCCTGTTCACCCTTCTATCATCCAGAAGGCGAGGTCAGTACAGGTGCATCAAAGCTGGGACGGAAAGACTGAAAAACAGCTTCTATCTCAATGCCATCAGACTGTTAAATAGCCATCACTAGCACAGTAGAGGCTGCTGCCCTATATACATACAGTGAGGGAAAAAAGTATTTGATCCCCTGCTGATTTTGTACGTTTGCCCACTGACAAAGACATGATCAGTCTATAATTTTAATGGTAGGTTTATTTGAACAGTGAGAGACAGAATAACAACAACAAAATCCAGAAAAACGCATGTCAAAAATGTTATAAATTGATTTGCATTTTTATGAGGGAAATAAGTATTTGACCAACTCTCAATCAGAAAGATTTCTGGCTCCCAGGTGTCTTTTATACAAGTAACGGGCAGAGATTAGGAGCACACTAATCTCAGTTTGTTACCTGTATAAAAGACACCTGTCCACAGAAGCAATCAATCAATCAGATTCCAAACTCTCCACCATGGCCAAGACCAAAGAGCTCTCCAAGGATGTCAGGGACAAGATTGTAGACCTACACAAGGCTGGAATGGGCTACAAGACCACCACCAAGCAGCTTGGTGAGAATGTGATAACAGTTGATGCGATTATTCGCAAATAGAAGAAACACAAAAGAACTGTCAATCTCCCTCGGCCTGGGGCTCCATGCAAGATCTCACCTCGTGGAGTTGCAATGATCATGAAAACGGTGAGGAATCAGCCCAGAACTACACGGGAGGATCATGTCAATGATCTCAAGGCAGCTGGGACCATAGTCACCAAGAAAACAATTGGTAACACACTACGCCGTGAAGGACTGATATCCTGAAGCGCCCGCAAGGTCCCCCTGCTCAAGAAAGCACATATACACGCCCGTCTGAAGTTTGCCAATGAACATCTGAATGATTCAGAGTACAAGTGGGTGAAAGTGTTGTGGTCAGATGAGACCAAAATGGAGCTCTTTGGCATCAACTCAACTCGCCGTGTTTGGAGGAGGAGGAATGCTGCCTATGACCCCAAGAACACCATCCCCACCGTCAAACATGGAGGTGGAAACATTTTGCTTTGGGGGTGTTTTTCTGCTAAGGGGACAGGACAACTTCACCACATCAAAGGAATGATGGACAGGGCCATGTACTTTCAAATCTTGGGTGAGAACCTCCTTCCCTCAGCCAGGGCATTGAAAATGGGTCGTGGATGGGTATTCCAGCATGACAATGACCCAAACACATGGCCAAGGCAACAAAGGAGTGGCTCAAGAAGAAGCACATTAAGTTCCTGGAGTGGCCTAGCCAGTCTTCCAGACCTTAATCCCACAGAAAATCTGGGGTGGGAGCTGAAGGTTCGAGTTGCCAAACGTCAGCCTTCGAAACCTTAATGACTTGGAGAAGATCTGCAAAGAGGAGTGGGACAAAATCCCTCCTGAGATGTGTGCAAACCTGGTGGCCAACTACAAGAAACGCCTGACCTCTGTGATTGCCAACAAGGGTTTTGCCACCAAGTACTAAGTCATGTTTTGCAGAGGGGTAAAATACTTATTTCCCTCATTAAAATGCAAATCAATTTATAACATTTTTGACATGCGCTTTTCTAGATTTTTTTGTTGTTATTCTGTCTCGCACTGTTCAAATAAACCTACCATTAAAATTATAGATGGATCATTTCTTTGTCAGTGTGCAAATGTACAAAATCAGCAGGGGATCAAATACTTTTTTCCCTCACTGTAGACTTTAAATCACTGGCCACTTTAATAATTGGAACACTAGTCACTTTAATAATGTTTACATATTTTGCATTACTCATCTCATATTGATATACTGTATTCTATTCTATTCTACTCTATCTTAGTTTATGCCGCTCCAAAACTGATTGTCCAAATATTGATATATTCTTAATTCCATTCCTTAACTTTAGATTTGTGTGTATTGTGTGTGTTTTTGTGAAATTGTTAGATATTACTTGTTAGATATTACTGCACTGTTGGAGCTAGAAAGACAAGCATTTCCCTACAACTGCAAAAATATCTGCTAAACACGTGTGTGTGACCAATACGATTTAATTTGATTTGAACAGTTCTGAGCTTGCGAAGATGAATGCACACATTGGAGTAAAAGTCAATCAAGCTTATTCATGATCATGTTGACAATAATGCTTTACTTTTGATTGTTTAGGGCTGAAGTTTGGAAAATAACCAACAACCGCCTGGGGTGGCAGGGTAGCCTAGTGGTTAGAGCGTTGGACTAGTAACCGGAAGGTTGCATGTTAAAATCCCCGAGCTGACAAGGTACAAATTTGTCGTTCTGCCCCTGAACAGGCAGTTAACCACTGTTCCTAGGCAGTCATTGAAAATAAGAATTTGTTCTTAACTGACTTGCCTAGTTAAATAAAGGTCAAATAAATAAAAAAACAAAAATGGCAACAGTAAACATGTTGTATTCCAAGATAGATGCAGTGCCCCACCCTTGGGCCAAATGAGATATTGCGTGTGACTGGCACATTTCGGTTAATTGCTATAGCTCCCACCTTGGGCCAATCAGCGTAATTTTGTAAATGCCGGGTCTCTATGGCAAGACGCATCATTCTTTCCAGGTTTTGTTAAATCAGGCCAGCGCTGTCTGAGATATCGCGTGTGACTAACGGATGGACAGAGATAGAGCCCCAGTCCCCTCCCGATAGCATTGTGGGGGACAATTTTTTTTTTTTAACTATGTTTCTACCAAGTTACACTGTTGCCTGTCATGTGACATTCAACCTTGTCCAATAGTAGCTCTAGTAGCTAAGACATCGCTGTAACGTTTTCAGTCATTAATGAGATGAGAAGTAATTGAGCTTGATTGGACTGGCCCTCTGCCACATCATTAGAGTGATAGATGGAATTGGCAGTTCAGACGAGGTAAGGCGGGAAGTGCTTATGTCATAAAGCAAGGTCATTTTCACCATGTGACATTTGCAATGTTTGTTTCCAGTTGCCTAGGCGCGAAATGTAAATGATTAGAACACAAGCCATGGCAGATATGTCACTTTTAGGGGTGACCATCCACTTGACGGCAGCATTGTAAATGTAAATGGAAAACAAGACCGGTCCATGAATCAATATGCAAATTCACCGTGTACAAAACATTAGGAACACCTGCTATTTCCATAACTCACTGACCAGATCAATCCAGGTGAAAGCTACAGTATGGTCCCTTATTGATGTCACTTGTTAAATCCTCTTCAATCAGTGTAGATGATGGGGAGGAGGCAAGTTAAAGAAGTATTTTTAAGCCTTGAGACAATTGAGACATGGATTGTTTAGCCGTGCCATTCAGAGGGAGAATGGGCAAGACAAAGTGCCTTTGAACGGGGCATCGTAGTATGTGCCAGGAGCTGGGTTTTTCATGCGCAATAGTTGACACAACTGTGGGAAGCACATGCCCCAATAAATTTAGGCTGTTCTGAGGGGAAAGGGGGGGGGGGGTTGTACACTTAAACATATATCCATACTGTATTACATGGTATATTCATACTGTATGACATGCTATATTCATACCGTATGACATGGTTTGTACATGCATACATACTGTATTACATGGTTGATTCATATTGTATGACATGGTGTATTCATACTGTTTTACACGGTATATTACTGTATTACATGGCTTAATCCTGCTGTATTACATGGTATATTACTGTTTGACATGGTTTATTCATACTGTATTAAATGGTATATTACTGTATGACATGGTTTATTCCTACTGCATTACATGGTATATTCATAATGTATGACATGGTTTATTCATATTGCATTACATGGTATATTCATAATGTATGACAAGGAATATTCCTACTCTATTACATGGTTTATTGCTACTGTATTGCATGGTTTATTCCTACTTTATTACCTGGTATATTACTGTATGACATGGTATATTCATACTGTATGACATGCTATATTCATACTGTATGACATGGTTTGTTCATACTGTATTACATGGTATATTACTGTATGACATGGTATATTCATACTGCATTACATGGTATATTCATACTGTATGACATGGTATATTCATACTGTATAACATGGTATATTCATACAGTATGACATGGTATATTCCTACTGTATGATATGGTACATTCATACTGTATTACATGGTTTATTGCTACTGTATTACTTGGTCTATCCCTACTGTATTACATGGTATATTACTGTATGACATGGTATATTCATACTGCATTACATGGTATATTCATACTGTATGAAATAGTATTTTCCTACTGTATGACATGGTATATTCCTACTGTATTACATGGTATATTTCCTACTGTATTACATGGTTTATTCATACTGTATTACATGGTATATTACTGTATGACATGGTATATTCATACTGTATGACATGATATATTCATACTGTATGACATGATATATTCATACTGTATGACATGGTATATTCATACTGTATGACATGGTTTATTCCTACTGTATTACATGGTATACTACTGTATGACAAGTTTTTTTCCTACTGTGTTACATGGTTTATTTCTACTGTATTACATGTTTTTTTCCTACTATATCACATGTGTCACGAACCGGCTCAGCGTTCGTAACAAAAAGGGAGACAACGTGGAGATAAGGAATAACAAAATATATTTATTAACTAAAGTAAACTAAATATAATTAACAATGGTGTGTGTAGTCAGTAATCAGTAGTGTAAGTGAGTGGTTGTGTGCATAAATGTGTTAATGAGGGGTGTTGAAAGGTGTCAACGCAAACAAATGCAAACAATCAAAAACAGCCACAAAAATGCCACAACCAAAATCTGTGTCTGCATGGAGAGAGTCTCCTGAATGAATGGGGACACACCGAACCCAGGTGTGTCCCAATTCGCTGACGACCCTCCCGGCTCCGCCCACCCATGGTACACTCATACCGTATTACATGGTTTATTCCTACTGTATTAAATGGTATATTACTGTAAGACACGGTATATTCATACTGTATTACATGGTTTATTCATACGGTATTACATGATATAGTACTGTATGACATGCTATATTCATACTGTATTACATGATTTATTCATGCTCTATTAAATGTTTTTTCCTACTGCATTACATGGTTTATTCATACTGTATTACATGATATAATACTGTATGACATGGTATAGTCATACTGTATTAAATGTTTTTTCCTACTGTATTACATTGTATATTACTGTAAGACATGGTATATTCATACTGTATGACATGGTTTATTCATACTGTATGACATGGTACACTCATACCGTATTACATGGTTTATTCCTACTGTATTACATGGTTTATTCCTACTGTATTACATGGTTTATTACTGTATGACATGGTATATCCATACTGTATGACTTGGTATATTCATACTGTATGACATGGTTTATTCATACTGTATGACATGGTACACTCATACCGTATTACATGGTATATTCACACTGTATTACATGGTTATTCATACTGTAATACATGGTTTATTCCTGCTGTATGACATGGTATATTCATACTGTATTTCATGGGTTATTCCTACTGTATTACATAGTATATTACTGTATGACATAGTATATTCATACTGTATAATATGGTATTTTACTGTATGACATGGTTTGGTCATACTGTATTACATGGTATATTACTGTATGACATGGTATATTCATACTGTATTACATGGTATTTTCATACTGTATAAAAAAAACATGAGCTCGCGAACACCCAGAGAAAACTATTTCATGTAGAGGTGCTGAGTAATGGCGAATAAACTATAAGCTATAAAAATAAAGAGAGTTGCACACTCTATATGTATATAAACCAGTAATTTACTGGGAATTTGTTTCGGCATCACTGTGCCTTCTTCAGGGTCATGTCATGAATGCTTGAACCAGGTTATGTAGACAAACAGTGCAATTAGTGCAACCAATTACAATAGTGAGGGGTGTGTCATAATTATTAAGTCAATTAGAATGAATTGAGTGAAACTGTTAAAAAAACAACAGTTTATAGCATTTGGAATATATTAGGCTATTGTTATCATATGGAAACATAATTTAATATTGTACATAATATTAACAATCAACATACATTATTATTTAATTCAATGTCACATATTTGGGGTGGCAGCGTAGCCTAGTGGTTAGAGCGTTGGACTAGTAACCGGAAGGTTGCAAGTTCAAACCCCCGAGCTGACAAGGTACAAATGTGTCGTTCTGCCCTTGAACAGGCAGTTAACCCACTGTTACTAGGCCGTCATTGAAAATAAGAATTTGTTCTTAACTGACTTGTTAAATAAAGGTAAAAAAATATATATTTAATTGTTTCCTTTTTCATATGTGTTACATGTATATATTGTATACATGTATATATATATATGTATATATAATATTTTCATTCAATCATGATGCATTATAAGCATCATCAACAGGGGGAACATATTGGTTGTACGTTGATAAGCTGTAGAAAGACTATATCCATTCATAAGACTTATAAAAAAAAACAGTATTGTTCATATGAAGGACCTGAGATCAAAGTCAATAGTCAGATCACTTGGGGTCAATGTTTTTAGATAGGATATCCAGTAAGCCTCCTTTTCTAATAGTAGGATCTCAATGTTACCTTCTCTCCTTGGTAGAACAACATGCTCAATGCCGATGAATTTGAGGGAGGAGATGGTTAGCTTCAACAAAGTGAGCTGCTACTGGATAGTCAATGTTCTTACACCTGATTGAGCTGCAGTGTTCGGCTATGCATTGTTTTAATTGTCATTTCGTTTGTCCTACGTAGGCATTCCCACATGAACAGGTGATGAGATAGATTACTCCCTTTGTCTTGCATGATATGTTACCCCTAACAGGGATTTTTCGATCTGTATGTGGGTGTCTGAAGAAGGATGTTTTTATAGTGCTGTTGCACTGTGCGTATGAGCCACATTTGTAGTTCCCATTTGGAATGGGTGTCAAGAGTGTCTGAGTGGGCTCAGGGAGCATGTCAGATCTCACTAAGCCATCTCCAATATTGCGACCACGCTTATAGACCACCAGTGGGGGTTCCTTGAAGAGGTGTGCAATTATTTTTGTCTGATTGCAGAATATGCCCGTGCTTTTTCAGGGTTGCTTTCATTTTCTCCGAACACTTGGTGTTCTTCGTGCAAAAGACTGTTGCGTTGTTTTTCTTTGGTTGAGTTTCTAGCAATTCCTCTATTGGTTTTTGAAATATTTTCATCATTGCAGCTTCAAGAGTTTTGTTCTTGTAGCCTCTCATTTTGAATGTATCATTTTTTTTGCATTGTCAAAATCTGTCTGGTGGCCACAGATTCGTTTAACCCTGCATAACTGGCTATCTGGTAGACCATTCTTGAGAGGAAGGGGATGCATACTATCCGCACATAGCAGTGTACTGCGGTCTGTGGGCTTTGTGTATAAGTCTGTGTGTAATGCATCATTGACTTTGATGATCCATAAGTCCAGGAAGTTTATTGTTCTCTCATCAGTCTGCATGGTGAATTTGAGGTATTCAGAGCTCTAGTTTAGTAGAGTTTGGAATTAATTTAATTCCTGCTGACTTCCTTCCCAGAGCACAAATATATCGTCTATGTTTCTCTTCCATAGGGGGATTTTAGAAAGTAGGGGGGGTGTATCTGTTTTGTAAGTGAGTGCTTCCTCAAATTGTCCCACATACAAGTTTGCATAGTTGGGGGCAAAGGCGGAACCCAGTGGGTCAGAAGTTTACATACACTCAATTAGTATTTGGTAGCATTGCCTTTAAATTGTTTAACTTGGGTCAAACGTTTAGGGTAGCCTTCCACAAACTTCCCACAATGAGTTGGGTGAATTTTGGCCCATTCCTCCTGACAGAGCTGGTGTAACTGAGTCAGGTTTGTAGGCCTCCTTGCTCGCACACACTTTTCCAGTTCTGCCCACACATTTTCTATAGGATTAAGGTCAGGGCTTTGTGATGGCCACTCCAGTACCTTGTTTTCGTTGTCCTTAACCATTTCTCCACAACTTTGGAAGTATGCTTGGGGTCATTGTCCATTTGGAGGACCCATTTGCGACCAAGCTTTAACTTCCTGACTGATGTCTTGAGATGTTGCTTCAATATATCCACATAATATTCCCGCCTCATGATGCCATCTATTTTGTGAAGTGCACCAGTTCCTCCTGCAGCAAAGCTCCCCCACAACATGATGCTGCCACCCCGTGCTTCACGGTGTTCTTCGGCTCCAAACACAACGATGGTCATTACGGCCAAACAGTTACATTTGTGTTTCATCAGACCAGAGGACATTTCTCCAAAAAGTTTGATCTTTGTCCCCATGTGCAGTTACAAACCGTAGTCTGGCTTTTTTATGGCGGTTTTGGAGCAGTGGCTTCTTCCTTGCTAAGCGGCCTTTCAGGTTATGTCGATATAGGACTCGTTTTACTGTGGGTATAGATACTTTTGTACCTGTTTCCTCCAACATCTTCACAAGGTCCTTTGAAGGTTGTGCTGTTATTGATTTGCACTTTCCGCACCAAAGTACGTTCATCTCTAGGAGACAGAACGCGTCTCCTTCCTGAGCGGGATGACGGCTGCGTGGTCTCATGGTGTTTATACTTGCGTACTGTGGTTTGTACAGATGAACGTGGTACCTTCAGGCGTTTAGAAATGGCTCCCAAGGATGAACCAGACTTGTGGAGGTCTATAATTTTTTTCTGAGGTCTTGGCTGGTTTGTTTTGATTTTCCCATGATGTCAAGCAAAGAGGCACTGAGTTTGAAGGTAGGCCTTGAAATACATCCACAGGTACACCTCCAATTGACTCAAATGATGTCAATTAGCCTATCAGAAGCTTCTAAAGCCATGACATTGTTTTCTGGAATTTTCCAAGCGTTTAAAGGCACAGTCAACTTAGTGTATGTAAACTTCTGACCCTCTGGATATGTGATACAGTGAATTATAAGTGAAATAATCTGTCTGTAAACAATTGTTGGAAAAATTGCTTGTGTCATGCACAAAGTAGATATCCTAACCGACTTGCCAAAACTATAGTTTGTTAACAAGAAATTAGTGGAGTGGTTGAAAAACTAGTTTTAATGACTCCAACCTAAGTGTATGTAAACTTCCGACTTCAACTGTCTCTTCAAACTGTATGCCTACCCTTATGTGAGCTTGTATCACTAAGCATGAGGAGGCCTCCATTGCTAATGGATAATGGCAATTCAAGGCAATTGGACAAACTGTAATGCTGTTATCAAATTTTGCATCTGCACTGTTCTTCAAGTAAATGTGTTTTGTAAAATGTTCACTGAAAATTGTTAAAGGTAGTCCTTGTGCATAGTGTTGTATGGTTTGTTTATGTTTGCAATCGTTGGTTTTTGTTTGACGTACGTTAGCGTGGAATTGCCCATAACATTTTCTTTGTAAACCCATGAAAGGTCACCAATGATATCCTCTCCCAGCTCTGGAAGCTTTAAGAGTCTATGAAGAACTCTAAACTCTACAGTATATATAACTCTTAGATTTCAAGGATAGGGCTGCTCGAAGAGACACTCGCATAGTATGATAAGTAAGATCCCTCGCTCAGGTAATGGAACACCTGCTGTAAACATCCAACATATCTAAGTCTGTAAACCACTTCTCGGTTCTAAAGGAAAGGATGGTTAAACTAAACATTTATAATCATATTGGACATTAAGTATGCCAGTCCACTCGCAATACTTAGTAAATCGGAATTCATGCCCACGTGTCTGTTTCTCCTTCATTTAGGGGAAAGGCATTAGCCAGGACTCGTTGGGAGAGAGTACACCATTACTGGCGTTTATGGTGCACTGAAGGGGTAACCAATGGCACTGCTCGGTGTTTATGCAGTTCATGTGGGGAGTAGAGGATTACACTGATCTCATTAATTACCATCATAAAAACAGCGAACATCGTTAATGTGTAATTCCATTAGAGTTCATCATTCCACTGATGTTCATTAGCAGACACGAGTGGGAGATGGGGAGAACACTGAGGGATTGAACACACGCTGTTGAAGTTATGCTGTTAAAGATTGAGAGACAGGAAGATACTGTATGAACTCAGTGGTCATTTTAAAAATAAATGTAGACTAAAACACAGTTTGAAAGCATTCAATCCATAAGGGATTATTTTTATTCATGCATTTATTCAGTTTGGATGTGGCATACAAACACACTTCAACTGTGAAGTATTCAGCCAAAAAGCCCCGTTTGACACATTTCTCAGCATGCACAACTCTAAAGCCCCATCTCCACCATTTTTAGGAAATCCATGTGCAACACTGGATTGAAGTTGAAGTTGTGCATATATATTTTAGGAAATCTATTATAATGAATAACTGTGTTATTTACAACAGCTGAAGCTAGGCCTTATCCTGGAACACCATCGGCATCAGATTAAGCGGTGTCATTAATCAATCTGTGGCGTCTGTAGCTCAAAGATGCAAAACAGTGACAATAAAGAGGATCTAGAAATCATGTGAATATTCCAGACAGACAGAAATATTAATCAGAACACAGACAATGCCCACATTCTGAATAGATGCTGTGATACAAAGACGTATAGAACACATATGTATGTATACAGATGTTAACCAGTTTGCTACAGCTGGAAAATAATGCTGCAGCAACAGAAAATGTGAATTATTATGTGCATTAGAATGAATGGAATTTTTTTGTAAGGATTGATACATTTTTCATCATGACAAATCCAAGTCTGACATTTTAAAGTGGAAATGACACACTTTTTCAGCTACAAAAGAGTGATGAAACCTACGCATGTTGCATCTCTGTTGTGATCTTCCATCCCAAAACACCATGATCCTCACATATTATATGTCTGGTGTTACGTTCCCCAGTATCTGTGTTGTTGTGGGTTTGTATGTGTGTGTATTTCAGGAAATGGCTTCCTGGAATCCTAAAGCAGCTGATTGGTCGGCCCCATCGCTTATTGGAGCTCTGACCCCTAACTCTCGTCAGGGGAAACAGCTGTCTCTTCAATTACCAACTCATTCTCCAGCTTGATAAAAGCCAGTGTTCCTTTGTCATCGAAAATAGCTTATTTTTATGTCCTGTGTTGGTTTTTGGTCAGTGAAAGTTGTGTTGATATTATTTTATTGTCGCTCCTTCAGAGGTATGTGTATGCCAATATGACTTAGCGTTTTTGGTTATTGAAATTGTTCATTTCAATTATTGGTAAATTAATATGTTTCATTTGTTCCCGGGGGGTGGAAGGGGAACACACCTTGGGAGTGTTTAGGCAAGAGGCCTGTGGAAATACATAACCCGTAGTATTTAGTCTGTCTATGCACACTAGGTAAGACCTGGGCGGACCACCCCCTGCATTTTGCTTACGGTGCCAGGTGGTGGTTAGGTAAGAAGTGGGAAGGCAGGGAAGGTAGGAGAGGGGACTCCTTTACTTTCTTTGCTTTGGTTCCGTCCAGACCCTTTTCCCCACATTACTGTGTTTAGGAATAATAAATTCCCTGTAAACAGTATTTTTCTCTGCCTCTGTCGCCCTTCACTGCACCTACGATCACATACTTTTTTTCACTCCAAGGGGTTAGAAGAATACATGCAACCATGATGTAACTAAAATGAATGTAACATTTAGCATTGGTTCCATACCAGACCTCGCAATAGTCATACCATACCATAGTCTTTCTAGTTTAGCATTGATTCTCTTCACAATGAGCAAAGTGTATTTCTGATCGATTTGATGGTATTTTAAGTTGACCAAAAAAATTGCTTTTCTTTCAGAAACAATCATTTCTAAGTGACATCTCTTTGAATGGTAGTAATATACTGTGTGTGTGTATGTATATATATATATACAGTTGAAGTCGGAAGTTTACATACACCTTAGCCAAAAACATTTAAACTCAGTTTTCACAATTCCTGACATTTAATCTTAATAAAGTCCCCTGTCTTAGGTCAGTTAGGATCACCACTTTATTTTAAGAATGTGAAATGTCAGAATAATAGTAATTATTTATTTCAGCTTCTATTTCTTTCATCGCATTCCCAGTGGGTCAGAAGTTTACATACACTCAATTAGTATTTGGTAGCATTGCCTTTAAATTGTTTAACTTGGGTCAAATGTTACAGGTAGCCTTCCACAAGCTTCCCACAATAAGTTGATCCATCTGCTTGAACTTTGATAAGAAGCTACAAAACAATTTAATTTACAGATTTTGCACTGAGTCTTGTAGGATCCCAGAAGAGAGCCCAGGCGCTTTCTGAATGATCAACTCGCGCCTTTGTTCTGCTTCAAGAAGCTTTTCTTACAAGCACCGTTCAACCTGAGATCAGGGAAGGGGGGGAAACACTGACAATACTGCAGGAATAAATAAGAGTCCCAGACCTCGTAGTCATATCTCAGAGGGTATTGACAAAGAGATTCTTCCACTGTGTGGTTCATTACAAATGAAAAAATGTGAACGGTGGCCCGCAAGGTGTTTTTATTTCTCCAATTCTAGAGCAACACAGCGTGTTAAGAGGGATCAGCCTCTCAGCCTTGTGTCTTTCGCCATGCCAATAAGACAAACTGCTACAACCGCCACACAAGCTGTTGTCTCGCAATTCTATACACCAATAGTCTCTATCTATAGTTCAGAACACATTCAATTCACACTGTAATCCAGCAAAGTGAATCAACATTGAATTGACAATATATTACATCCGGTAATACATATGGCAAACACAAATAAATAATCAAGTTAAAATGTCACTTCAAGGTGACAACCAACATATCGCTCGATGAAACTTTGCTGCCGTGGATGATTATGCATCCAATTTAAGTGATGGAACAAAGTGGCCATTATTCCAATCCATCTGGTCAAGTGTTGATGAGGTGCCTGAGAAATGAGATTGGCTGAGTGGCATCAGGCAGGCACCATCCTGAAGTGCCACTGGCCTGAGGGGTCTGGCACCTTGACACTGACCCTGAATCCGACTGGAACCAGCGAGATAGGAGGGCTCAACACACAACCCCAGCATGGAAGTTGTGGTCTGTGATGTGTGGTATATCCTTGTGGAACATCAGGAGGTCAGGCAGCAAGGCCTGTCAGGCAGACATTTGGCCTCGCAGACAGAGTGTTGGCTGCAGGATCACAGTGCACAGAGGGATCTGGAAACTGCCTTTGGCTAGAGAGGTTAACATGAATCCTTTAATGAAGAGCTCTCTCTACCCTCGCAAGGCCCGGCACGCCAGGCACACCTCTATGGGTCCAGCCGTGTTAGTTAGAGTGCTCTGCTTTGCTCTCTCATCAGCCAGCCAGCTGAGGTGTGCAATATTTATGACAGGAAACTTGCTTGGACACCAGAGGGCAGGGTGTCTAAAAGCCCAGCACAGCTGCTGATGGTCCATTTGGCACACCCTAACGGAGTCTGTAAGGTGTGCTGACTTCACTTATTCAAAATCTAATAGAAAATATATATATATAAATGCTGAGGGAACTTTTTATATGCTCCAAAAATGCCTGTTGTTCAATTTATTTCCCCTGACATCATACAACTCCAGTTGACTGATATTATTTCAGAAATCATTTTGAGAAAGAATAGCAGGTGTGTCTATCTATATCATAAACCAAACTGGAATGGTGAAGTAAAGTTGGTACGATTAAATGTGTTTATCGTGTAGCATTGATAACATATTCTAGAGGACACAATTTAATACTGAATGCAATGCTAATCTGAATGTGTGCATTTGAATGCCTTAAAGATGCTCGCAGTAACAGAATTTAGTGACCTATCAAGTGGTTGTAGTTATTAGGTAAAACTTTTACCCTCAGTTTCACATCAACACCTGTTGTTAGTCAAAATACCATGGAAAGGAATATAGTGAATTCAGAAAAGTATTCACCCCTTTAACTATTTGCACATTTTGTTGTGTTACACCCTGAATTGAATGTCAACATGGAATTATGTTTTAGACATTTTTACAAATGAATTCAAAATAAAAGTTGAAATGTCTTGAATCAATAGGAATTCAAGCCCTTTGTTATGGCAAGCCTAAATAAGTTCAGGAGTAAAAATGTGCTTAACAAGTCACATACTAAGTTGCATGGACTCTGTGTGCAATAATAGTGTTTAGCATGATTTTTGAATGACTACCTCATCTCTGTACCCCAAACGTACAATTATGTGTAAGGTCCCTCAGTCGAGCAGTGAATTTCAAACACAGAATCAACAAAGAAGGGAACCTATTGGTAAAAAAACAAACAGATAATGAATACCCCTTTGAGCATGGTGAAGTTATTAATTACACTTTGGATGGTGTATCAATACACCCAGTCACTACAAAGATACAGACGTCCTTCCTAACGCAGTTGCCGGAGAGGAAGGAAACCACTCAGTGATTTCACCATTAGGACAATGGTGACTTTAAAACAGTTACAGTTTAATGACGGTGATAGGAGAAGACTGAAGATGGATCAACAACATTGTAATTACTCTCTAATACTAACCTAAATGACAGAGTAAAAAGAAGGAAGCCTGTACAGAATAAAAATATTCCAAAACATGGACCTTGTTTGCAATAAGGCATAAAGGTAAAAGTGCAAAAAAAAAAAAAAAAAGTACTTGTTTTTGGTCACGTACACATGGTTAGCAGATGTTATTGTGAGTGTAGTGAAATGCTTATAAATGCTTACGTTATGTCCTGAATACAAAGCGTTATGTGATGGCAAATCCATCACAATACATTGCTGAGTACCACTCTTCATATGTTCAAGCAAAGGTGGTTGCTGAATCATGTTATGGCTATGCTTGTCATCTGTGTTTTAGAGAATAAAAAGAAACCGAATAGAGTTAACCACAGGCAAAATCCTAGAGGAAAACCTGGTTCAGTTTAATTTCCAACAGACACTGGGAGACAAATTCACCTTTCAGCAGGACAATGACCTAAAACACAAGGCCAAATATACACTGGAGTTGCTTACCAAGATGGCATTGAATGTTCCTGAGTGGCCTAGTTACAGTTTTTACTTAAATCGTTGTGAAAATATATGGCAAGACTTGAAAATGGCTATCTATGTCATGCCCTGACCTTAGAGATCCTTTTTATGTCTCTATTTTGGTTTGGTCAGGGTGTGAGTTGGGGTGGGAATTCTATGTTGGCCGGCTGTGGTTCTCAATCAGAGGCAGCTGTCTATCGTTGTCTCTGATTGAGAACCATACTTAGGTAGCCTTTTCCCACCTGTGTTTTGTGGGTAGTTGATTTCTGTTTTTGTGTCTGCACCTTTCAGAACGGTTTCGGTTTCGTTCGTTCTCTTTGTCGTTTTTGTTGTTCAGTTCTATTAATAAATCATGAACACTTACCATGCTACTTCTTCATGCAACGATGACTGTTACAGAACTACCCACCACCAAAGGACCAAGCAGCGTGGCCAGGAGAGGCAGCACCAATATTTTTTTAGGTGGGAGCACACGGGACGGTCGGCGGAGCCAAGGATGGAACCAGAGCCAGTCAGGGTGAAGTCAGAGCCAGTCAGGGTGAAATTGGAGGTGAGCGAAGGAGGAAAAGCAGAGACAGTGAAGGAGTTGATGGGGAGATTGGAGGAGAGAGTAATGAGAGAGTTGCTGTGTTGGTGCATGAGGCACGACATCCGCCCGACGGAGCATATCCTTGATTTGATGTCACCTGAGTCAGCTCTTCATACTCGTCCTGAGGTGCGTGCTAGCCGTCTGGTGAAGACTGTGCCAGCCCCACGCACCAGGCCTCCTGTGCGCCACCCCAGCCCTGCACATCTTGTGCCAGCGTGGCGCTACAGATCTCCAGTATGGAGACCATTCTTAGCCTGGTGCGCTTCATTCCAGCTCCCCGCATCTGCCGGGCTAGGGTGAGGATCCATCCAGGACAATGGTGCCAGCCCTGCTCCAGACCTCCAGTGCTTCTCCTCGGGCCAGGATATCCCACGCCGGCTCTAGGCACGGTTTCCCCAGTTCGCCAGGAGATCTCAGGGCGGCCTGTCCCAGCACCCCGCACGTGCCGGGCTAGAGTGGGCATTCAGCCTGGAAGAGTGGTGTCAAGGCTACGCACCAGATCTCCAGTGCTCCCCCACAGCCCGGTCTATCCTGTGCCTCCTCCATGGACCAGGCCTCCAGTAGGTCTCCCCAGCCTGGTGAGTCCTGTGCCTGTGTCCTGTCCAGATCTGCCAGAGTCGCCCCCCTGTCCAGATCTGCCAGAGTCGCCCCCCTGTCCGGATCTGCCAGAGTCGCCCCCCTGTCCGGATCTGCCAGAGTCGCCCCCCTGTCCGGATCTGCCAGAGTCACCCCCCTGTCCGGATCTGCCAGAGTCGCCCCCCTGTCCGGATCTGCCAGAGTCGCCCCCCTGAACGGATCTGCCAGAGTCGCCCCCCAACGTGGAGCTGGGTCCACGTCCCGCACCAGAGCCGCAACCATAGATAGATGCCCACACAGACCCTCCCTTATAGGTTTAGATTTTGCGGCCAGAGTCCGCACCTTTGGGGGGGGGGGTACTGTCATGCCCAGACTTTTAATGTCTCTATTTTGGTTTGGTCAGGGCGTGAGTTGGGGTGGGCATTCTATGTTGTGTGTTCTAGGTTTTCATATCAGAGGCAGCTGTCTATCATTGTCTCTGATTGAGAACCATACTTAGGTAGCCTTTTCCCACCTGTGTTTTGTGGGTAGTTGTTTTCTGTTTTTGTGTCTGCACCAGACTGAACTGGTTCGGTTTTGTTCGTTCTCTTTGTTGTCTTTGTTCTTCAGTGTTCAGTTCTATTAATAAATCATGAACACTTACCACGCTGTGCTTTGGTCCACTTCTTCATGCAACGATGACCGTTACAATCTAGCAATGATCAACAACCGACTTGGCAGAGCTTGAATTATTTTTTATAAGAAGAATGTGCAAATATTGTACAATCCAGGTGTGCAAATCTTAGAGACTTACCCATGAAGACTCAGACCTGTAATCACTGCCAAAGGTGATTCTAACATGTATTGACTCAGGGTTGTGAATAATTATTTAAATTAGATATTTCTAAAAACATATACTGCACTTTGTCATTATGGGGTATTTTTTGTAGGTGGGTGAATTTAAAAAAATCTTTAAACCATTTTGAATTCAGGCAGTAATCAGGAAGTAAGGGGTATGAATACTTTCTGAAGACACTGTATGTAAGTTCATTTCTAACCTAAGCTTTAAAGAGAAATTTGATCAAAGGCCATTCTCCTGTTGCTAAAAAATACATCAGTTATTTTTTTATCCATTGAGCGTGAAGGTGAAAACGGGTAGTCCTATAGTTTTTCCAAGTTTTATTTTTTAGAATACACTAATTCAAGGGTTGTTTTACTATTGTTTGAGATTACTGGATACTACCCAGAGCCCAAATACACTTTACATCTCATTGGTCCAACAGAGCTGCTGCTACATCAATATCAACAAGTGACAGAAGGTACTGTATGTGATGCGACAAGATGTTCTTGCTGTTACCAAGCTTGCTCTTACCGAGTCCTCCCAAAGGCACAACAAGGAACAAACAGAATCAGAGCTGATCCCATATGTACGGCCAGAACTGGGGGACAACAAGACAACCAGTTGTGAACAACTAGGAAAACAGCGCACTCCTCCTCTGCCTGTACTCTGAGCTCTCAGACACCGCTGAAATGATAAGCTTGAGATTCACTCACCCAGATTCTGAGGCAGCCTAAACAAGATGGTGTTTCTCGCCTGTGGCAGAAACGACTCTTGGGGTTCAGAAAATATGATAAAATTAGGTTAGTTGGGGCTGGAGAAAGCACAATTAATGAATACCTATGGAATAAGATGTGGGAGAATCCTCCTGGAAGTGCCATATGTTAATGGCTTCAGGGAGACTAAACAAGGTACCACGCAAGATTTCTTAAAAATGTCTATTGGATCAACTCATGGGATCGTGTCAGTGGGAGTAGTGTTGCGTGCCGACAGGAAAATGATCCAGATGTGAAGAGAGTGGATCACTGAGTTGGGAGGATGACTGTCTGTCTCCACCTGTTTACTGTAGACTGATTATGAAACAGACCAGACATGACAGAGCAGTCGGATAACTTCCCCGATGACACGGGTTTCTCCTTTATGTCCTGATGGGGATTCTGCATGCACAGTTAAACCCACTTAAAGCAGCTCCATTTGGTTTACATGTACACCTGACTTTAATGTCAGGAAGGACACAGAGAGAGGTGGAGTTCATCTGTGTTACCCAGCTCGAATGGATGTCTATGGACGCCATTATACAGATGCTACAGCCTAGTCGCATAGTCCCCTTTATAGGGAGAGAAAGAGAGGCTTCCCTTCCATGAAGGAATGACAGACAGTTTAGCTCTTTGCATTTTCCAGGCATGTCATGAATATGACATTTGAATACTCCTCTGTACTCCAGTAGAGTGGGTTTGACCTCCGCTGACATTGTGCTCCCTCCACTTTGGAGAGTGTATGTGGAAGGTCATCCGCTGTCCATCTTTCAACGAGACGCATGCCACTGCCTTCTGGAATGCCGAGCTGGCTGCCGCTCTTCATCATGAGTACTGGCAGGAGCAATGTGAGTCAGCAACATTTCCCAGCCATCTAGGAATTCTCCAGGCCCCCGGATGGGAGATGCCTTGCCCCCCAGAGCCTCCTAGTAGAAGGGCATCTCTGTCAGAACTCCTCCATCTACTCCGTCTCCTCCATCCTCCCAGGTCTTCTGTCTGTCCCAACCTTAGAGGGTCCCACACGTGCCCTCCCAGCAGATGGACAGACAGATAGGCCGCGTCTGTGTGACAGACCCACAGCGGATCCTGCCGCTATGCTAATGGAGTCACGGCTATCAGGCGACGATGGTGACATCCTCCCATGCAGCTCGACTCACTCAGGGGACGGCCAGATGATCTTTATCACTTCTACTAACTGCCTTCATTTTTCACACTACAGCTTCATCGGTTATTGGATTCCTGGGTCGGATCACCGCTACAAGTTAGAGCAGAGCAGGGCCATCACCAGGCTATATGGGAAATTGAGTGCAGTGCCTTAAGCCATATAGAATGATGTACTGTAGTGAGTCATAGCTAGGGTTGCGGGAACGTTCAATAAATCCCATGGTTTTACTGAAGTACCGGTTGGAGTATTACCGGAATCAGGAGGGAATAAGTAGGACATCTGGAATCCTCCAACCAGGAATTCTGGAAAACCAGGGAATTTATTGAACGTTCTCAGAATGTTGCAACTCCCAGTCATAGCTAGAGGTGTAATTTAGACCTTCATTGATGCATTTTTATTGTTGTGTGTTGTTTGAATGGCGCCAGTGAACTTAAACTTCTGAAAGAGTCGATTGAGAGTCCTATAGCCACACCTGGTCTAACTGCTCTAACTTTCACATGGTGGTGTTAATGCAGGGAGGAACAGAGTGATCCTGCTAATAATTTGACCTCAATAACTTTTCTCTCAATAATTTATTTCCCCTCTAAGCATCGATTAAAGCCATTTAGGAGGATCATTACCATTCTGACCTGATGATGGAGCGTTATAAAAATATACTTGACAGACAGTTGGAGATTCAGTGGATGAATCAACGTAATAAAAGTGCAAGACATCCATCATCTCTCCAATTACCTTTCAGACCTAATAAGAACAAGTCACAGAAAAGGTCAAGGTTGCTTTGGCGTGCGTGTGTCTGTCGGCCACAAATGGCCCAGGAAGTCCAACAGTTTTTTGCCAAATGCTTGGGTTCATTGTGCTTGTCCTTTAGTGACGGGGCAATTCAAGCACTCAAAGGGAATGCCAAAACGCTACTCTGTCACAGACAAGTGGCTCTGAACACTCCTAAATCATCTCCTAAATAGCCCTACCTGTGACAGACTCTGCAATCAGAGAGGAAAAACATTTGACAAATTAGCTAGAGCCAATTTAATAATGTACACAGGATTGCTTCTTGGCAAGCAATAATTGAGTCCTGTGATAAACATAAATGTCACACACAACATTGTGCTAAAATAACCCTAAACCTTTCCTTTCCTTCTCGAGACATAGTTACTCACTATGGCACATTCAACATCTCAAGTAGCTTGTTATATTATGTCAACTATAACGTTAAAGGGGTATCAGCAGTTGAAACAATAATGTTTTATTCCCCACCACTGTTTTAGTAAAAAACTAAGAAATGTGGCAGGAGGGAGCAATGTAACCACTCTCACATTCAAAAACAGAGCTATGGATACAAGGACTGACCATCCACGATATCAAGATTATATTTTTGATCATGTTTTGAGGCTATATAGGGTTTGATTACATTTACTTTGTTAGCAAACATTGGAGTAAAACAAGCTTATATTTTGGGTTCTGATGGGGTACAACAGTTGAACTAAGCTCATGAGGCATTTTATACGTTTAATTATTGGGTACATAGAATGTATGTGAAGTACATAAATGTAGGTTGCAACTGCAGATGTCCCCTTTAAGTGCTCCAGATAAGACCATAAACGGTTCATGCTATCCATTTCCTGTTTTTGGAAAGTGGTACGTCACGCCAGCCCTCCTCCCCTCAAATGAACAACTGCATGGAGCCATCATCAAATGGATCAACAGTAGTATTGCATCTGTACAAATGGAATGGATATGGATTCCTCTTTCCTTTGAAATAATGCAAATATTTGTCAACTTATAATTGGCTGTAACTAAAGAGGAAACTTAACTTAATTTGTTTTAGCCAAAGCCTTGTTTCACTACAATTATTAACTGTTTCTTCATGCTAGGTTTCAGAATAAGTTCAAAAGCCATAAATTAGCTTTCGACTTACTTACATCTCCACCCTTTTAAATGGAGAAAACTTTTTCTTGCAGGATAAACATGATTTTCTAATTCTAAAGACCATATTCGTGTACGTCAGCGTGACACTTTGATAAGCTCAGACAAGCATTCCACCCGAACAAATCATGCTAGTGAATCTTCAGGCCGAGCAGTCATTACTTAGCCAACACATCCTACCATTACATTCAAAAGATAAAGTACTGTACTGTAGCCTATAAGAAAAGACATGTTAGTACAGAATTCACTCCATGTTTAAGAACATACTTAGTTCTCTTTGTCCCAGGTGGAAACATAAGACAGACACAACATTTTAGAATTTAAACATAGCCTACGTTATCCTCCCAAACGCTTAGCATGTGTCTAAATGAAGCTGAGGCAAGCTCAAACTGATCACAAGGCCCCAGAACACAACACACACTAACATGTACTATATCTGTCTGATGAACTGGCACACAGTGGGTAAAAATCTTGAGCTAGTAATTAGCTTCAGTCTGCTGTACATTACCCCAGGATCTGGAGCAGAGACGATGGATCAGCAGACAGGACAGTCAGCTAGGTTACAGAGACAGTCACAGCAGGCAATGAGGAGGGGGAGAGAGATAAAGACATTATGTTAAGAAGATGCTGAAAGCCATCCTGTGAATGTCCTCAGTCTTTTATCTTTCGCTGGGATGAATGGAATAGAAGGCTTAGCAAAGATGACAATCACTTAGTTCTGTTTCTATTTCCATTGCTGTCTTGAAAACAAATGTGTATCACAAATTATACTGGAACTATCAGGCTGAAGGAGATGATTATAAAGGGGCTGTTGAATTAGCCATCATAAATGCAACTTAGAGAGCTGTTTTACAGAATCCCTCAAATCTCCATTCCTGTGTCCTGCCCTCTGGCCAGTGTTAATAACATTTATTTTGGAAGTGGATTCTAAATGTATTGTGAGGCCTTGATGCCATGAAATATGGTCGCTACAATAAAATGTCAAATCTATTTGGGAAGTGCAGGATGGACGATATAATAGTCTTTAGGACAAAGATTAATGTCCCTTTGAAGTGTTCATAAAGAATGCGAGGAGGAAAAGAGAGAGAGAGATGGGGGGGTGCATTTGGAATATGATTAAATTATGCCTTGGATTTACCTCCTGAGTGCATTCTCATGTTCGACACCTTGAATTACACCCCTCCGGTCATTACCAAAGCTACTCAAGGAAATCTATTCATTTGCTTTTTTAATATTGATTTGTTGTGGCTGCCCCTCTTCAGGCATTTCTCCCACCGGGGAATAAGGTTACTGATCTCTAGAACCAGAGGTATCCAGGTTCTGGATTGGTCTGTAAATCTTTATGATCCCTATGGTTACTGGGTCTCAAAAACAGAGGACACTCTCTCTAAGGTGGACCGTGCAGCAATACACATCACACACTCATCACACAGCAATATAATACCTCCACATCAACATATCATAAAACGAGGAGGCTATGTTGTGTTTTACCATGCTTCAATGTTCAGTGGATGCTAGGGTAGGCTACAGGGAGCCATGTCCATCCATCCCTATGAGTGCTGCTTCACAGACACACTCCCAGTAATGAGGCTGTATATGGAGCAGCCTGGCCGTCTACTTCTTCTGTTCTACTAACTATTTCTCTCTCTCTCTCTCTCTCTCTCTCTCTCTCTCTCTCTCTCTCCCTCTCTCTTTCTGTCTCTCTTTCTCTCTCTCTCTCTCTCTCTCTCTCTCTCCCTCTCTTTCCCTCTCTCTCTCTCTCTCTCTCTCTCTCTCTCTCTCTCTCTCTCTCTCTCTCTCTCTCTCCCCCCCCTCTCTCTCTCTCTCTCTCTCTCAATTCAATTAAATTCAAGGGGCTTTATTGGCATGGGAAACATGTGTTAACATTGCCAAAGCAAGTGAGGTAGATAATATACAAAAGTGAAATAAACAATAAAAATGAACAGTAAACATTACACATACAGAAGTTTCAAAACAATTAAGACATTACAAATGTCATATTATATATATATATACAGTGTTGGAACAATGTACAAATGGTTAAAGTACACAAGGGAAAATAAATAATTGTTTTCGAATTCTTTGTGGATCTGTGTAATCTGAGGGAAATATGTCTCTCTAATATGGTCATACATTGGGCAGGAGGTTAGGAAGTGCAGCTCAGTTTCCACCTCATTTTGTGGGCAGTGAGCACATAGCCTGTCTTCTCTTGAGAGCCATGTCTGCCTACGGCAGCCTTTCTCAATAGCAAGGCTATGCTCACTGAGTCTGTACATAGTCAAAGCTTTCCTTAAGTTTGGGTCAGTCACAGTGGTCAGGTATTCTGCCACTGTGTACTCTCTGTTTAAGGCCAAATAGCATTCTAGTTTGCTCTGTTTTTTTGTTAATTCTTTCCAATGTGTCAAGTAGTTATCTTTTTGTTTTCTCATGATTTGGTTGGGTCTAATTGTGCTGTTGTCCTGGGGCTCTGTGGGGTGTGTTTGTGTTTGTGAACAGAGCCCTAGGACCAGCTTGCTTAGGGGACTCTTCTCCAGGTTCATCTCTCTGTAGGTGATGGCTTTGTTATGGAAGGTTTGGGAATCGCTTCCTTTTAGGTGGTTGTAGAATTTAACGGCTCTTTTCTGGATTTTGATAATTAGTGGGTATCGGCCTAATTCTGCTCTGCAGAATGAATTGTTTTCATTGAGTAAATGTACGAGTCTGCTGTTAATGATAATGCAGAGGATTTCCCCAAGGTTACTGTTGACGCATATTCCACGGTAGTTATTGGGGTCAAATTTGTCTCCAAATTTGGTGATCAGTCCTTGGTTCCAAATATTGGGGAAGATGCCAGAGCTAAGGATGATGTTAAAGAGTTTTAGTATAGCCAATTGGAATTTGTTGTCTGTATATTTGATCATTTCATTAAGGATACCATCAACACCACAGGCCTTTTTGGGTTGGAGGGTTTTTATTTTGTCCTGTAACTCATTCAAGGTAATTGGAGAATCCAGTGGGTTCTGGTAGTCTTTAATAGTTGATTCTAAGATTTGTATTTGATTATGTATATGTTTTTGCTCTCCAAAAAGATTGGAGAAGTGGTTTACCCATACATCTCCATTTTGGATAGATAATTATTCGTGTTGTTGTTTGTTTAGTTTTTTTTACAATTTTCCCAGAAGTGGTTAGTGTCTATGGATTCTTAAATTACATTGAGCTGATTTCTGAGGTGCTGTTCCTTCTTTTTCCGTAGTGTATTTCTGTATTGTTTTAGTGATTCACCATAGTGAAGGCGTAGACTCAGGTTTTCCGGGTCTCTATGTTTTTGGTTGGACAGGTTTCTCAATTTCTCTTAGTGAGCATCTCATTCTCCCTCTCTCTTTCTCTCTCCCTCTCACATTCCCTACTTTTTTATTTATTCCTGCCCTAATGTCTTTCCATAATGATAGTGGCAGAGCACAGAGCATCTCTCTGGGGGTCTGTCTGCATGTGGAATGGCAGCATTCTCTACTTTACCGTGGACTGCTAAACACATTATTGAACATCCGCTTGATTTATCCACCTGTTATTGGAGGTCTTTTAACCATTTGTTCTCACAGCTGAAGCAAAATGGTGTTCCTCTGTGATCTGTCGTGTTGCAGTGGGGGTCATCCATGAGTGGTGCAAGTCTTAAGTGACAATTTGGGAATTGGTCGACACGTGACAGATGTCACTGCCATCAGAATATCACCACGTTAGTTTGACCTTTTTATTTGAACATGTCACGTGCTGTAATGTTCTTCATCTAAACATATGATAGCCTCAGACCTCCATACCTCAGTGTCTCCTTCTGGAGATATGGTCCTTCCGAACTTCAGTATGAGAGTATCGAGACAATCCGACCAGCACCCCAATCCTCTTCCTGTCAAGCTAAGTGCAGTCTCACTGCTTGGTCATTGCCTTTTTCCAAATGTGACAGTATTCAACAGAGGAGAATGGAGGCCTTAGCAGGCCTAGAGCACTGCAATTATTGAATGCCATTTTTTATGGAATCAGGCTGTTAGATGCTGGCACACAGTAAGGTTTCTTCATGTCTGAGAAGGTGGTGAGGCGCATCGATAGAAGAACAACAAAGAAAAACCAATATGGGGCCTTTGAGTCCAACCATATGGCCGGTAATAGCCTATAGCAGGAAATTGAAAGCAGGAGATACGGACAATGTTTTAACCAGCTTAATACTACCTCTTTGAGATTCAATTTCTTTTTTCAAAAGACATCAGGTGAGAGTATCAACGTTGTCTATTTATTACGACTAGGCCTTATCATTGTAATGCATTATGGAAACTACAAAAGTAGTCTATGTATGTTTTGAAGAATAATGAGTAAAGAAAATTGGACCATGTCATAAAAACACTCAAGGGTGAATTACAGAATACTTAGCACCTCTAGAGCAAAATAATATACACTGAAAAAATATAAACGCAACATGTAAAGTGTTATATTTCATATGCTGAAATAAAATTCTCAAATGTTGTGCACAAATTTGTTCACATCCCTGTTAGTGACCATTTCTCCTTTACCAAGCTAATCCATTCACCAGACAGGTGTGACATATGAAGAAGCTGATTAAACAGCATGATTATTACACATGTACACTTTGTGCTAGGGACAATAAAAGGCCACTCTAAAATGTGCAGTTTTGTCACACAACACCACAGATGTCTCACGTTTTGAGGGAGCATGTAATTGTCACGCTGACTGCAGGAATGTCCAACAGAGCTGTTGCCAGATAATGAAATGTTTATTTTACTACCAACGTCGTTTTAGAGAATTTGGATATACATCCACCTCCCAGGTATTTCTGTCTGTAATTAAGTTGGGAAAAACCCATTCCGATTGGCTGTGCCTGGCTCCCCTGTGGCTGGGCCTGGCACCCAAGTGGCTGGGCCTATGCTCTCCCAGGCCCACCCATTGCTGCGCCCCTGCTCAGTCATGTGAAATCCATAGATTATGGCCTAATTTATTTATTTTCAAGTTACTTATTTCCTTCTGTGAACTGTAAAAATGTTGAAATTGTTGAATGCTGGGTTTATAGTTTTGGTATAGTATAGATAAATTAACCTAAATGTGTTTGAAATTAACATATCTCGGTTGGGAATGCTATGAAATGCTCATTTGACACCTTCCACTGTTTTATTGTTAATTCCTTGTCCAAAATCCAGATATCTTATTTTCAAGCAAGACAATTACTGCAATTTACCTCAACAAATGGTGATACTCATCATTAAGTTTCCTCTCTCCATTTTGGCTATGATAATTATACTATTACAGTGCATTCGGGAAGTATTCAGACCCTTTTCCTTTTTCCACATCCTTTTTCCACGTTACGTCCACGTTACGTTACAGCCTTATTCTAAAATTGACATTAAATAAAAACATGTCTTCATCCTGCTACATACAATACCCCATAACGACAAAGTGAAAACAGGTTTTTATAAATGTTTGCTAATAAAAATTTTAAAATAGAAATAGGTTATTTACATTAGTATTCAGACCCTTTGCTATGAGACTCGAAATTGAGCTCAGGTGCATCTTGTTTCCATTGATCATTCTTGAGATGTTTCAACAACTTGATGGGAGTCCACCTGTGGTGAATTCAATTAATTAGACATGATTTTGAATGGCACACACCTGTCTATATATAAGGTTCCACAGTTAACAGTGCATGTTAGAGCAGAAACCAAGCCTCAAAGTCGAAGGAATTGTCCGTAGAGCTCTGAGACAGGATCATGTTGAAGCACAGATATGGGAAAGGTTATGAAAAAATGTATGCTGCACTGCAGGTCCCAAAGAACACAGTGGCCTCCATCATTCTCATATTCTTATCGGCAGACTCAGTAGCCTCGGTTTTTCTAATGACTGCCTTGCCTGGTTCACCAACTACTTTGCAGACAGAGTTCAGTGTGTCAAATCGGAGGGCATGTTGTCCGGTCCTCTGGCAGTCTCTATGGGGGTGCCACAGGGTTCAATTCTCGGGCCAACTCTTTTCTCTGTACCTGTATATATCAATGATTTTGCTCTTGCTGCGGGCGATTCCCTGATCCACCTCTACTCAGACGACACCATTCTGTATACTTCTGGCCCTTCCTTGGACACTGTGCTATCTAACCTCCAAACGAGCTTCAGTGCCATGCAACACTCCTTCTGTGGCCTCCAACTGCTCTTAAACGCTAGTAAAACCAAATGCATGCTTTTAAACTGTTCGCTGCCTGCACACGCATGCCCGACTAGCATCACCACCCTGGATGGTTCCGACCTAGAATATGTGGACATCTATAAGTACCTAGGTGTCTGGCTAGACTGTAAACTCTCCTTCCAGACTCATATCAAACATCTCCAATCCAAAATCAAATATAGAATCGGCTTTCTATTTTGCAACAAAGCCTCCTTCACTCACACCGCCAAACTCACCCTAGTAAAACTGACCATCCTACCAATCCTCGACTTCGCCGATGTCATCTACAAAATAGCTTCCAATACTCTACTCAGCAAACTGGATGCAGTTTATCACAGTGCCATCCGTTTTGTTACTAAAGCACCTTATACCACCCACCACTGCGACCTGTATGCTCTAGTCGGCTGGCCCTCACTACATATTCGTTGCCAGACCCACTGGCTCCAGGTCATCTACAAGTCCATGCTAGGTAAAGCTCTGCCTTATCTCAGTTCACTGGTCACGATGGCAACACCCACCCGTAGCACGCTTTCCAGCAGGTGTATCTCACTGATCATCTCTAAAGCCAACACCTAATTTGGCCACCTTTCCTTCCAGTTCTCTGCTGCCTGTAACTGGAACGAATTGCAAAAATCGTTGAAGTTGGAGACTTTTATCTCCCTCACCAACTTTAAATATCTGCTATCTGAGCAGCTAACCAATCGCTGCAGCTGTACATAGTCCATCGGTATATAGAACACCCAATTTACCTACCTCATCCCCATACTGTTTTTATTTATTTACTTTTCTGCTCTTTTGCACAACAGTATCTCTACCTGCACATGACCATCTGATCGTTTAACACTCCAGTGTTAATCTGCTAAATTGTAATTATTCGCCTACCTCCTCATGCCTTTTGCACACAATGTATATAGACTCCTTTTTTTTCTTTTTTTTTTCTACTGTGTTATTGACTTGTTTATTGTTTACTCCATGTGTAACTCTGTGTTGTTGTCTGTTCACACTGCTATGCTTTATCTTGGCCAGGTCGCAGTTGTAAATGAGAACTAGTTCTCAACTAGCCTACCTGGTTAAATAAAGGTGAAATAAAACATAAAAAATGGAAGAAGTTTGGAACCACAAAGAATCTTCCTAGAGCTGGCCACCCGGGAAAACTGAGCAATCGGGGGGAGAAGGGCCTTGGTCAGGGATGTGACCAAGAACCCGATGGTCACTCTGACAGAGCTTCAGAGTTCCTCTGTGGAGATGGGAGAACCTTCCAGAAGGACAACCATCTCTGCAGCACCTCACCAATCAGACCTATATGGTAGAGTGGCCAGTTGGAAGCCACTCCTCAGTAAAAGGCACATGACAGCCGGCTTGGAGTTTGCCAAAAGGCACCTAAAGGACTCTCAGACCATGAGAAACAAAATTCTCTGGTCTGATGAAACCAATATTAAACTCTTGGCCTGAATGACAAACGTCACGTCTGGAGGAAACCTGGCACCATTCCTACGGTGAAGCATGGTGGTGGCAGCATCATGCTGTGGGGATGTTTTTCAGCGGAAGGGACTGGGAGACTAGTCAGGGTCGAGGGAAAGATGAGCAAAGTACAGAGATCCTTGATGAAACCTACTCCAGCGCGCTCAGGACCTCAGACTGGGGCGAAGGTTCACCTTCCAACATGACAAAAACCCTCAGCACACAGCCAAGACAACGCAGAGTGGCTTTGGGACAAGTCTCTGAATGTCCTTGATTGGCCCAGCCAGAGCTTAGACTTGAGCCCGATCGAAAATCTCTGGAGAGACGTGAAAATAGATGTGCAGCGACACATCTGGCCTGACAGAGGTTGAGAGGATCTGCAGAGAAGAATGGGAGAAACTCCCCAAATACAGGTGTGCCAGACTTGTAGCGTCATAACCAAAAAGACTCAAGACTAATCGCTGCCAAAGGTGCTTCGACAAAGTACTTAGGGTCTGAATATTTATGTAAATTTGATATTTCCGGGGGGGTTTTAAGTACATTTGCAAAAATGTCTGAAAACCTGTTTTGGCTTTTTCATTATGGGGTATTGTGTGTAGATTGACGAGGGGGGGAAAACGATGTAATCAATTTTAGAATAAGGCTATAATGTAACAAAATGTGGAAAAAGTAAAGGGGTCTGAATACTTTCCAAATGCACTGTACTGTATATAAATTATGTCACATCAATATTTGGGGAGGCTGAATAACCCTGTAAACCAATAACATTTTATAGGTTGTATATTTTCTTGACACTTTGTACTAAAGTATTGTACATTTTTCTATTGATTTCAATGATACTTGTCAGTATTATAGCAGAATAAAGGCGTTCACTTCAAAGGACAATGAGTGTCTGTCTACAGTATTGTAAAAATACGTTTGGGCACATTTCTGAGACCGAGAGCCCAAATATTGGGTAGATGTAGGGCCATTATCCTGCTGGTTCAGGCAGATGAGACCTAATTCACCCTGAGTATGATGTTGTGCTGCGGATGTCCTGCGGTGATGTGCCTCCTTGCTTTTGATGATAATGGTGTGTTGGGCCCTTATTGGCCTGTCAGCCATTACATATGTGCTGCTCATCTCCTGTAGATCACCCTCAGGCTGCAGCAGCTCCCTGCTTCTCTGCCTGCATCTCTGCCTGCCTTGCACTACCCATCTCCCTGCCTGCTTGCCTTTCTGCCTGCCTCTGCCTTTCTGCCTATCTCTCTGCCTGCCTCTGCCTGTCTCTCTGCCTGCCTCTCTGCCTGTCTCTGTGCCTACCTCTCTGCCTGTCTCTGTGCCTGCCTCTGTCTCTCTGCCTTTCTCTCTGCCTGCCTGCCTGCCTGCCGCTCCTCCTCCCCTTCCTCCAGCACTACAGCCGGAGCCAAGTACCAAGTGCAGCCCCCCTGGTCAGCTAGTGGCACCATAAGCCCACAATGCCCTGGGCTGGAGATGGATGCTTATTTAGAACTGACACGCCGGGATACGGGGAAGCTTTGCAATAGCAAAGCATTTGCTAATCAAAATCCCATCACTAGTTTCCCTTTGATTTCCCCAAAGTCTGTGTCTCTCTCAGACTGGTGTTTTTCAGTGGCCATGACTGATGGGGTGTGGCGGGAGTCGGCTGGCGGCAGGTGATGAATTAGGGGGATATGTGAGAGGAGAGCTGATCGGTCGGTCGTGAGCTGTAATTTTATTAACTGCAGCCTCGTGATGCATCGTCCTCCCTGACTCTGTCTGCTGCGTAAACAAAGCTTTAGAAAAACACAGGGCCTGGATGATGGGGTTGTTAACGTCCTGCTGAACAACCCCCCTTCCCTAAAGAGCATACAACACTAATGTGATATATTTCCTTGAGTTCAACCTTGATACCCAGGGAGATGATGGGCCACAGTTGTATTGAGAGGGTTTGGGTGAATACAGACCATACAGGTTGTGCTCTAGGGTGGCTAAATCAGTGTGGTTTTGTCATAGGTATCACAGCCTGATCTGTTTCACCTGTCCTTATGCTTGTCTCCACCCCCTCCAGGTGTCGCCCATCTTCCTCATCATCCCCTATATATTTATACCTGTGTTTTCTGTCTGTCTGTGCCAGTTTGTCTTGTTTGTTCAAGCCAACCGGAGTTTTGTGTCTCAGAGCATACTTTTTCAAGTTTCTCTTTTCTCGTCCTCCTGGTTTTGACTCTTACCTGTCCTGACTCCGAGCCCGCCTGCCTGACCACTCTACTTGACCCTGAGCCTGCATGCCGACCTGTACCTTTGCCCCCCTCTGGATTTCTGACCTCTGCCTGGGCCTGCCTGCCACCCGGTACCGTTGCCCCACCTCTGGTTTACTGACCCCTGCCTGCCTTGTCTATTGCCTGCCCCTTTTGGAATATTAAACTATTGTTTATTTGACGTGGTCTGCATCTGGGTCTTACCTTCACACCTGATAGTAAGCATCCTTGATTCTCTCTGGATTTGATTCTCCCTCTCCCATACACTCTTAGAAAAAAGGGTTCTTCGGGCTATTCCCATAGGTGAACCCTTCTTGCTTCCATGCAGAACCCTCTGTGGAAAAGGTTTTACATGGAACCAAAAAGAGTTCTACCCAGAAGCAAAAAGTGTTCTTCAAAGGGTTCTCCTATGGGGATGGCCAAAGAACTCATTTAGGTTCTAGATAGGAAAAAGAAAGGTGGCAAGAGTGTAAGGTCAATGTCCATACATCTAAGTTGTCACTCTATGCAGAGATGTCCATTCTTCCCTCTCTTCTCAGACCATAATGCATTATTCCATCATCTCAGCGTTCCCCTTGGGTTGCCAAGAATATTACCGACATAAGTATTCCATAAACGATTAAAGCTGATGCATCGACTCTGGGAAGCTCTGGGTTTGGAGAACCAATGGATTTTACAAAACACCTTTTTTCATATATTTAAATGTGAGTTTGTTCTTCGTTTGTACAAAGATCTGTCTTTGACAGGTACTGCTGTCATCAGCACCTACACACTGTTCTACTGATGTCATCAGCACCTACACACTGTTCTACTGATGTCATCAGCACCTACACACTGTTCTACTGATGTCATCAGCACCTACACACTGTTCTACTGCTGTCATCAGCACCTACACACTGTTCTACTGCTGTCATCAGCACCTACACACTGTTCTTCTGATGTCATCAGCATCGACACCATGTTCTACTGATGTCATCAGCACCTACACCCTGTTCTACTGATGTCATCAGCACCTACACACTGTTCTACTGCTGTCATCAGCACCTACATACTGTTCTACTGCTGTCATCAGCACCTACACACTGTTCTACTGCTGCCATCAGCACCTACACACTGTTCTACTGCTGTCATCAGCACCTACATACTGTTCTACTGCTGTCATCAGAACCTACACACTGTTCTACTGCTGTCATCAGCACCTACATACTGTTCTACTGCTGTCATCAGCACCTACACACTGTTCTACTGCTGTCATCAGGACCTACACACTGTTCTACTGCTGTCATCAGCACCTACACACTGTTCTACTGCTGTCATCAGCACCTACATACTGTTCTACTGCTGTCATCAGCACCTACACACTGTTCTGCTGTCATCAGCACTTACACCCTGTTCTACTGATGTCATCAGCACCTACACCCTGTTCTACTGCTGTCATCAGCACCTACACCCTGTTCTACTGCTGTCATCAGCACCTATGCACTGTTCTACTGCTGTCATCTGCACCTACACACTGTTCTACTGCTCTCATCAGCACCCACATACTGTTCTACTGCTGTCATCAGCACCTACACACTGTTCTACTGCTGTCATCAGCACCTACACACTGTTCTACTGCTGTCATCAGCACCTACACACTGTTCTACTGCTGTCATCAGCACCTACACACTGTTCTACTGCTGTCATCAGCACCTACATACTGTTCTACTGCTGTCATCTGCACCTACACACTGTTCTACTGCTGTCATCAGCACCTACACACTGTTCTACTGCTATCATCAGCACCTACACACTGTTCTACTGATGTCATCAGCACCTATGCACTGTTCTACTGCTGTCATCAGCACCTACACACTGTTCTACTGCTGTCATCAGCACCTACACACTGTTCTACTGCTGTCATCAGCACCTACATACTGTTCTACTGCTGTCATCAGCACCTACACACTGTTCTACTGCTGTCATCAGCACCTACACACTGTTCTACTGCTGTCATCAGCACCTACACACTGTTCTACTGCTGTCATCAGCACCTACACACTGTTCTACTGCTGTCATCAGCACCTACATACTGTTCTACTGCTGTCATCAGCACCTACACACTGTTCTACTGCTGTCATCTGCACCTACACACTGTTCTACTGCTGTCATCAGCACCTACACCCTGTTCTACTGCTGTTATCAGCACCTACACCCTGTTCTACGGATGTCATCAGCACCTATGCACTGTTCTCCTGCTGTCATCTGCACCTACACACTGTTCTACTGCTGTCATCAGCACCTACATACTGTTCTACTGCTGTCATCAGCACCTACACACTGTTCTACTGCTATCATCAGCACCTACACCCTGTTCTTCTGATGTCATCAGCACCTCCACACTGTTCTACTGCTGTCATCAGCACCTACACACTGTTCTACTGCTGTCATCAGCATCTACATACTGTTCTACTGCTGTCATCTGCACCTACACACTGTTCTACTGCTGTCATCAGCATCTACATACTGTTCTACTGATGTCATCAGCACCTCCACACTGTTCTACTGCTGCTATGCAGAGCTTTGATGAAAACGATTATTATTTTATCTCCGGAGGGCTGGTTTCACTAAAATGAACAAAATCATCACGTCACAGTCTGCTCGGCAACGTTAATATCAATAAATTATTATCCTAAGATCACTCGATGATTAGTCTAGCTCCATTAGAAAAATAAAAAATGATTCAAATATAGTATATAATACAGTCTACAAACAGTTTTTCATCATCAGTTGTGCTGATCAGCCCTGTAATCAGACCACTCATCATTATGGCTCCTCTTGGCATAAAGAGGAGCCAGACAGTTTTTTATATACTGTATATATTGAAAGAGAGAGTATCTCTTGAAACAGCCATCAGAGAGCTTCGGCATGACCTGTTTATGCCAAAAGGAGCCTTAATGATGAGTGGGTCTGATTACAGGGCTGATCAGCACAACTGACGATGAATAACTGTTTGACTGTATTCCTGAGAAAATGCCTGTCACTGTTGATCAACATTTACAGTGCCGTTCATTTCCCAAACCGCATCCAAATTAATGACAGTCATGAATAATGCATTAGTAGGCCCAATGTAAGCCTCTTAGCGTACTGATTTGAGTGAGTAAATATTTAGTGTATCCATATAGTGTTTCCAATGGCTCTATACAGCATAGGGCCTATTCCCTGTTCTAATACTCAATACATTGTTTTAGTGCCTCTTCAGTCAAGTTTACTCATCAGCACAGAAATATCACTATTGTGAGACATTTTGCATGTCCATTATGTTTTTGTTTTGGGAAATTGACTGTAGGTCAGGAATCAAGCAGCTATCTGCATTCAGTCCAGCTATCTTGAGGCCACTGTGCTATACTGTACTATGATGATCCCACAACTGCAGGTTGTTAATCAGTGAATCAGGTAATCAGTATATTGACAAAAAGTTGTATTTGTTTTTTCTGATGTCATCAAACGTTAGTATTCTCACGGTTAGCAGGAACTTGTAAATGTTTCCCTTTGGGACCAGTGAATTACTGTGATTTTATCTCTCTAGTAGTGGGATTAGAGGAGTCATGAGGCTATCATGCATGTCACACACTCCTGCCTTTAATCAAGGAGGGGACGCACTCTCCCACTTTGTCCCCTCATTACTTACACTAGATCAACCTGCCAATCGTCCTCTGTCCTCCTGTCCACTGCAGTGCTGACTCCACTAACAAATGGGTGTCTGAGGATCTGCCTGCAGGACCCAGACCCACACTGTGATTAGAGGGGTGTGTGTGCCCAGTCCGTAGACTAAATCAGTCCTTCAGGTTGAATTTTAAATCATGTGTCGATGATACCACAGATTACGTTCAGGAGATGAGTAACTTTGCATTTTTCTTTTGCTGGTGGAATAAGTTTGTGTGTATGTAGATAGATATGTACTATGTACATACATTGGTCTGAATGTTGCATTTTTTTACCATCAATGAGCGCGAAGCTGTCTGCCTCGAAAAAACCCAACATGCAAATAGGGGGAGCCAGATGACTTCATGGATCTCTCTACTTCTGTACTGAAATAAGATACTGCTGATCCCTCCCTTTTCAACAGGATGAAGATACAACGTGAAGCAGCATCTGTTCAGCTTTCTCAGCTTTGTAGTGTCCGCAAATATATTAATCACGTTCTATATGACCCCAAATTAATTAAATAAAGGAGGGAGAATTAGTAAGTAAATGGTAGTAGCTGAAGGAAGAATGGTGAAACAGACAGATAAGATAAGTTACACACACAATCATTTAGCTGTAATGGTATTCAGGTGTTGCTTTCTGCGCCTAATTTATTTACTAAATAAAATGTGTGTAGAGCCTTGCAGTATTTGAATTGTATATCGCAGCCTCTGACGACTACCCTGTGAGTGACCACTGACTTGATGGATTCCTCTCATGGTAGGCAATAGCCTTCTTAACAAGACACCAGTAGTCCCTGGAATAAGAAATAATATTGTCACTCTCTGTATGTCTCCCCATTAGGAGCATTTAAATGTACAGTGCAGGACATTTGAGAAACTATCGGCAAGGATGTGTTTTAATGAAGAGCTTTACTTGACCCGAGATGGCCCTGCCGAGTTCGCCTGCTGTGAAGACTAATCTCCAATCATCAGCCATTCTAAACCATTATACCTCAGGGCCTCGTTGGAAACCAGGGTATCCATTTCTACATTAGTCACTTCAATGTCCAGATATGTTTGGTCAAAGGGCCCCAGAACTGAAGTTTAACTTCACATTATCACATAAATTGTGCAGCAGCATGTACCAGTGAAAACCTGGGTTTATACTGAGTTCATAGTACACTCTTAGGAAAAAGGATTCCAAAATGCCGTCCCCATAGGAGAACCCTTTTTGGGTCCAGGTAGAACCCTTTTTGGTTCCAGTTAGAACTGTTTTGTGTTCCATGTAGAACCCTCTGTGGAAAGGGTTCTACATTGAACCCAAAAGGTTTCTACCTGGAACCAAAAGGTGTTCTTCAAAGGGTTCTCCTATGGGGACAGCCAAAGAACCCTTTTCAGTTCTAGATAGAGAGTACTGGGATTGGATGCTGCTTTAAGGCACCATTTTGCGTCCATTCTCATTTCCTCCCACCCTAGTCGGTGGTGATGAATTCATCTTTATGGGGGCATGTCTTGTTTTATCCATTAGAACATAGTGGCGTACTGTGTAAGTGAGTCACTCTCCTGCTGACTACAGTGCTGTTAGTTCCTCTCCTCCGGAGGCTTGAAGCCCATCGCTTCCAGCCCACCACAGTCCAGTCCAGCAGGGCTCGCAGGTTGCATTACATCAACTGCAAGGCGGTGTCATGGAATAGAAAGGCCAGGGCAATAAAAAATGAAAGGCCCACATGCCTGACGTGATGTAGGCTCTCTCTCTCTCAACTGTAATGAGGGGTGGAATTACCAGGCACATTGGAGGGATTCTGACAGTCACCCTCTCTCCAAAGACAACCCTCTCATTGTCTAATGTAAATGAGAGTGGACCAGGAAGTGCTGTGCAACTAAATCCCACAGGCACATAAGGGGCTCTGCTAGCAACACAAAATGGTTATGACACTGTTATGACATATTTGTAATTAAAATGCATAACTGTGACAATAGCCAAAAGGTTTGGGTTATTTTTACACATGATCTCGTAACACAAACAAAAGAGAACCAGTCTTTGACCAAGGGGGGAATGGTTTCATTAGAAGATATAATCCGTCAACGTAAATAAGGATTTGTTCTTAACTGACTCGCCTGGATAAAAAATTATTATATTTATATGTCATTTGAATCATAACACTTACTGGTCTGGGTCCCAATCTGTGTTCCCAGTTTAAGGGCTACATGGATTCAAGTATGTCCACTTTCTTGTCATTAAGGGTATATCACACATTTTGTTTCCATGCCCGCCAACATCTCTACACGAGCGGGCAGGCAGATGATAAATTGGGACGTGTGCTTAATCTATTTTGGCAAGATTAGTTTCACTGCACTCTATTTGCGAAAGTATGTCTGACAGCATTTCGCCTTCACACCAGCTTTAAGAAGTGAAATATGCAATAGGCTTTGCTGTCATAGCCCTGCAATCTCATTTCAACCACGTGTGGATTAGTAACACTCCCAAACGGTGTCACATCAGACAAGCCCTATATCAGCGGTTCTCAAAAGGCAGGATTTCCAATATCCTGAGAAAAAAAAATGCTCTTATAATATCGTCTTTGTATCTCAAAATCATTGTAATGTGGCTAACCTTAAAAATCTATTAAATGGTAATACAGGATAAACATACCCACTTAATATGTTAAAAACAGGTACCTAGCGGACTGACATCAATATCACTGCTACGGCAAATCAGCAGTGATTGTCCGAGAGGTGAGTTTATCGTCTCTACCTCGTGTTAAGAGGAGAGTTCAGACCACTTTAAATGTAAGCTGCAGCTTTACGTCTCTCTGGTCTGATATGTTCATTTCGTGACAAAAATGTATGCAGTTTCTTCGAGAGGGGCGGTTCCATCAGGCTGACACGCTCTAAACTCAGCAAAAACAGAAACCTCCTCTCACTGTCAACTGCGTTTATTTTCAGCAAACTTGACGTGTAAATATTTGTATGAACATAACAAGATTCAACAACTGAGACAAGTTCCACAGACATGTGACTAACAGTAATGGAATAATGTGTACCTTAACAAAGAGTGGTCAAAATCAAAAGTAACAGTCAGTATCAGTAGGATGTAGGATGTCAGTAGGATGTCTTCCCAGTAACGCACAGCGTTGAGATTGCCTGCAATGAAAACAAGCTCAGTCCGATAATGCTGTGACACACCAGACCATGACGGACCCTCCACTTTCAAATCGATCCCGCTTCAGAGTACAGGCCTCGGTGTAACACTCATTCTTTCGATGATAAACGCGAATCCGACCATCACCCCTGGTGAGAAAAAACCACGACTCGTCAGTGAAGAGCACTTTTTGCCAGTCCTGTCTGGTCCAGCGACGGTGGGTTTGTGCCAATAGGCAACGTTGTTGCCGGTGATGTCTGGTGAGGACCTGCCTTACAACAGGCCTACATGCCCTCAGTCCAGCCTCTCTCAGCCTATTGTGGACAGTCTGAGCACTGATGGAGGGATTGTGCGTTCCTGGTGTAACTCGGGCAAGTGTTGTTGCCATCCTGTACATGTCCCGCAGGTGTGATGTTCTTATGTACCGATGCGGGTGTTGTTACACGTGGTCTGCCACTGCGAGGATGATCAGCTGTCCATCCTGTCTCTCTGTAGTGCTGTCTTAGGCATCTCACAGTACAGACATTGCAATTTATTGTCTTGGCCACATCTGCAGTCCTCATGCCTCCTTGCAGCATGCCTAAGGCACGTTCACACAGATGAGCAGGGACCCTGGGCATCTTTCTTTTGGTGTTTTTCAGAGTCAGTAGAAAGGCCTCTTTAGTGTCCTAAGTTTTCATAACTGGGACCTTAATTGCCTACCGTCTGTAAGCTGTTAGTGTCTTAACGACCGTTCCACAGGTGCATGTTCATAAATTGTGGGAAACAGCATGGGAAACGGTGTTTAAACCCTTTACAATGAAGATCTGTGAAGTTATTTAGATTTTTACAAATTATCTTTGAAAGACAGGGTCCTGAAAAAGGGATGCTTCTTTTTTTAGCTGAGTTTATGATCTCACTCGGGGGTGTGACTTGTCACTTGTGCAAAGTTATGTACAACTTTTATCTCTTATAGTTTCTCAAATCACATCCCTCTCTTTACAAAAACACTTTCATTATTTTTCATATGTCATGCACAACGCATAGGATGGACACTTCACACATGTAGTGTGTATACTTTCCAAGTTAAAGTATTTTCTTTATAAAAATGTTAATGACATCACAAAATTACAAACAAAATTCCCCACGTTCTATGTTAGAAATATTGTTCCAGTATTGGCTTTAGAACATGTTAGAGTTTCGGCGGTAAAAGCCTCTTGAAACAAAGGTACATTCCTTTGGTGAATTTGGGGAGTAGAGGGCTGACCATAGAGGGCTGTTTATTCTGTATGGTGGTTGGGGCGTGACAATGACTTGGTTGGGTTATCTAGGTGATTTATGATTTATGTTGGCCTGGTATGGTCCCAATCAGAGGCAGCTGTTTATCATTGTCTCTGATTGGGGATCATATTTAGGGAGCCATTTCCCCATTGTGATTTGTGGGATCTTGACTATGACTATGTATAGTTGCCTGTGAGCATTATATTAGCATCATGTTTCGTTTATTCGTTTTATTGCTTTTGTTCTTTGAGTTTTCTCTTCCTAATAAAAGAGATGGAAACATACCATGCTGCATCTTGGTCCAATCATTATGACGATCGTGACAGGGAGGGAGACTTGAATCTTCTCTCCTTGATTTACAACAGGGCGTGAGGTGTAAACCCCCACCAGTTCCCTCCTCCACCCCTCTGCGGGTGAGAGGGGGTCTGGTTGAAGTTATTCATTGCAAACCTGATCTGACCTATTTGGATCCTCACAGGACAGTCATGACAATGGCTAAGCTATGCTATGAAACCACAAACTATTGCAGAGACTTTTTTTTTTTGCAGAGGCCGCAAGTGATGTGGTGAAAACAATGTGTGGGGAGGTGGAGGCACAGAAACTCACATCAGTACCTTTGTCAGATAACCGTTAAACTCTTTCTGCTATTTCTAGCAATCAAGAGGAAACTGACTGAATGACTCAAAAACTCCCCAACTTATTCTCTCCAAATGGACGTTAGCTGTGAGGGCCAAGATACCCATAAATTTCCTTTTGTTCGCTATACATGTTTGGGGATGCTATTCACAAGGATATATTGCTCTGTCTCTTGATTCCCGAGCATGAAACAGCACAAGGGATGTTCAGTGTGCTCCGTGGCTAAATTGACGAAAAACAGATTCTATGAGAACGAATGGTGGGCTTTTTCACAGATAGGAGCTGCATATATGGCGGGACGGTGGGTAGGCCTCTGCACTTTAGTAATGAATGTCTCCCTATGCCATATGGACGCATTGTATGAATGTATCGACTGTAAACTACATCAAACCACATCCACTGTGCACGCCTGTTCACAAAACTACGTGGAGATATGAGATCAGAGCGTGAAAATATTTTATTTCATACCGAGGCTTAATGGTTATCGAGGGGGAAGATTTTTTGCATTGAGAGAGGAACTTCACAATGGATGTAAAACAAACCGACTTGGTTGTCTTTCTGTGTAATGAAAATAACATGTGTCTCATTGTCTATGTAACAGCCATATTTTGGGAAACTGAATGCAGGGGAAACACAAAATCAATCAATCAAATGTATCTATAAAGCCCTTTTTACATCAGCCGATGTCACAAAGTGTTATACAGAAACCCAGCCTAAAACCCCAACAGCAAGCAATGCAGCTGTAGAAGCACGGTGGCAGGTTCCTCCCTAGAAAGGCAGGAACCTAGGAAGAAACCTAGAGAGGAACCAGGCTCTGAGGGGTGGCCAGTCCTCTTCTGGCTGTGCCGGGTGGAGATTATAACAGTACATGGTCACGATGTTCAAATGTTACATGGGACAAGGTAGCACGTCTGATGATGAACAGGTCAGGGTCCCATAGCCACAGGCAGAACAGTTGAAACTGGAGCAGCAGCACAACCAGGTGGACTGGAGACAGCAGGGAGTCATCAGGCCAGGTAGTCCTGAGGCATGGTCCTAGGGCTCATGTTTTCCGAGAGAAAGAGAGAAAGAGAGATAGAGGGAGAGAGAATTAGAGGGAACATACTTAAATTCCCACAGGACACTAGATAAGACAGGAGAAATACTCCAGATATAACAGACTGGCCCTAACCCCCTAACACAAAAACTATTGCAGCATAAATACTGGATGCTGAGACAGGAGGGGTCGGGAGACACTGTGGCCCCGTCAGACGATACCCCTGGACAGGGCCAAACAGGCATGATATAACCCCACCCACTTTGCCAAAGCACAGCCCCCACACCACTAGAGAGATATCTTCAAATCACCAACTTACAAAAACATTCTACAGAAGAGTGACAGTGGATTCAGAGGAAATAATTCTTATTGGAGAAAGAGACTTTCAAAAGCCAACCATGCCCCCTTCCCTCAGCTGTGCATTTTTCTAAACAGAAAACAGCATCAGTAAGTGTCCCACACAAGTGATGACTGCTCACCTCCAACGCTAGGAAGAGCACTTTGGGACTTACTTCCCAATCCTGTTGACTGTGATCCTGACTCAGTCGACATGCCGGTAAGTGAAATGGAACAGCTGATCGAGCTGTCATGTGACAGAATGCATTCACAGGTCACTACGGAGGAGTTTTGGTTTCTGACTTAAAGGGAATAACATGCCTCTAAACATCAATGTTGTGTTCAAAACCACGGTTTACTCGGAGCTGGGAACTCGGAAATCTCTGACTTCCGACTTTAGTGCGTTTACAACTAGGAACTCTGAAAAAAACAAGCTCCGACTGGGAAAAATCTTTTAAAACAGTCATCCAACTCGGAATTTCAACTTTCTAGAGCTCCAACTTTCTGACCTGAAGGTCATTCACTCGTATTTTTCAGAGTTCCCAGTTGTCTTGAAAGCACCATAAAACTCATGGTACCCTTCGCCAGCTGTGTGAAGCTGGATTCAGTGCTCTTGTCTGCATTAAAACCAAATATCGATCCAGGTTGGATGTGACAGCAGAGATGAGGTGCTCACTGTTGACCACACCCCCTGACTTTGAGAAGCTTCAATGCGACATGCATCAAGCACACCCATCTCATTAGTGGTGGTGAGATAAGATACATTACGTCTGACTAATTTGCTATTGACTGTCATAGCCCCACATTAAAAGTATGTGATGGTGAGTTGAGAAACCATCAGAAATACTGCGAGAATGTGTTTCAATTGCCTGCCATAGCCCCAAATAAAAAAGTCAATATTGACTGTTAATTACATATTTTGTTTTCACATTGATGGGTTCCCGAGGATTTTCAGATATCAAAATGAGGTCGTGGACCAAAAAAGTTTCGGAACCCCTTCCCTGTATGTTCTTCCTCACCTGAGAAGGATTCTCTACTGCTGCTAAAAGGGTTTGACTGAGTTTGACCTAAATTAAACATTTAGTGACATGCCCTCTTTAAAATGTTTGGTTCCTAACCTTACTCCCTGAGCTTACTATATAATTCAGCATAAGGAAGTGGCATGCAGATGGGAAAGAACTTGTTCTTTATAGTATTCTGTGTTGTCCTTGTTGTTGTTGTTGAATCTCCCTGGCTCTTTCCTTCCACAGTGCGCTGCACTTTTAAAGGTCTTAACAGCAGTGTCTGTTTGAACTCATTTCTGTGCTGGTGATTAAATGGACACACATGGCTAGCTGGGCCATGGTGAGGGGGAGGCCCATGGTACACCTGGGCTGGATTAGGACCTGCTGAGCACAGCAAATATTGGAAATGTCAATCCATTTGATAATGTCACTAGGCCTCAAAGACCAGAGTCTGCACTAAAGGGAACATATGCTTCATGCTGCCCAAATGAGATTCAGCCCCCCCCCCCCTCTTTCTATCCTCTCAGGCCACTTCAGGCTACTATCAGGGTCTGAACAGGACTCAATGCCCATTCCCCACATCCGGAGTCTAAGGGTTTAATAACCCAAAGAGGGACACACAAATTACAGCGATAATATGTTAACAGATGGAGATGAGGAGAGGCCTTCCATAGAAGCCATCCTCTCCATTTTCAAGAATCTCATTTATATCGACACAGCATGTCACTCCATCCTCATCAAAACCCACCTGCTACATTGCGGTCAGCTAGTCTCCTTGGAGTTCACCACAGGAGTCTGTGTAGCCAGACAAAGCACAATGAACAATGTTTTATTTTCAGATATTATGTATTCTGTAAGTGTATGTTTGACACGTACTGTATGTACATACAGGTTAAGACATTTATCAAGAACCATTGGAGCATTCTAACAGTTGATGTGTCAATGACAGATTTCTAGCCAGCAATAAGACACTTTGTTGATCACACGTTCAACTCAAGTTTCATGCCAGATGGTGAGACAACAGACAAACATGACAACAGTTTGTTTACAGAGGTTCTCTATCAAGGTGGACACTGAAAACCTGCAGGATGACACACTTCTAGAAAAGGGCCTATTCCAGGGTTGGGAAAGAGAGACGTACAGAGATGCTGACTGAAGCAACCTATAGAACAAATGGTTTTGTAATACTGGTTCGTGGTATGATTACATTTATGGACATAACGAAACAGGTTCTTAAAGAGCACCAATGTGTCTTTAAACAGCACCAATGTTAATGTAACCTATAACACCTCGTATTGAAATGGGGGGCAATCTATCATTTAGTGCGTGGCCTGGAAGAGCAGAGCAGGAATGTAAGCGAAGGTCTATTTTTTTTCCTGATCCATTATAAATCCCAAATGGCACCCTATTCTATATATAGTGCATTATATGGAAAAGGGTGCCATTTGGGACACAGCCAGAGAAGGAAGCCCAGCTGTGGATAAATCACCTACAGCCGCTTTCATTTGTTCTGTGCACTGGGACATGGATGCTGTAATATACAAATGATCCGGTTTTCTTCTTCATTTTATCAGCATATAATAAATCTACATGACGTTTGGTGAAGAACTGTGCCTGTGAAGGGATGTGTTTATGATCCCGGACTAAAGTGGGGTTTGATTTACGTATGAGCAACATCGCCTCCCGGTTCAACTGAATTTTTTACTCACCGTTGCAGAGGAAAAATAAATATTTTATTAGTGTCTTTACAAAGTCCAACATTATTGTGTAATATTCCCTTGGTGTTCACGAAGAAGGGCAGGGGGGGTGTCTGACTAGCTCCTGGGGTGTTTGTTTTACTGTTGTCATGAAAATGAATGTATACATTATGTGCAGAAAATAACTGGGATTTAATGAGCCATATCAATTTCTGTAGCACATGAATAATGAAGATAATGAACATATTCATCTCTCAAAATGTATGGACCAAAGGCATTCACAGATCACAGAAAAATATTGGCCATTTTTTTTCATTGGTGCTGCTCATCTGCTCTCCTACAGAAGAAAAAGCAGATTGACGGAGGATGACTTTCCCTCAAGCTGATATCCCTGTTTCATTCATCACCTTATTACAGGCAATAACAGCATGACCAGATTGATGAAACAGAAGATAGAAGCTTAATTGATCATTCAGATTCATTTCCAACTGTACAGAACAAAATGAACTATATTTTATACATGTAGGCTATGTTGTAATTTCAAAATGGAGTCAAGACTCCTTGGCCCCACAATATGAGACTAGACCTCGGTACCTATTCTATGTATTGGTCTGCCAATCACTGAGAACAAGCAGATCGCATCCATTAGAAAAAGCAGTACCCATACAACTCACACAGCATTTCTTACAATTATCCTAAGTTGGAGGATGTCATATAATTCCAATCAGTCCCCTGGCCTATAAAAGCTCAGCCAGAAATCTAGCCTTCTCACCTGTTTAAAAACGGTAACGAACATGATTTTAAAATGGTCACTGTGTTAAGTGTTCTCTTTTCGCTGTGGAAGAGGAGGGCCCTGTGCTGTTATTTTATTCCCCATGTATTTCCCATATTTGGACTCCTACCTATTCTATGTTTAAGGACAGGATGACTCTGTGGTCCTGACATCTCCTCAGGGATACTGCGTTAACCAGAGAGGTGACTCTAATGATAGGAGATCTCACCACCGAGACCTCTGCCTCCTCTGTCTGTTCTGCTCTGGCTGTGTATACACACTCAGACGGTTGCTGGGAGAGATGGAGGTGCACGGTTACAGTCTCTGAGGAAGCTCCCCTCTCGCCGGTGGAGCCCCACCTCTCTCAGACACCTGATCTGAATCCAATCACGCCAGCCGTCTGTGTGTGCTCTCCACTAACTCTAGCTAGCCGCCCAGGAGACGGCTCCTTCTGTCCACATGCATCTCTAATGAAGATCCATTCTGGATATTGGATAGTGGATAAGCACCCTGGCCTCAATTCTCCACTTTGCCCTGCTCTTCCACCGAGAGAAGAGAATGCTTGACACAGTGGCCATTTTAAAATCATGGTCATTACTGTTTTTAAACAGGTCCTACTCTATAAATGGTTCCAAATCCTCTGTGTGTCTAAGATGAGAAGGCTAGATTGAGAAAGGTGGGGTTCCACCGGCGGGAGGGGGGCTTCCTCAGAGAGTAACCGTGCCCCTCCATCTCTCCCAGCAACCATCTGAGTGTGTATACACTGCCAGAGCAGAATGCACAGCGAAGACAGAAGTCTCGGTGGTGAGATCTCCTATCATTAGAGGATCCCCGAGGAGATGTCGGAACCAGAGTCATCCTGTCCTTAAAACATAGAATAGGTAGAAATCCAAACATGGGAAATACATAAATATAAAACAACAGCACAGGGAATTTAGTAGATATTATCTTTCTGCTCTGCAGTAATGATTTCATACATACAATACATTCAGAGATTTTGGTCCAGTCATATACAGAATGCAATGGACACAAGGTCTTATACAGTACTTTGTGATTATTGACATTTTCTTTATTCATAGGCTTCAATTGACAATTCCAAGTAGTTTCATTTCCTGAAATGCTTCAGCTTTGCTAGTGCTGTGCGTCTGTTTTAATGTATCTCCATAAAACCAAACAGGAATATAAGCAGTCTGCACAATGTCCAGAGAATCCTAATCCTGCAGCAGTCCAATTAGAAAGCTACTTTTAAGGTAAATACCTTTTGGTTATTTTCCTTTGCCCTATGATTAATCCAACTTCCTGCAGATTGGACTCAATTAGCCTTTCCTGTTTTATCGTTATCATTGATTCTAGGGCCTCCTGAGTAACGCTGTGGTCTAAGGCACTGCATCGCAGTGCTGGGGGTGCCACTACAGACCCAGGTTCAATCCTGGGCTGTGTGGTGACATGGAGACCCAAGAGGCAGTGCACAATTGGGTTAGGGGAGGGTTTGGCTGGCCGAGATGTCCTTGTCCCATCTTGATCTTGTGGCGGCCCAGGCGCATGCACGCTGACTGCGGTCGATAGTTGTGCAGTGTTTCCTCTGACACATTGGTGTGGCTGGGTGGCTGGGTTAAGCGAGCAGTGTGTCAGGAAGTAGTGCGGCTTGGCAGAGTCATGTTTTGGAGGACGCATGGCTCTCGACCTTCGCCTCTCTCTCGAGTCCGTACGGGAGTTGCAGCAATGGGGCAAGACTGTAACTACCAATTGGGGAGAAAAAGGGGTGAAAATAAAAAATGTAGGTGACCCATTCATTGTGTTGCTGGTCAGAATAGTACAACATTGCAGTTGCACACCACCATACAGGATTCAACACAAACGATATTCACAACTACTTCTATATATCCTTTCCATTTTTGGGAACGTGCTTGTGTTTCCTTTTCCAGATGGGTATCTGTATTCCTTCACTGTGTGACACTTACAAAAATAGCTTTCTCTCATTCCCTCTGTAAACTCTGTCATTCCAGTGGAACCTAGGAGATCAAACTGACTGACACATGGGTCACTGTGGTGTTTTTAGAAGGGATACTCCGTGCCCACACATAGTGCCATTTCCATTAACCCCTTAAGAACTCTCACATCACTGTCAAAGCTGTCACAATAGATTCACATAATTTCTGAAGCCACATGATCATCATTCCTCACTTTAAACAGGAGCATACTTCGACTGTTTGAATTGAAATGGTGACATTCAGTTACGGCAATATTAATATACATTTTATATTTAGAGGCAGAGCAAAGTATACCCTTGCAAAGTTCCCGTTGAGGATAATGAAAGTGACTGAGATGTCAGAGTTGGGGAGAGAAGAGTGGAGATGTGACAGCCAGGTCCAAGGGACTTCCTCCTCAACAAAAATAACAGACAAGCATGGCAGTCTAGGGAAGACCAGAGGAGAATAAATATTTTCTTGAAAATGTATATTGTTTTATAATGTATCATCTTTTGTATTTGGAATATAATTTCTCTAAATTCAGGTACTTGTTTTTGATAGCATGGTGTCATAGTTATGGGCATATTACAATGAAAAGTTATATCTACTTTTCTATGATAAAAAAAAGAGCCTTGGCCTTCAGAAACTCAATGGTCCACTCTGTCTGCCAATAAAATCTCACATGATAATTTCTTAGCTAATCAGCATAAATAACTGATTTCCAATCATTATATCTGTTTTGGATAATGGTTAATAATATCTGCCTGCATTGGTTTATTAGCACTTTGGTTGATTGCCACATAGTTCCTCTCAATGAGTCATAATAATATTTAGACCAAAGTTTAAGACTCATCAGCAAGTTCCCTGGGAGAGGGTGCTTGTTAAGATTTACTGGCCATTTCCTGGTCCCATTTCCTTTAGTAGGTAATATGTGTCACTTTTTATAACATTGAGGAGTTGAAGTGTCGAGGTGAAATGTTAAGTGATGTTTCGGTGAAATGCAAAGGAAGGGAAGAGATTGGCTTAGCCTTAAGTGGATATTCCAACCCTCGCAGTCGTCGTCCTCGGATCATCAGGATCACAGCTCCTAGTCTTACTAGGACATAACACTTGGATGAGCATAATATTTGTCCTTGAGGTGTTTGGATGATGTACACATAGAATAACATCTAGAATCCCTAGGATCTCTAAGGATGTGCAGGTCAGAAAAGGAATGTACTGGTAACTGCAATACCATGGTATCTTGCTGGTTTACCATTTGTTCCCACTTGCCCTGTGTTGGTTTTTAATCTTGATTTGGTGATTTTCTTTGTATTGATTGGGATCCACGTGTGGTGAGATCTGAAGATCACTGTAGCTTATCAGTATCCTTTTTCTTTTTGCCATAAGAATAGGGAGCATATTAAAGGCCATTCATGTTAGCAGCAACGACATCAAATCCTAATTTATAAATAGCCATAGCACACATCTACTACACATGGTGCAAGTTGGATGTTAATTATTTTTGATTGAAGCTGATAGCCTTGACGTTTTGATGAATGCACAATGGGGAACACTCTCGGTATTTTATTCTGCGTAATGATGCATTCTGACAATACTTAATGTGCGTGGGGTCATAAGATTCACTTGCAATTTTCTACCTAAATAATTACCATTTGGAAATTAATCATGCAACTTCCACTTCCACTGAGTGACAAAATTAAATCCATTAGTCTATTGTGCCATCACCTTGCAGGCCACTGTGTGTGTGTGAATGTGAATACTAATGTCTCATCTTCAGCACTCTCCTTCCATTGATGTTTCAGTGTGTTGTTGTCTTCTTTAGAGGTACTATACTGTAATTCCACTGGTATGTGTTGTTTCTCAATGACATCATATACTTCAAATATACAGCACCAATGAAAAGTTTGGACACACCTACTCATTCCAGGGTTTTCCTTAATTTTTTACTATTTTCTACATTGTAGAATAATAGTGAAGACATAAAAAATATGAAATAACACATATGGAATCATGTAGTAACCAAAGAAAGTGTTAAAAGAATCCAAATATATTTGAAATTCTTCAAAGTAGCCACCCTTTGCCTTGATGACAGCTTTGCACACTCTTGGCATTCTCTCAACCAGCTTCATGAGGTAGTCACCTGGAATGCATTTCAATTAACAGGTGTGCCTTGTTAAAGATTTGTTTGTGGAAATGATTTCCTTCTTAATGCATTTGAGCCAAACAGTTGTGTTGTGACAAGGTAGGGGTGGTATACAGAAGATAGCCCTATGGTAAAAGACCAAGTCCATATCATGCCAGGAACAGCTCAAATAAGAAAAGAAAAATGACAGTCCATCACTATTTTAAGACATAAAGTTCAGTCAATCCGGAAAATGTCAAGAACTTTGAAAGTTTCTTCAAGTGCAGTCGCAAAAACCATCAAGCGCTATGATGAAACTGGCTCTCATGAGGACCGCCACAGGAAAGGAAGACCCGGAGTTACCTCTGCTGCAGAGGATAAGTTCATTAGAGTTAACTGCACCTCAGATTGCAGCCCAAATAAATGCTTCACAGAGTTCAAGTAACAGAGACATCTCAACATCAACTGTTCAGAGGAGAATGCGTGAATTAGGCTTTCATGGTCGAATTGCTGCAAAGAAACCACTACTAAAGGACACCAATAAGAAGAAGAGACTTGCTTGGGCCAAGAAACATGAGCAATGGACATAAGACTGGTGGAAATCTGTCCTTGGGTCTGATTAGTGCAAATTTAAGATTTTTGGTTCCAACATCCGTGTCTTTGTGAGACGCGGTGTAGGAGAACGGATGATCTCCACGTGTGTTTTCCCACCATGAAGAATGGAGGAGGAGGTGTGATGGTGTTTTGATGGTGACACTGTCTGTTATTCATTCCGAATTCAAGGCACACTTAACCTGCATGGCTACCACAGCATTCTGCAGCGATACGCCATCCCATCTGGTTTGTGCTTGTGTGTTTTTCATAGTTTTGATGTCTTCACTATTATTTTACAATGTAGAGAAAATTAAAAATAAACAAAAACCTTTGAATGAGTAGGTGAGTCCAAACTTTTGACTGGTACTGTAAGTCGTACCAGAACCAGTGTATGGATGACCTCAGGGATTGACATTAAGGTCTGAAAGGCACTTGCCCATTCGACAAGTCTGGAATATTTTGAGGTTGCCCGAAGATTATGATCACTTGCATTTTGGTTATTATCAGTTATTGTTTTTATCACCTGCCCATTGGGGCAACCACATAGCTTGTGACTGCTTAGGCCACTTGCCCCGGGCCATAGGGAAACCCTTGTTGTCAATCTCCAACATTTCAACATGTAGCTAGCTAGTGTTAGTGTTCAATTACATTGTGTACGTTGATTGGAGCCATGATAATGTTTTCTATGACACCACTCTCAGGTTGAGTTATTATTTCTTGGAGTTTTACAGTAAGATCAAATGTCGAGACTAGAAACTTAGTGGCAATTCAGCCATATGCTCTTCTCATTGGGAGTCAGCATTCACAGGTTCTTCCCTGAACTAACCTTTCCTCCTCAAAGCCGATTAAAAGCTGACATTTCTCTACCCCTTTGCTAATGAGAATGCACATAAACTCATAGAGATGGTTGATGATGAAGGTTAATTGGCCTAAAATTGGAGGAAATGTTGAAACAGGCAACACACCCAGGAAAATGAAAGTTTCATTAACGCATTAATTAATGTGTTGATGTGTTCAAATCTGGGAATGCAACAACAGTATGTGGTGTTGATGCTTTACACATGAACATATTCAACACGTGTGTGCATGTGTGTGCACTCGTGTATGTACATGTGTCATGTATGTCCGTCATCATTTTATAACTCATTTTTGTGGGGACTTTTCTACGCTGTGTGGAGTCATCAGATGAATTTATTGCGGCTGATCAAGGGCATCATTCAGGCTAATTGAATATCAAATCAGACATCCCACTCATTTGATTTATGGGGACGGCCAGTGCTATCTCTTTTTCATCTCTTTTTCATCTCACATGGGTAGCCTCTCACGTCCACGAACAAGAACTCTATGGACCTGAATGACTTACCCCTCCATCCATTACTTTATCATTTTAAAAGATGACCTGTTAAAATGTGGATATATTTTTTTAAAGATTTAATTGTGTCATTTCAGCCTGAGGCTGTTATTTTAAGTGTCTTCCAGACTTTGCCTGATAAATGACCTCTGAAGACATCCTAGCTCCCCAACAAGCTACCACAGTCGCCAGTCTCAGAGTTAGATGTTCATCCATGTTTCTCAAACGTCAATTTTTCGAAATTGTTCCAAATGTCAAATTTCGGGGTTTTTAAGGTTAAGTTCAGGCATTAACTCAGAATTCTTACGGTTAGGCATTAACTCCGAATGGTTAAAGGTTTAGGGTTATCAAAAACAACTACAGTATCGCTAGAACATGCAAACTTTTGAACCAGAGGCAGATGCTTATGCCCATTCCCATCCACAAAACCCTACCAAAACCTAAACCTATTTGAAGGAAACAGGTGGCCGGTTTCCACATCATTTCCTGACGTCCTCAGACATGGATGGATGTCGAATACTGACTTGTATCACGGGTGACTTGTCTGAGCTCCCTGCTATCAGATTGACAAATGAGGGCACCATGAAAGACGGAGTGTACCTGCTTCTACACTCAGGTGTAGAAGGTGAAAAGACAGCACAGGCCTTTATCATTACCACCTGTCATCAGTAGTTTCGTCTTGGATATTTCGACGACACCTATGCATGTACTAAATGTACGTGTACCATTTGTCAAGTTTCTGATATTGGTTCTGTTCTTATGAAGGACATTGTGCTTTTTCTCTCTCACGTCCCCATCGGGTCAGTCAAAACAGAACATTGGCTATGACTGTTTGCCCTCTCCTCCGGCCAGTGTTCTGAACATTGATTTATTTGCAGCAAGCTACACCACATCACCTCCAGCATCTAAAGCAGCCAGAGAGTCTACACATCCCCTAAAGGACCGGTCAAACAAGGAGTGTGAACTCAACCGAGTCTTTAAGATACCAATGCTTTGTTCTTGATACTATCAAATACGATTCAGTGTTATGCTTGTTTGAACTGTCCAGCCTAAAATGGAAAAGGATAAATGACCCATGTTGGAAGTGTTAGGAGGGAAGACCGACACAATGCTCCTGTTGTCATTTTTCACAAGGCCCACCAGACAACACCAGAGTGGCTACTTGGTATACAAGGCCGCAGTAAAAGGAAATGGATCATGATTGTCACGCTCTGTCGCCTCACTACCAATTTCCTAAGCCGTATTTCTCTCTAATATTGTTAGGAGCCAATAACTCTTGAGGGACAAGTGACAGGGGGCGGCGGAACGTGAGGCACCAAACATGACAGCACACAATACTGAAACAACTCATGCCTGGAATTCATTTCTATCTTTAAATTCCCATCAGTTATATTCATATCGATTAGTGGTTCTCAATCCTGATACTGGGGACCCAAAGGGGTGCATGTTTTTGGTTTTGCCCTAGCTCTACACACCTGATTCAAATCACCAAAGCCTTTTGATGAGATGATCATTTGAATTAGCTGTGTAGTGCTAGCGCAAAAACAAAAATGTGCACCCGTTTGAGTCCACAGGACCAGGATTGAGAACCAGTGGATTAGAGTGACAATGACGAAAAGACTGTGGTCATTGTCTTTACATAAGAGTGCAACTCAAAGTGACAATTTTAAATAAATAAAAAATGTATAAAAGAGACAAGTGCTCAAGGTCAATACTGGCATTCATTAGTGAACAGGTTTCTATAAGAATCCTCATCATGATGTCAGGTAAGTGCCTAAATAAAGGAATACAAAGTATATTGAAAGCAGGTGCTTTCACAACAGGTGTGGTTCATATGTACTTTATGCTTTTGTCATACTCTTTTCATCTTTGACAACAGCTGATCAATTACAGTAGATATGAGGCTATGCTACCGACATCAACGAATAGCGGGATACGACGCAATCGCAACCACGCATGACACATTCTCAGTATGCGAAGATAGAGTATGTGAATTTTCAAAAATAGAGTTTAAATGCCAGGATGTTATAGTCATTTCGGCTCTTCATCTAGTATAATTTAATGCACACTTTTCCACAATGCATTGGAAGAGGTGGGCTGCGAGTGATAGGCCCTAGTTCTCTTCAAGTAGGCAAACAACAAAACTAGGCTACTTAATTGGGAAGATCCAGAATAGCGAAGCTTCTGCTTTGGTGTTCAAATGTAGGCACAGATCTTTTGTATTTTTCTGTTTTTTCATTGAAAAGTGTTTCTTATTCTCTTGGCCTTCGTCAGAGCTTTTAAACAAAATATGAAATCTTTTGATTTGTGAAAGTGTCGGCACCGGGGACTTGGGATGTGGCTGTGTTATTGATGTCTTGTTAATCAAATCTTTTGATTTGTGAAAGTGTCAGCACCGGGGACTTGGGATGTGGCTGTGTTATTGATGTCTTGTTAATCAAATCTTTTGATTTGTGAAAGTGTTGGCACCGTGGACTTGGGATGTGGCTGTGTTATTGATGTCTTGTTAATCAAATCTTTTGATTTGTGAAAGTGTCGGCACCGGGGACTTGGGATGTGGCTGTGTTATTGATGTCTTGTTAATCAAACCTTTTGATTTGTGAAAGTGTCGGCACCGGGGACTTGGGATGTGGCTGTGTTATTGATGTCTTGTTAATCAAATCTTTTGATTTGTGAAAGTGTCGGCACCGGGGACTTGGGATGTGGCTGTGTTATTGATGTCTTGTTAATCAAACCTTTTGATTTGTGAAAGTGTCGGCACCGGGGACTTGGGATGTGGCTGTGTTATTGATGTCTTGTTAATCAAACCTTTTGATTTGAACATATGTATTGTTAGAGTTTTTTAGGCTACCTATTCAATTATTTCATTTATGGATCAAGTCATAGCAGTCATTCGGAACTCGTTCCTAATGATCAGGGGTTCAGTTTATTATGTTGCTGTCTAGCAATTCTGAATTTGCGATGCACCCAACTCTCCATATTTTTCAGTGCAATAGCCTTTTGATTTGAACACTCAAAAAATGTTGGAGTGTGTGCCAGGCTATTTCCTTTCATTTATACATGTTACAGCACTTTGGTTTCACTAATAAATATGTTGAAATGGAACCAAATGATCAGTTTCTGTCTTCAGTCCTTTTAAAATAGGCTATATGGGCTATATGGTCCACTACAGTATAGGTCGGATGTGATAGTCTGCCTATAACCAACCTGAGTAGGCCTATAACTCCATTCCTGTTCTATTCAGAGTCTAGGGAAATGAATCTAACAGGAAATTAGCTATTATCATGCTGGTTAATGCGATGCATGTCAGTTGAATTTGGAAAAATCCCACCACACAAGGCCCTGTCCCACCTACTCAGCCAGTCAGGAGCCGCTAATGCATACCCCATACTTTTTACTAAACAGTACGTGCTAAGTAGTATGCATCGATTAGTACATTGTATGCAGTTTAAGTATGGGTATTCGGACACGGCCAGTGACTTTGAAAGAGGGGTCACAAAGGGACATATGAGGTTTGTGTGTGTGTGTCTGTCACCAGATCTCAATCCAATTGAAGACTTATGGGAGATTCTGGAGAGGAGCCTGAGTCAGCGTTTTCCACCACCATTGACAAAACACCAAATGATGGAATATCTCGTGGAAGAATGGCACATTGAAGCTGTTCTGGCAGCTCATGGTGGCCCAACTCCCTATTAAGACACTTTAAGTTGGTGTTTCCTTTATTTTGGCAATTACCTGTATGTAGGATTTGTTTGGTCATAATGCTATTGAAATGTATCAACTGCACTCAACAGCCATTTTTACAATCTGAACAGGAGGTATACTTAGACTACTATCCTCTGGACACGGCTTAAAATTCTAAGGAGGTGGAATTCTCATTGAAAATAGTTATAATATTTGTATAGGTTTTATAAGGTGTTTTATCATTCCATACTTTCAGAGAGTCTTTTATTATTTTTTACCATGCATAAGCTCCTAAAACCTGTAAGTATGTGAACCGTGAGATCCTGGACCACACAAGCATGCGCTTGTTAACGCAATAGCTTCCTCGACTAGTGAAATCGTCTAAAGGTCCAATCATCTATTAAGCTAATTCCCCTCCACCACCATGCATACGCTACTGAAATTAGATCAGATAACAGTCAGCCCACTTGAAAGATGGCTACATATAGATCGTCATATTAACTAGTGCTTGCATACCATTTCACCCGTTGAACATCAATGTAATGACTCAACTGAAACTCGATCCAGCCAATATGTTTCAATAGCATCAATCCATGTTACGACAACTAAATGTAATAATTAACCATGTCCAATTTGCTATCAAATGAACATGTGACACATATATTTAATGTAACTGATTTATTGACGACTTCGGAGACATTAAATTTAAATGATGCAAGTCGGCAAGTTGAAACGGCCTGCTGATTTGCAAAAGGTATCCTGTTTTCTCTGGGGGCGTATCATGGTTCAAGTCTCTATTCCGGGGTTAATAGTTTAGTATCCAGCCTATTGCTCCACCAATGAACAAACTGTACGACGGCATTGGCCCAATGATTTACAGTGCATATCCTCTCTCTACACCATTATTGCTCCTACGTCCTACCATATAAAGTCATGTTAACAGTCCTCCTGTATCACTTCAGAGGAAGTTTCAAACATAATATCAGCACCATTGTACTTCCCAGAATGTGTTTGTCGACACAAGTTATTTTGCACTTGAACACTCAATAGCTGCATAACAGACTAGGAGTGCAGTATCAATAAATGCTTCTTGAAAGGGTATAGTTGTTATCCGTATTCTTCAAATGGCATATGTTAATGCATTCATAAGCAACATTAAGCGGTCAGCAAAGGCTCTTCCTGTGTCAATTACAGTTTGAGATACTCTAAGCAGAAAGCAGCGTCGTTATATTTCGTTGCGAGGCATCATTCCTCAATGAAAGTAAACACGTGTCAGCACCTTCTCACAAACAGTTTTTTATCAACAAATGAGAAGTTGGTTGAAAGGAAATGAATGAGAAGTCATAAAAAATATAGAAGATGGCCAGAAAATGAAGGTAGTAGAAGTGGATGAGTTTGGAGAGGAAAGGGAATCTGTCACATCGGTACAAGGAGTCGGGAGACAGACGCAGAAATGCGTAATCGTTTTTTTATTACACCCAAATTACGGCGTGCTGTGTAAAGGCACGGGCCGAAGACCAAACAAACACTATAGAGGGTAGAAACCCAAACAAAAGAGCGAGGAGTTCCTCTAATAAATAACAGAAGCGCACAATTATTAACACACGGCACGAGACCCGTAATCATCTGCGCAATCTGCGCAATCCACAATGGCACGAAAGCCAAAACACACAGCACAGGTACTCACACGAACCAACGGACATTCAAACAATAATCGACAGGACACTGGTAAACCAAGGACACACTTATACAATTACTAATCACTGGGAATAGGGGCCAGGTGTGCGTAATGAGATCCGTGACAGACTCATTTGAAGTATGAGCACATTCTTCTGGTCTGGAAGCAGCCAAGCCCTCTAAGCCAAGGAGTGATGGGTTTCAGGGTTGCTGCGTGATGTGTGTTCCTCATGTAATCATAGAGGCAGTCATTCTCCCCACTGTCTGATCCAGGGCAGGTGAGGACTGAACATCATTCTCCCCACTGTCTGATCCAGGGCAGGTGAGGACTGAACATCATTCTCCCCACTGTCTGATCCAGGGCAGGTGAGGACTGAACATCATTCTCCCCACTGTCTGATCAAGGGCAGGTGAGGACTGAACATCATTCTCCCCACTGTCTGATCCAGGGCAGGCGAGGACTGAACATCATTCTCCCCACTGTCTGATCCAGGGCAGGTGAGGACTGAACATCATTCTCCCCACTGTCTGATCCAGGGCAGGTGAGGACTGAACATCATTCTCCCCACTGTCTGATCCAGGGCAGGTGAGGACTGAACATCATTCTCCCCACTGTCTGATCCAGGGCAGGTGAGGACTGAACATCATTCTCCCCACTGTCTGATCCAGGGCAGGTGAGGACTGAACATCATTCTCCCCACTGTCTGATCCAGGGCAGGTGAGGACTGAACATCATTCCTATGTGTGAGCAGCTTGTCATTCCTGAGATCCCTCCTCTCCGGGTTTATCTGCTCCCAGACTATTGATTCACCACCAAACCCTAGCTCAGTAATAGAAACATAGTGTCATTCATCAAGATGTTGACTCAGGACAGGAGATGAAAACCACTGGCAAATTATCATGTCCCTCCTCTCATCCCCAATCAGTCAGAACTAGGGTCCATCCCTAAATATGCAGAGTTTCTACTCCAGCCCCAGCAGCAGCCCAAGGACAACAGCCAATCTCCAGCCTGATTCTCTCTACCTCTACCTGGCCATGTGAGGGATGACCCCAGGCGGCCCCAAATCAGTCCACATTAGTGCTCATCTGTCTTCATCACTCACTGGGGAGGCCTTTGGGCTGAGGACTACATCTCGCCCACAAGACAAAAGAACCACACCATTAGTCTTGATTCCATTTCAGGTGCAATGGTGACTTCAAGTGTCCTGCCATGGCCAAGGACGGTGCCGCCTCTACAGCCTTCTTTCTCCCAGAGGACCTCCTCTGAGGGATGGAGCCACTGGTCTGACTTCAATCTCTCATCCTCATAGTCCACTCTATGGACGTTGGCTTGTCCATGATGAATGTGGCCTACCATTTGTCTTTATCCTATTAGAGATGTGTGACACCAGGTGGACGGATCGAGCCTAAAGGAATACATTGAAATGCTACCTGTAGGAAAAAAGGTTTGAGCCATATAGCCAGTTCATTGGGGTTTAGTTAAAAGGTTGAACATAAGAGGTTTGAATGATGTGGTGATTTTGAAGGCCTAAAGTTATGTGTTGGAAACAACATATTTCAAGCCGATTGATTCATTAGTTAAGCAAATATATGATTGCTCATTCCAGTGCAGACTGGGATGTAATAAGTCATTAAGACCTGCAGCAGAGCAGAGCATTATCCAGAGGTCTCTATCTGCAGCGCCTGAAGACCACTGTACTTTAGAGCCATCTTTTAATTTGTAACTGCTTTAACGCTTGGCTAAAATTCATGTCCAAATAACGGTTTTAATTACACGATTAGGACAGATCTGCATTCCCTCAGGAAAAGAGCTGATCAGTCCCTTTTCTGGGAAGCTGTATACAGAGAGGCTTAAATCCATGTGATAACATAATGTAAATATGCTATGCAAATCTACATGAGATTTCCACATTTTCCCATGGCCTCTGTTTTGTTGACTGATCTGAAGGCAGATCTGAATATTCATTATGAAGACATGTTCATATGTATTCAAGTCCACTCCGGTAGCCTGATATTCTATGTTAGCAGCAGGAGGGGTAGGAGTGCAGACTCCATAGGGCTGTAATTAATGTACCAGTGCCTATACAGTACCTTAAAGGCAGATCTCAAATCAAATCTAAATGTATTTATCATATGCACCGAATACAACAGGGGCAGACCATACTGTGAAATGCTTAGTTACAAGCTCTTAACCAACAATGCAGTTCAAAATATTGAAAAAAAAATTTTACGTTTGAAAAAAAATGTTTTTTAAAATAAATATAATAAAAAGTAACCCAATAAAATAACAATATTGAGGCAATATCCAGGGCGTACCAGTACCGAGTCAATGTGGGGGGTACAGGTTAGTCAAGGTCATTTGTACATGTAATAATCTCACAAATAAACCCATTTAAATTACTTCATTACAAGCACAATGACAATAATAACAAAATTGCCGAGAACAAACTGGAAAAGGACAGCATTTTGAAACTATTGACCTTTAAATTGAGTTTCCACAACACAACTGGTTTGAGTAAGATTTAAGGTACAGTTAAAGTCGGAAGTTTACATACACTTAGGTCGAGTCATTAAAACTCGATCTTCAACCACTCTACAAATTTCTTATTAACAAACTATAATTTTGGCAAGTCGGATAGGACACCTACTTTGTGCATGACACGAGTAATTTTTCCAACAATTGTTTACAGACAGATTATTTCACTTATAATTCACTGCATCACAATTCCAGTGGGCTGAGGTTTACATACACTAAGTTAACTGTGCCTTTAAACAGCTTGTTCAAATGTTCATAAATGACCAGCATGGTCAAATAATAATAATCAGAGTAGTTGTCGAGGGTGCCACTCAGGAGTAAATGGCAGTTGGCTTTTCATAGCCGATCATTATCTCTACCGCTCCTGCTGTCTCTAGAGAGTTGAGAACAGCAGGTCTGGGACAGGTAGCACGTCCGGTGAACAGGTCAGGGTTCAATAGCCGCAGGCAGAACAGTTGAAACTGGAACAGCAGCACGGCCAGGTGGACTGGGGACAGCAAGTAGTCATCATGCCAGGTAGTCCTGAGGCATGGTCCTAGGGCTCAGGTCCTCAGAGAGAGAGAAAGAAAGAGAGAAAGAGAAAATTAGAGAGCATACTTAAATTCACAAAGGACACCGGATAAGACAGAAGAGGTACTCGAGATATAACAAACTGACCCTAGCCCCCTGACACATAAACTACTGCAGCATAAATACTGGAGACTGAGACAGGAGGGGTCAGGAGACACTGTGGCCCCATCCGATGATACCCCCGGACAGGGCCAAACAGGAAGGATATAACCCCGCCCAATTTGCCAAAGCACAGCCCCCATACCACTAGAGGGATATCTTCAACCACCAACCTACCATCCTGAGACAAGGCCGCGTATAGCCCACAAAGATCTCCGCCACGACACAACCCAAGGGGGGGGGGCGCCAACCCAGACAGGAAGATCACATCAGTGACTCAACCCACTCAAGTGACGCACCCCTCTTAGGGATGGCATGAAAGAGCACCAGTAAGCCAGTGACTCAGCCCCTGTAATAGGGTTAGAGGCAGAGAATCCCAGTGGAAAGAGGGGAACTGGCCAGGCAGAGACAGCAAAGGCAGTTCGTTGCTACAGAGCCTTTCCGTTCACCTTCACACTCCTGGGCCAGACTACACTCAATCATATGACCCACTGAAGAGATGAGTCTTCAGTAAAGATCTAGGAGCACGAGGACAGATGCAGAGCCTCGGTCTGACGCCATTGAAAGGTAATTTACCACCTTCACAAGTTGAGTCTCAGTGCTATGATGGGGTCTAAAACCAGACTGAAGCATTTCGTATACATTGTTTGTCTTCAGGCAGGCAGTGAGTTGCGGCGCAACAGCTTTTTTTTTTGAGAGAGGAATGGAAGATTCGATATAGGCCGATAGTTTTTTATATTTTCTGGGTCAATGTTTGGCTTTTTCAAGAGAGGCTTTATTACTGCCACTTTTAGTGAGTTTGGTACACATCTGGTGGATAGAGAGCCATTTATTATGTTCAACATAGGAGGGCCAGGCACAGGAAGCAGCTCTTTCAGTAGTTTAGTTGGAATAGGGTCCAGTATGCAGCTTGAAGGTTTAGAGGCCATGATTATTTTCATCATTGTGTCTAAAACACTTGAGTGTCTCTCTTGATCCTAGGTCCTGGCAGAGTTGTGCAGACTCAGGACAACTGAGCTTTGAAGGAATACACAGATTTTAAAAGGAGTCCGTAATTATGATCTTTTCCTCAAAGAAGTTCATGAATGTATTACTGCTGAAGTGAAAGCCATCCTCACTTGGGGAATGTTGCTTTTTAGGTAGCTTTGTGACAGTATCAAAAATAAATTTCAGATTGTTCTTATTTTCCTCAATTAAGTTGGAAAAATAGGATGATCGAGCAGCAGTGAGGGCTCTTCGATACTGCAGTGAGATACTCTTCGATAATGCTAGTCGGAAGACTTCCAGTTTGGTGTGACGCCATTTCCGTTCCAATTTTCTGGAAGCTTGCTTCAGAGCTCGGGTATTTTCTGTATACCAGGGAGATAGTTTCTTATGACAAATGTTTTTAGTTTTTAGGGGTGCAACTGCATCTAGGGTATTGCGCAATGTTAAATTGAGTTCCTCAGTTAGGTGGTTAAACATTTTTGTCCTCTGACGTCCTTGGGTAGGCAGAGGGAGTCTGGAAGGGCATCAAGGAATCTTTGTGTTGTCTGAGAATTTATAGCATGACATTTGATGCTCCTTGGTTGGGGTCTGAGCAGATTATTTGTTGCGATTGCAAACGTAATAAAATGGTGGTCCATTTGTCCAGGATTATGAGGGAAAACATTAGGATCCACAACATTTATTCCATGGGACAAAACTAGGTCCAGAGTATGACTGTGACAGTGAGTAGGTCCAGAGACATGTTGGGTAAAACCCACTGAGTCGATGATGGCTCCGAAAGCCTTTTGGAGTGGGTCTGTGGACTTCTCCATGTGAATATTAAATTCACCAAAAATGTGAATATTATCTTCTATGACTACAAGGTCCGATAGGAATTCAGGGAACTCAGTGGGGAACGCTGTATATGGCCCAGGAGGCCTGTAAACAGTAGCTATAAAAAGTGATTGAGTAGGCTGCATAGATTTCATGACAAGAAGATCAAAAGATGAAAACGTCATTTATTTATTTATTTTTTGTAAATTGAAAATTGCTATCGTAAATGTTAGCAACACCTCCACCTTTGCGGGATGCACGGGGGATATGGTCACTAGTGTAATCAGGAGGTGAGGCCTCATTTAACACAGTAAATTCATCAGGCTTAAGCCATGTTTCAGTCAGGCCAATCACATCAAGATTATGATCAGTGATTAGTTAATTGACTAGAACTGCCTTTGAAGTGAGGGATCTAACATTAAGTAGCCCTATTTTGAGATGTGAGGTATCACGATCTCTTTCAATAATGGCAGGAATGGAGGAGGTCTTTATCCTAGTGAGATTGCTAAGGCGAACACCTCCATGTTTAGTTTTGCCCAACCTAGGTCGAGGCACAGACAAGGTCTCAATTAGGATAGATGAGCTGACTATACTGACTGTGCTAGTGACAGACTCCACTAAGCTGGCAGGTTGGCTAACAATGGAATTTTGGAATTTGGAATTTTTACCAGGATTAAATGTCAGCAATTGTGAAAAACTGAGTTTAAATGTATTTGGCTAAGGTAAACTTCCGACTTCAACTGTAAATGGTTGAATCCATGAATCTATTTTTCAAGTTCTTCTTGTCCTAATAAAGACCAAAAGGGGACACATTTCCTGCACAAAGGGCCTTTCCAGTTGTTGCTCTTTTCCAATTAGATGAGAATACAGAAAGGTTAATTTCATACTTGTTTATTCCACATCAGGACAAATTGATTTCACTCCCCAGATTGCTGAAATCCTCCAGTTTCCTCCACTCCAGGCTGAAATGAATCAGGGTAATGTTCCTTCTAAGTGAAAATAAAAGTAATTTTCAATGCTGTACTGGTCTAACTAATAATGAGGTATGAGTAAGGATAAGATGGGAAATCATTACTCAGCGAACATTGCCTTTATCACATGGAAAGACAAAATGGAGGGGCAACCAAGGAGGAAGTTTAGGGTGGATACCTTGAAATGTCTGACTTTCAACAGGATCCTGAAGAAAAGCATTAAAAAAAGCAATTGGACATTGATTTCTTGCTAATGCCATCGGAGAAAGAGGGAAGGAGGGGAAAAAAATCTTTGCAAATTTTTTTATGAGCCACTCATGCATGTTATTAAAATCATTGAACTGAAATTCTCATTGAAAGATATGGGATATACTGTAGATAAGACCTAGGAAAGGAAACCTCAACTTGCCAGAGACTATGAACTAATATACATCTTATCAATGCATTTATGGCAACCATAAATTTAAATGACAGGACACTAAAATCCCCACTAGTGATACGCAAATATCCCTGTAAGAGAATATTGAGCATCTCCAGTTCACTCATCAATTCCGTTAGCACCAGTACTGTGTGCATGAGGATGTCTCTGCCTTCACAAACCATAGCTTGGCTTGTCCCTGTTCAGCAAAAAGTCATTAGTAGTAGTTAGTACAACTTTGTGCTATCTATTTAACAATTGATCTTCAGCTCAACTCACATAACTTTTTGTCTAAGATCACAACGCCATTTGGGAAATCATCCTATAAGAATTACTCTGTGACCCATCACAGTTTGCCAGTGTTTCTGTTGGAATGGATACTTGGGGCAATTAAGAGTTGGATCTTGTGGAACGTGGGAAGAATCAGCACGAGAGCATAATGACAAATAGTTCCATTTACATTTGAGTCCTTCAGCAGACGCTCTTTTCCAGAGCGACTTACATCTACAGTAGTGAGTACATACATGTTCATACTGTTTTTCATACATTTCTCATCTTCTCAGAAAACAGGCTTCAGCCCACGTCTGCCAGCACATCACTGTCTGTGTTTTTTTTCTCACTTATGTCTTTTAACCATTCGGATCAGCTCAGAAAAAGATCTGATGTGATTGGTCAAAAGACAAGAAAAGGGATTAGAATTGGGCTGACTGTCTAAAAATGGCCACTGAGGCACATCTCTGTACATCACAGAGTTCACAATGCATGACCAGTTTGAGGGTTGGTGGAATAGGAGAGGAGTTAGAGCTGTCCTTCATTTATACATGTTTTAGATACCATACAGACAACTGATGTACAGTACGGTGTGGTTGAGCCCTAATTAGTTTCGGCAGCATGTTGAATCTGTCCATTGTTTAAGAAAGCAATTAATTGTGCAGCTCATTGTGCTTGCAAGCGGCAGTGTATAAAGACCAGGGACATACAGTACATACAGTATTTACAACAGTGTGTCGTTGTAGATTATTAAGGTGCATCTATCACATGTATGGGGCAGAAAATCAGTGCAATAAACCAATTCCACACCCCCTTGGGAGTTAAAGGGCCAATAGTGCGGTGTCGTGGTCTTGTTAAGAAGATAATCATTTATCTTGAGGGTTACTTTTGAATAGTAATGCTTTAAGGCAGTTTTGTGTTTTAATCAGATTTAAGTTTCCCTATGGCAATGATTACCCAGAGGGGCAACGCTATTGTTATATTTACAAGGTTAAAACAAATAACATAAATTGTGCACGGATGTTACGGCTCTCGTTGGTAGAATGACCGGACCAAGGTGCAGCATGGTAGTCGTACACAGTCTTTTTTATTGATGACACCAAAAGCAAAATAACAACGACAAAAAATGAAAGCGCACAGTTCTGTAAGGCAAAGAAACTATACAGAAAACAAGATCCCACAATCTAATGGTGGGAGAATGTGCTGCCTAAGTATGATCCCCAATCAGAGACAACGATAGTCAGCTACCTCTAATTGGGAACCACACAAGGCCAAAAACATAGAAAGAGAAAACATAGAATTTCCCACCCGAGTCACACCCTGACCTAACCAAACATAGAGAATAATAAGGATCTCTAAGGTCAGGGTGTGACAACGGAGGACTGAAATTAGACATCATGAGATGTGACTGTCGCTGCAGGTTATTGGAACCCCACAAAAGAGTTCAGCTAATATTAAACATTATGCAAAGAATTGAGATCTACTTTGCAACAGGGGTAGTAGATTTGCTGACATTATATGGAGTGTTTAAAAAAAAACTAATACTAGGTCCAGCAGCTTGTCCACAGGGCAGGGCATAAATCAGATATAGAACATAATGGTTGTAGGTCACCAGGTTGAAGTTTCCCACAGATCTAGAAAAAACCTATTCTCAATCCTAAAAAAAACAAACTATTCTCAATATTAACATATCTGACCCTGTATTGTGGATAGGAGTAGCTTCTACCTTCTGTGGTTGTATTGGCCAGACAGTTGTGGTCTCTCAGAGCAGTGGTTCCAACTCCAGTCCTCCAGTACCTCCAACAGTACACCTTTTTATTGTAGCCTTGGACAAGCACACCTGATTCAACTTGTCAACTAATCATCAGGCCCTCAATTAGTTGAATCAGTTGAGTTTATCCGCGGCCAAAACAAAAATGCATGCTGTTGTGGGTACTGGAGGACTGGAGTTGGGAACCACTGTCTTAGACAGGCATATGGGAGTGAGGGCCCCTCTCGTCTCCTCACATGACTGAGATTAGAGCCGGAGCGGTCAGTCAAAGTGAATGTCATGTGTGGGAGATCAATAGCCTGACAGGAGCTGGTGTAGAGAGGTACAGAACTGACAGCTAGTCAGCTACACATGAATACTTACAACCTGGTTGCCATTCTTTGTCTGTAGGTGTCTAAAAGATCTTGTCCTGGGGAATTTGACATGTAGCCTATGTGGATTTATATGCATGTGAGGAAGTCAATAAAGCTACAACCATAGTATTCACAACAAGTTGACCTTTTACATCTGTTTTCAAGTGCAAGGAATAGACTTTTGAAAAATATTATCTGAAAAATCATGTTTTGTTATTTACTTTATTACAGTGCTTGTCAAATGTATCAATGAAAGGACAACTATGTCACACCGGAGTCCATATTGAATCATGATACATAGGCCATTCATTCTGAAGGGTATAACTTTCCTCCTTGAAATAAGAAGCACTCCTTTCTGGCACTTCAGATGATGGTCACACATGGAAATGGAGCACTTATTCGAAATAAACCTGATATTTCAGCGCCATGTACAGTGTGATTAGCCTCTTGATTCAAGATGCAATATTACCCCATTCACATAAGATCTCTCCATTTGAACGTCAAGTGAATTCAAAATGACTGGAGGTTGAGAGCCACTGAGTGAGAAGAGAGCACCACCCACAATTGGATTACTGTACCATTCTTTCAGAGTGATTACAGCAAAGGCGCAGGTTTATGTCCCAAATAGCACCCTGTCATGTAGTGCACTAGTAATAGGGTGCCATTTGGGACACGGCCCGCATCTCCACTGTGGCTTTCTTCATTCTGTTATAAAGGATTAACCACTGTGCAGCTGCAAGCAGATGAAGGAAATTACATCATCCAACACTGAATTTAGCTAGTTTCTGCACAAATGAAAAAATATTCAAAAGTTTGGGGTCACTTAGAAATGTCCTTGTTTTTGAAAGAAAAGCACATTTTTCGTCCATTAAAACAACATCAAATTGATCAGAAATACAGTGTAGACATTGTTAAAATTGTAAGTGACTATTTTAGCTGGAAATTGCAGATTTTTATGGAATATCTAAATAGGCGTACAGAGGCCCATTATCAGCAACCATCACTCCTGTGTTCCAATGTTACGTTGCGTTAGCTAATCCGAGTTTAACATTTTAAAAGGCTAATTGATCATTAGAAAACCCTTCTGCAATTATGTTAGCACAGCTGAAAACTGCTGTGGTTTCGATTGCAGGCTCAAAATGGTCAGAAACAAAGCACTTTCTTCTGAAACTTGTCAGTCTATCTTGTTCTGAGAAATTAAGGCTATTCCATGCGAGAAATTGCCAAGGACCTGAAGATATCGTACGACGCTGTGTACTACTCCCTTAACAGAGCAGCGCAAACTGGCCCTAACCAGAATAGAAAGAGGAGTGGGAGGCCCCGGTGCACAAATGAGCAAGAGGATAAGTACATTAGAGTGTCTAGTTTGAGAAACAGACACCTCACAAGTCCTCAACTGACAGCTTCATTAAATAGTACCCACATAACACCAGTCTCAACGTCAACAGTGAAGAGGCAACTCTGGGATATTGGCCTTCTAGGAGTCTTATGGCTTGGGGGTAGAAGCTGTTTAGAAGCCTCTTGGACCTGTTTAGAAGCCTCTTGAACCTCTCTGAGGTAGCAGAGAGAACAGTCTATGACTAGGGTGGCTGGAGTCTTTGACACATTTTAGGGCCTTCCTCTGACACAGCCTGGTATAGAGGTCCTGGATGGCAGGAAGCTTGGCCCCAGTGAGGAACTGGGTGGATCGCACCACCCTCTGTAAGTGGCTCGCGGTCGGAGGCCGAGCAGTTGCCATACCAGGCAGTGATGCAACCACTCTCGATGGCGCAGCTGTAGAACCTTTTGAGGATCTGAGGACCCATACCAAATCTTTTCAGTTTCCTGAAGGAAAATTGGTTTTGTCTTCATGACTGTCTTGGTGTGCTTGGACCATGTAAGTTTGTTGGTGATGTGGACACCAATTAACTTGAAGCTCTCAACCTGGTCCACTGCAGCACCGTCGATAAGAATGGGGGTGTACTCTGTCCTCTTTTTCCTGTAGTCCACAATCATCTCCTTTGTCTTGATCACGTTGAGGGAGAGGTTGTTGTCCTGGCACCACACGGACAGGTCTCTGACCTCCTCCCAATAGACTGTCTCGTCGTTGTCAGTGTTCAGGCCTACCACGGTTGTGTCATTGGAAAACTTAATGATGGTGTTGGAGTCGTGCCTGGCCGTGCAGCCATTGGTGAACAGGGAGTACAGGAGGGGACTGAGTACGCACCCCTGAGCGGCCCCTGTGTCGAGGATCAGCATGGTGGATGTGTTGTTATTTATCCTAACGACCTGGGGAAGGCCCATCAGGAAGTCCAGGGTCCAGTTGCAGAGGGAGGTGTTTAGTCCCAGGGTCCTTACCTTATTGATGAGCTTTGAGGGCACTATGGTATTGAATGCTGAGCTGCAGTGAGTGAGTAGCATTCTCACATAGGTGTTCCTTTTGTCCAGGTGGGAAAGGGCAGTGTGGAGTGCAATAGAGATTGCATCATCTGTGGATCTGTTGGGGAAGTATGCAAATTGGAGTGGGTCTAGGGTTTCTGGGATAATGTTGTTGATGTGAGCCATGACCAGCCTTTCACAGCACTTCACGGCTACAGACATGAGTGCTACAGGTCGGTAGTCATTTAGGCAGGTTACCTTAGTGTTCTTGGGCACAGGCACTATGGCACTACTAAGGCACTACTAAGACACTTGCTAGTTGGTCAGCGCATGCTCGCAGTACACGTTCTGGTAATCTGTCTGGCCCTGCGGCCTTGTGAACATTGACCTGTTTAAAGGTCTTACTCACATCGGCTGCAGAGAGTGTGATCACACAGTCTTCCGGTACAGCTGGTGCTCTCATGCATGTTTCAGTGTTACTTGCCTCGAAGCGAGCATAGAAGTAGTTTAGCTTGTCTGGTAGGCTTGTGTCACTGGGCAGCTCTCGGCTGTGATTCCCTTTGTAGTCTCCAATGGTTTGTAAGCCCTCCCACATTCGACAAGCATCGGAGCCGGTGTAGTATGATTCAATCTTAGTCCTGTATTGACGCTTTGCCTGTTTGATAGTGCGTCGGAAGGCAGAGCGGGATTTCTTATAAGCTTCCGGGTTAGAGTCCCACTCCTTGAAAGCGGCAGCTTAGTGCGGATGTTGCCTGTAATCCATGGCTTCTGGTTGGGTCTTGTACTTGGTCACTGTGGGGACAATGTTGTCGATGCACTTATTGATGAAGCTAATGACTGGTGTGGTGTACTCCTCAATGCCATCGGAGGAATCACGAAACATATTCCAGTCTGTGCCTGCAAAACAGTCCTGTAGCTTAGCAGGCAAAGGGTGGCTATTTGAAGAATCTCAAATATAAAATATATTTTGATTTGTTTAACACTTTCTTGGTTACTACATGATTCCATATATGTTATTTCATAGTTTTGATGTCTTCACTATTATTCTACAATGTAGAGAAAAAAAAGAAAAATAAAGTAAAAATAAAGAAAAACCCTTGAATGAGTCGACGTTCTAAGATTTTTTTACCGGTAGTGTACAGTAGGCACACGGTAAGGGTTTAAAAATGTACATTTCTACAATTATCGACTTTTAATGTAGTGGGAGATACTGTATAGTCCATGTGAAGTACGTTTTGGAGTTGAGTTGTTCTTAGCTAGGTTTACACCTGTTGTATTCTGTGCATGTGACAAATAAACATTGATTTGATTTGGTTCTGTTAATGTGACAGGAGCGATCTTGTTAATATATTGGTATAATAATCATACATGCAATCATTAAAGCTTCAATCTAATATCACTAATGGCCAATATGGTAATTGTGGACCATTAAATGTCTTAACCTTCACATAATGTCTCTTTAGTGAATTTATGACCAGGTTTTGTTTTATTGCTTTTCACACATTCTTCTCCAACTTTTGGTCCTTTCTATAATTGCATTTGATTTTATGTGATGCATTAGTGAACGGAGCAAACATTCAACATCTATTAAAAGGAATAACATGTTTTTTTAATGTGCAGATAAGTGCTGTGTGGTTAGTAAAAGTTGGAACAGGTAAATACGTTTTTTTCACCTCTGCAATGAAAACGACACATTCTGCTCTCCAAAACAATTACGAAGCTTAACTACTGTAACTAAATCTTGAGCAACAGCACCTGCATAAGCTTTGTTAGTTACATTTGAATATGCAGGAATGTATATTCATTTATTGATGTAAAAAAATTGCTACCAACTCACTAGTACATATCCCATTGTTCCACTTGCAGCAAAGGAAAAGACCAGCCAAGTTGTCTTACGCTTGACAGATTCAATCTGCTCTGGGATGACTGAATAATTAAAAAATCTAACGTATGACCATCTGGCAGCTGTGAATGCTACACATCCAGACTAGTTCTTCAAATAGCTTTTGTGACCAAACTAGCCTAGTGACGGAGAAGCCTCATTATCGATATTATATACAACTGTATTAGGAGGTTGATCATCTTCTAATGTACTAATTGATATTTGTGGCACTGCGTCCAAAGTTATGCTTTGGATGTATCTTTATCAAATACCGACTTCAGTGCCAAATTATCTAGGGCATTCTCAGTAGAGGTGATGATATGGGTTATCTGCTAATTGTCCTATTATATAATGTCATGACAGTGGCAAGCATGAAGCCCCTGGAAAGTCTTTCAAATAGTAAGTGGTACTATTGCTTTTATGGATATTTAAGGACTTCTCCCTGTCAATAACACACACAATTTGCCCTGGTTATGAATTTTTACATTCTACATAGGTGAGGATTTTTATATAAAGGACCACATGTGTTTTTATGGTAGGCTAATTTGATTCACATTTGAACATGGAAGTTGCAGTAGCCTACTTCACAAGAAACTTATTGCACTAGCTCCGACCATCACCTTTCTTGTCTGAGCTGAGCTGCATGTCTTTTCCGCATCCACCTTTCTTCTCCAATAAACACGCCCAAACTCTCAACATCAGTCGTCCGTCAGAAGTCTGCTGCTACTGGTCGAGGTCTGTGGTGGGGGGCGATCCTATTGTATTTGGAACTCAAAAGCTTGAACGCGCATATTCCAACAGCACAGTATTTGTTCAAGGTCCCCTAAAACCAGAGAGAACAGGAGTGGACGTACTTTAATGCAGATCTAACATTTCCGCGGGACAGCTCTGAGATTCACCAACACCATTAATATCCCACTAATTTAGCAGATTTACACCTTTCTTCTTATCGCCAAGACTGGTGACAGTCTGGAACCATCGAGATGATGGTTTAGAATACTTTGAGAGCATATGAAAACAGCCGACCAGAACATTTTCTAGACGACTCGCTCCGGGACAACTCTTCCGGCAGTGTGTGTTGGTGCTTGAGACCGAGAAGCACCTGCTCTAGCCTGCGGGAAGTTGATTATGTGTAGGCGCTTTCTGACCTCTTACTGCGTCAGTTTTTGTGCATTTCGCTGCTGAGAGGATAGCCGTGTCCCGAGGAGGATGCCGAACAGGTACAGTAACATTTTGCTGGTTCAAAACATTTTTCTAGACGTGTCATGCGTTTCACAATGTCGGTACAGCGCTGGGTCCTGACTAGGCTGTTTTCTACCGACTAATTCGTCACTAAGGCATTTAGACAGGTAACTAGAAGGAAGCATAGGCTGTATTGACATATTTACATTTTTCAGCCCAAAGTAGCTTAGTTCATAGAAATAATAGGCCTTTGCATTTTCCTCCATAATTCCACCTGTCAGGGCAGAGCTCAAATTGACCTTCTAGACATCATTATTTTTGCCCATGATTTAATAATATAATATGTATAAACAAACAAACAAAGGTTTTCTTTTTGTCGGCCTTTCAGTTCACAGTTAAACTAACTTCTGTATTGGACACAAAGTATACTATATCTCCATCTAATAACCATGTAATAACCTCCAGAATTTCAAACATATTTCCACTAAATTCATTTGTCACCTGTTTATAGTTGATGTATTATAAACATGCACAGCCTCTACAGTATGTGTTTATGCTGTTATTTGCTGTAAATTGCTTGATGAATTCTTATAGCATGTTTTAGTATATACCATACTATGGGAGTGATAGAGATCACTAAATGCATTACACAGGCAGTTCATAAAAAGTGTTGATGATAAAACAAAACATCATATAGCTTTTGAAATACATTCACTTACAGATTGCTTTTTAGGATGTACTATAATACACTATATGAAGAAAAGTATGTTGACACCTTAAAATGAGTGGATTTCAGCCACACCCATTGCTGACAGGTGTATAAAATCGAGCACACAGCCATGCAATCTCCATAGACAAACATTACCAGTAGAGTGGCCTAACTGAAGCGCTCATTGACTTTCAACGTGGCACCGTCATAGGATACCACATTTCCAACAAGTCAGTTCGTCAAATTTCTGCCCTGCTAGAGCTGCCCCGGTGAACTGTAAATGCTGTCATTGTGAAGTGGACACGTCTAGGAGCAACAACAGCTCAGCCGCGAAGTGGTAAGCTACACAAGCTCACAGAACGGGACTGTGCAGCGCGTAAAAATTACCTGTCTTCCGTTGCAACATTCACTACTGAGTTCCAAACTGACTCTGGAAGCAAAGTCAGCACAATAACTGTTTCGATGGGAACTTCATGAAATGAGAGAGCCCGACCTCAATCCCATCGAACGCCTTTGGGATGAATTGGAATGCCAAATGCGAGCCAGGCCTAATCGCCCAACATCAGTGCCTGAACTCACTAATGCTCTTGTGGCTGAATGGAAGCATGTCCCCACAGCAATGTTCCAACATCTAGTGGAAAGCCTTCCCAGAAGAGTGGAGGCTGTTATAGCAGCAAAGGGGGGAACAAATCCATATTTATGCCCATGATTTTCGAGTGAGATGTTCGAAGAACAGGTGTCCACATACTTCTGATCATGTACTGTATTTTCTTAGACCTGTTCTCAAAGTTTTCACTTTCATCCAGCAAATTAAAATCAATAGAACCTGATTACTCTGATGTGCAAATAGAGCTCCCATTTCAGACATTTTCAGATCTTAAAACAGGTCTGGGCTTCTTGTGATTGGGTAGGTAGATTGAAGAGGGTCTTTGCTTTATAAACACAAGAGTTAGTGTATTTTAATGTATCATTCACAGGTTTACTCTTGAGGTTTCTCTGTGTTCTCTTTTGAAGGATGGAGACCAAGGCATTATTTAGACAGGAAAGTGCTGGTTGTATTGCACCCTAAGTTTGCTATGTGCTATCCAGTCATAATTTTCCTATGCCAATGAAATTCATGAGTTTTAGGTGATACCAGACCGACCAACACAATGCAAACACACATACATACACATTACACACACACACACACACACACACACACACACACACACACACACACACACACACACACACACACACACACACACACACACACACACACACACACACACACACACACACACACACACACACACACACACACACATTATTATCTATCCTGGTGCCTAGTCACTTTGCCCTGCCTACATGTACTGTAAATATGTACCTCAACTACCTCTTACTTCTGTACATCTGTTACCGGTACTCACTGTATATACTATAGCTCCATTCTTGTGTATTTTATTGTATTCCTCCTGCGTTAGTATTTTATTTTTTATCTTTAAACTGCATTGTTGGGAAGGGATCGTAAGCAAGCATTTCACAGTAAAGTGTACACAAGTTGTATTCTGCGCATGTGACAAATACAATTGGATTTTGAATTGATTTCGATTTGATATGTAACAATACCACCAAATAATGGATAACATCAACAGATTCTCTCTCTCTCTCTCCCTCTCTCTCTCTCTCTCTCTCTCTCTCTCTGTGTCTCTCTCTCTCCCTCTCTCTCTCTGTGTCTCTCTCTCTGTCTCTCTCTCTCTCTCTCTCTCTCTCTCTCTCTCTCTCTCTCTCTCGCTCTCTCTCTGTGTCTCTCAGCCTCCACTCTCTTTCATTTCCTATGTGTAGGCTCTTTGTTCTGTGTGTTCGTTTTTATCTCTTTGTGTCTTTCCGCTCATTTCTCTGTGGTGATTTAGTTTCATTACTGTCTACAGATGCTTTTTGCAGTGTAGATTGGGCTGTCATCATTATTCTGCATTTATAATAGGTATTTTGCAATTAGTTAAGTGTCCAACCTCATCTATAACAGTCTGTGTAAACAAAGACATAAACCACACAGACCAATACTGAATAATGTGCAATGGCAGAATGAACCACGTTAGTATCTACACATTGCAGTACCATGTTACTGGATGTTCAACATGGGTAAAAAGACAACGGCATAACTACCTTAAGCCACCTGCCTCTGTGTTCTCCAGCTCAGTCTTGAACATGGGTGCACCTCAACCACGCTCATGGTCCTAAACAATATCATAGCCGCCATTGATAAAAGACAGTGCAGCCGTCTTCATCGACCTGGCCAAGGCTTTCGACTCTGTCAATCACCACATTCTTATTGGCAGACTCAATAGGCTTGGCTTCTCAAATGACTGCCTCGCCTGGTTCACCAACTACTTCTCAGATAGAGTTCAGTGTGTCAAATCGGATGACCTATTGTCCGGACCGGTGGCAGTTTATATGGGGGTGCCACAGGGTTCAATTCTCGGGCCGCCTCTTTTCTCTGTATATATCAATGATGTCGCTCTTGTTGCTGGTGATTCTCTGATCCACCTCTACGCAGACGACACCATTCTGTATACTTCTGGCCCTTCTTTGGACACTGTGCTAACAAACCTCTAAACGAGCTTCAACACCATACAACACTTTCCGTGGCCTCCAACTGCTTTTGAATGCTAGTAAAACTAAGTGCATGCTCTTCACCCGATCGCTGCCTGCACCCTCTCGCCCGACTAGCATCACTACTCCGGACGGTTCTGACTTAGAATATGTGGACAACAACAAATACCTAGGTGTCTGGTTAGACTGCAAACTCTCCTTCCAGACTCACATTAAGCATCTCTAATTCAAAATTAAATCTAGAATCTGCTTCCTATTTCACAACAAAGCCTCCTTCGCTAATACCTCCAAACATATCCTCATAAAACTGACTATCCTGCCGATCCTTGACTTTGGCGATGTCATTTACAAAATAGCCCCCAACACTCTACTCAGCAAACTGGATGTAGTCTATCACAATGCCATCCGTTTTATCACCACAGCCCCATATACTACCCACCACTGCGATCGGTATGCTCTCGTTGGCTGGCCCTCACTGCAAATCCGTTGCCAAACCCACTGTCTCCAGGTCATCTATAAGTCTTTGCTAGGTAAAGCCCCACCTTATCTCAGCTCACTGGTCACCATAGCAACACCCACCCATAGCACGCGATTCAGCAGGTATATTGCACTGGTCATCCCCAAAGCCAACACTTACTTTGGCCGCCTTTCCTTCAAGTTCTCTGCTGGCAATGACTGGAACAAAATGCAAAAATCACTGAAGCTGGAGTCTTATATCTCTCTAACTTGAAGCATCAGCTGTCAGGGCAGCTTACCGATCGCTGTACCTATACACAGCCAATCTGTAAATAGCACACCCGACTACCTCATCCCCATACTATTACTTACCCTCTTGCTCTTTTGCAACCCAGTATCTTTACATGCACATCATCATCTGCACATCAATCACTCCAGTATTAATGCTAAATTGTAATTATTTTCGCCTCTAGGGCCTATTTATTGCCTACCTCCCTACTCTTCTACATTTGCACACACTTTACATAGTTTTTTCTATAAAAAAAAAAATTGTGTTATTGATTGTACGTTTGTTCATGTGTAACTCTGTGTTGTGGTTTTTGTCGCACTGCTTTGCTTTATCTTGGCCAGGTCGCAGTTGTAAATGATAACTTGTTCTCAACTGGCCTACCTGGTTAAATAAAGGTGAAATAAATCAAATTAAAATAAAACATGGGCACCAGTAGACTTCACTAGAGAGCTTGATATCCTTCTCCTTCTCAGCAGAAACTGTAAGTAAAGGATGGATCTCATGAAAGGAGTGTCTTTCCCCTCTCCACTCACCTTCCACCCCACATAGGCAACAGTACACCACAGGGATGAACTAAGGGCTGCTGAATTGTCGAAAGCCTAATTTGAGATAATAAATGCCATAATGGCAAACAGTGGGATGCAGCCAGGGCACCATATTGTTGTATTGATCTTAATGATTCCCGCTGGGTAGGGCTGCAGCAGGGTTCCCAGGCAGGAAGCTGAAAGCTGAATACAGGCCAGTCTCTGTTGACCTTCTGGAGGTAAAAAATTAGGTGTCCTGCTACTGGCTGATGAAACAACAGTCCTGGCTGGAGAGCTTGCCAAGCACTGTAAAACTCCCAGGAAAGAAATATATATATATATATATATATATATATATATATATATATATATAGAGAGAGAGAGAGAGAGAGAGAGAGAGAGAGAGAGAGAGAGAGAGAGAGAGAGAGAGAGAGAGAGAGAGAGAGAGAGAGAGAGAGAGAGAAAGAAAGAGAGAGAGAGAGAGAGAGAGAGAGAGAGAGAGAGAGAGAGAGAGAGAGAGAGAGAGAGAGTAACCTGTCACTCAGAGTTTACAGTGTCCTTTATGGTGAATACATTTTCTCCATCTCTCAAAACCCAAGCTAGTTATGTTACATTTTATTCACGTTTGGGAGCAGAAGCACTAATTTAATGTATTTAGTATACAAGATAAACCATTAAAAACATACACAGTGGAAGCATTCCCTTATGAAGCAGTGTCATCATTTCTGATCCATAATAATCCATTGTGTTTGCAGAACAACAACTGAGATGAATTGCTTGCTTGCAATGAATGCAATTAGAGAAAGAGAAGAGATGGGCAAAGGTGTTAAAAGCTGCTGCATATCATGTAAGAAATGTGTCAGTCCTCTGTGCTGACACCCCTATCTAAGTCATCTACCTGTGGCTGGTGAGTTATAGCTAAGGTGACTGTGATCATTATTCACAGACCGATCTGCTCTTCCCTTGCATTCTGTTCCTCTTGGGTCTGATCAAGTGTGTTCTGTTATACCTCCCAGTAATGATTTGTGGAGGTCTGGCTGTGTAACGTCTGAAGGACAGCGGTGCGTACTAGCACCTTCCAAAACAATATCACAATCCACATCCTTTGGGCATATGGGTTTCATTCTCAGGATTCATCTGAAGCTATTTAGACGCCCTGGGTTTACCATTGGAATCCTTACATTAGAGTTTGTGCTTCTGATTCTCCTTTTCTTTTTTCCAATTGAGCTTCTCTTTCAAACACACATTTTGATTTCACATATGATATAAGCATGGTTTAATTAGAAATACAAAAATGCATGCCATAGTATTGGTGATATGTTGAGTAGCTTTTGCTACAGGTTTTCGAATCATTCGCAGGGTAGATCAGGAATTGTATCTTTTTTCATTTGTGTTTGGATGAACAATGAAAGTGATAGCTCTCCCTCTGCGGTGCTTGTGGTTTTAAAGCCGTTGAATGAAAACGCAGGGAATTACCCCTATCATGGATCCATATTTACTACCAGTGCTCTGTACTGTGTGTAAATGACTTTGGAATGCATAAATAATGACGACGACTCCTCCTGTGAGTGATGCCTACGACCTCGCTCCCTCTCGTGTTCCTCACCGTCCCTGTTGCAAGCTCTCGCTGTTCATTACTTATCGTACCCCACCCAGTCTCTGTTGTAGGCTAAGCCATGATAGCGCACCTGTAGCAGGGCTTCTATTAGGAATAGTGAGTGACCTGAGTGGAGGAATGTGTGTACTGTTCTGCACTGTATGTTCAGTCCCCATGGAAGACCCAATGCAGAAAGCTGCAGAGAGAAGGTCAACATTCCTAATAACAGAAATAATCTCCTCTATGTATGTCAGTCATCCCTTGTGTGTCTCTGTCCAGCTTTTTCCACAGCTTTCAATCATATGACACAAGTGATTGACTGTTGACTGACCATATTGGCCACTGGCTGAATACAAACACAAGAACAGATCATTCAAGATCGTTCAAATGTTATACATAAAGTGTCTCTTATAAGATGTAGTTTTAAATGAATGTTTAATTCTGGCATAGATCTGGCAACACAAAAAAAGATTCTGAGGAAGATATTACAATCTCCCCTTCCCCCTTCAAAGCTTCATAAAGTCTCACGCTTGTGAATCAATTGACAAACATCAAGTTTTATCTGATCTGCCTTCCTCTCCGGCTGTGTCCAGTGTATCATTCTCCAGCCTGACCTCTCTGTTGACAAAAATGATGAGAGCAATATTTGTTTGTTGTCTGACTGCAGAGCACTCACTCATCACTTCACAGACAGACAGAGGTTGTGGTGTTTTTTTCCCTTCTCATCTGTGGCGTGTCGAGTTGCGTCAGGGTTCAGCGTTTTCTTGTTTTCTTTTGCATTAGTGCGTCACTGCTGAAGTCTTGACCGTAAACAATATACACTGTTGAAGCTTGGTTGACTAATGGTATACATAACTAAATGAGAGTCAGGTTCATCAATTTCACAGAAAGCACCTTCCTGGCCCCCATGTCTGCCAGGAATGAGGGGGGAAAGGACAGAGAGAGAGAAGGGACCTAATTTCTCTTCTTCAATTCACTCGGCTGAGAACAACATATGAGAACTAATATATTCTGTAATGTTACCTTACAAGTGGCATCACAAACCACCAAGTCATATTGTATGTCTGGTTTAGTGTTTACTACAGTATAAAGACTTGAGATTATTTTTTGGTGATTTATGCTAGTGAAACAACATCCCATTCTTGGTGAAGATGATTTGATATTTTTTAGGACGTCTAGACAAGTCTGTCAGTTTTTTTTAATGTAGTGATAGAGTACTCTCCTAACTTGGGCCACACAGGAGCACAGAGTTACGGGGATACAGATTTGATCTGTCTGACAGTAGAATGCAACACAAAGTGATAGAGAAGCGTGATTCATTTTGAGCTGCTATTCACCGCTATCAATTACACGTTTTATAGGGAGGTGCTCTCAGAGTTGCCATGGCAACCCCATGTCTTTGGGAGAGCTATGCATCCCCTGTAGGGCTTGTGGATGGAGTGCTACAAGTTTTACTGCCCTGTATCCTTTTAAAGATTCAAAGTCTTCAGCGTCCAGGGACAGAAACAATAAGCATGAATACTTAGCAGTGTTTTGCTGAGCAAGCATAGTGTGTACCGTGGACCTAGTTTCTCCACTGGGTTCTTTCGGCTTAGCTAGGATTGCTGAGGCTATTTCTTGCAAAAAGATCGGCTTTGACAATTTTGTGCCGAGGCAAGAGTCTTTCAGAGGCAGTCATACAGCGGCATCGGTTCCAAGCCCCGGAGTATGTTGAGTTTAATATTTCCACTTTTCAACAGGAAATTGCCTGCGATAGGACAGTTAGACAAGCCTCTTAGATGGATCCAGGCAAATGAAAATGGATGGGTTGACAACTTGATTCAAGTCAAATTGTATTGAGATACAAATTCTGTACACAGTCTCCTCTGATTTAACCCTCAACCCTGAGTTTGCATCCACAGACTGAAACATCTAGGAATCTGCCATCTTGGACATACTGCTACTGGCGGCCAGGAGAGGTGAATCTAAATCATACAGAGATGAATGGAGAGACAGGGACATGGAGTCTGGAGTGCTTGATGTCAGTCAGATCTGGCTGAGCCACTGGAGAGTGATGCTGATGAGGAGTAATCTAACCGGCCCTCGGACAGAGAAAAATCTCTCTCTCTCTCTCTCTCTCTCTCTCTCTAGTCTACCCACTTTGAGTTATGGGCGGCATTTATCTGATGGAGTGCTTAGTTGCTGTTTGAGCCTTGTTTTCAAGTCCTTTTTTCACTTACGTTGTATCGATCTCTGTTGCCAGAGTGTTAATGATGAGTCATACTAATAAATGGGATGACCCACACCGTATTCAATTACCTCCCTTTCTTATAGAGATGGCCCCTTGTAATTGAGGTCTAAGCAGATGCACTTAGAAAAGAAGAACAGCAGGCAAAACACAATTACCCAGATAGCCTTCACACTGATACCAGTAGAGAAGAAATATGGAGCAGAGCAGATCTAAGGTTGTGTAAGTTTATAGTTCTCATTTTTTATTGGTTTTTCTCACTAAAAGAGATGAATGATTCGGTGAAACTAGTGAAATAAAATACTGGTGTGAAACTGACAGGATAATAATTTATTGGAATTAATAGGGGAGCACATGCTTTTTTAATTCTTACGGTGTGGTATTTTCCCCAAGTTGACTGTACTGTAGGTTGTGTTGGGAATGTGCAGTCACAGTTGTAGATGTAATGCCGAGGGCCTCCGGTCAGGCTAAGGGTTTATATACATGAATAATTTAATGTAACGAGGCTGTGTAGGACAGAACTGTGTAACCACAAGGCAAAGTGCTTCTGTTCAGCCCGTCATCACTCGAGACATCTTTTGACCTCATTTTTTTAATTTTTTATTTATTTCACCTTTATTTAACCAGGTAGGCTAGTTGAGAACAAGTTCTCATTTGCAACTGCGACCTGGCCAAGATAAAGCATAGCAGTGTGAGCATACAACAAAGAGTTACACATGGAGTAAACAATTAACAAGTCAATAACACAGTAGAAAACAAAGGTGGGGTCTATATACAATGTGTGCAAAAGGCATGAGGAGGTAGGCAAATAATTACAATTTTGCAGATTAACACTGGAGTGATAAATGATCAGATGGTCATGTACAGGTAGAGATATTGGTGTGCAAAAGAGCAGAAAAGTAAATAAATAAAAACAGTATGGGGATGAGGTAGGTGAAAATGGGTGGGCTATTTACCAATAGACTATGTACAGCTGCAGCGATCGGTTAGCTGCTCAGATAGCTGATGTTTGAAGTTGGTGAGGGAGATAAAAGTCTCCAACTTCAGCGATTTTTGCAATTCGTTCCAGTCACAGGCAGCAGAGTACTGGAACGAAAGGCGGCCAAATGAGGTGTTGGCTTTAGGGATGATCAGTGAGATACACCTGCTGGAGCGCGTGCTACGGATGGATGTTGCCATCGTGACCAGTGAGCTGAGATACTTCATGTAGGCCACATGGAATGTAAAGAGTCTTAAAGTTGTATGTTGAATTCTACTGACTTGCTGTATATTTTTAGAGAGGAGGAGGAAGAGGAGGAAGAGGAAAAGGGCTATGGGATACTCTTGTCAGTGCTGGCCACACTGTCTGGGTGTGTTATAAGCAGTGGAACTGGGGGGGAGCTGGAGGCTGCGTGACTTTCATCTAATAGCAAGCTGAATAATTCAAGAGAACCAACCAAGGAAGGTTTTAGGTAGAAATGGTCTGGATGTCTCCTGGGCACGTCTGACTTCTCATAGGAAACCAGTTAGAACACTCTGCTGCCCATTTAAACTATGTTCTGAGAAAGAAGTTGACCCAGGACTGCTTTGATTCATGTGAACATGTTTTCCTAATGCATAAGAACGTTGATCACTTAAACCATGACAAAACCTTCATGTTTGATCTCCAGTGCTTATATGGATCAACGATTACATTTGATTGATTTGTGTTTTGCTTGCAGGCAGCATAACAAACACGAGGATCAAGTTTTACAAGGTTTCTCCTCTAAAATGGATTCATTTCATAGCCAGTTTACTCCCTGAATCTCTGAGAGGGCAGACTCCTCTCCTCATAACTTTATTATATTCTCAGGACAGTCTTGTGTCTGATTGCGTATTCAGGTCACCCTGTTGCAGCCCGAGGGGCGTTAATAAGAGACATGTCAGAGGCCATAAAGGCTGTGAAACTGGAAAGTTTCTGCTGTCAAAACAGCAAAATCCCATTAATATTCAATTGGTCTCACATAGCAGAGCTAGGAGGCTACAGCATTCCTTTAGTCATCAATTAGCCCACGGAGTAGGGCACATAGGCTGAGTGACACCCAGTGCTCACCCACGTCAAAGCCCTAAAATAGTCCGTCAGAACACCAGCATTGTCCTTTAGTTTGACGGCCCTGACTCCAGTGCTACCCTACCACCAATAATAATTAGAGAACAATAAGAGAATGATGCTGTTGAGGACACTGTTTTGAATAGACAATGCAATCTGTTGCATGCATTTGAATAAGATATTCAACATTGGGTTAATGCAATAGACTGCAGGCCCTTTCTTAAGGCCGACAGGTGAAGGAAGAGCTGCTAGATCATCTGAACTACAACTCAACTGGCATCTGATTAACTATGTTAGAACAACTATGTTCTAACTATGTTATGGAGCATAATGGTTTAACATAGACTAAACAAGTATCCTAGATTTTAGTGACGTGTTTGTAGAAGGTAGTGGGGTCGTTCCACCAATTCAGTGCCTTTTGTTTAAAGAACGAAAAATAACCGATCCTCAGCACTAATTACTTGTTACTTCTGTGAACTGTCATTATCCTCCCCCCTCATGAGGGACAGAAATGAGAAAATATCTTAAAGATATGTGGGTTTTTGGTAATGGACTTACAAGGCAAAAGTTACTGCTTCTTACAGAAGGTAAATAATTTATCCAAAACGAAATATATGTTCATATTAGTTGTCAGGGGTTTTTATGTCAACGTTATTGTGTGTTGATGTACACTGAGTGTACAAAACATTAAGAATCCCTTCCACAAGGTGAAGAAAGCTTTCCACAGGGATGCTGGCCTATGTTGACTCCAATGCTTCTCACAGTTGTGTTGAGTAGACTGGATGTCCTTTGGGTGGTGGACCATACACACGGGAAACTGTTGAGCGTGAAAAACTCAGCAGCGTTGCAGTTCTTGACATAAACCGGCGCGCCTGGCACCTACTACCATACCCCATTCAAAGGCACTTCAATATTTTGTATTGCCCATTCAAAATGGCACACATACACAATCCATGTCTCAAGGCTTAAAAATAATTTTTTAACCTGTCTCCTCCCCTTAATCTACACTGATTGAAGTGGATTAAACAAGTGACATCAATAAGGGATCATAGCGTTCACCTGCATTCACCTGGTTTGTCTATGCCATGGAAACAGCAGATGTTCCTAATGTTTTGTACACTTAGTGTATTTCTGATACCTTTTAAGGCTTTTTCTGGTAGATGTTTTCTACGATCCCTTTTCTATCTGTTTATCCAGAAACCAAAGCCTTTACTTATGCCTAATTTGTAAGATGGAAAATGGTTGAAAATGTATATACTGTATGCCTTCATTTCCCCAAAATATGGACTCTTACTGTAACTTTCATTTGACACCCAATTTGATCTGCTCCTATGAACTTCCCATGTTGGTGCTCAAGGGTCCTTTTTGATGGAAATGCCTTGCTACAGCAAACAATATTACTATCATAAGATCATTACCCTCAAGCAGAACTATCAGGGACCTCGACTTAAAGTACTCTGACACTGTTGGCTTTTTGAAATATTAAAATCATCCTGAAAGCAAAAACTGTCACTTTTGCTTAGAAACTCATGTTCTCACTCGGCCAAACGTACAGTTTTGTGTCGGAACCCTCTCCAGGCCTGAGAGTGCAGTGCCCTTGCCCTTGCCAGTTAAATAAAGGTTAAATAAAAAATGTAAATTAAAACAAGACTCACCTAATGTGTTTCAATGTCAGATCCCACAATTACAAATACTCCCCTTCCCTCTACTTTTTGGAGCATGTGCTCAAGTATTAACGTGCAGGGTTGTTTCATGGCTAGCTTTATTATTATTTTTTTTTTTGTTGTGTCTCCTATTAAAGTGGAAATAACCACACTCAAATGCAGTATTCAATTTGGGAATATTAGTGTGTAACATTTGCTGAAACTGTTCCAGTGCACCTCTTGCACTCCCCTGCTCTCTCAGATACACACACAATCCATCATTACATTTTTTGTCACGGATAGAATGAGGTGCAAGTGGAGCTTGGCACAAGTCAAGGTACACTACATCCTCCGGGATGTAACCTACAGGTTTTTATCCTCTCAGAGCTGCAGCCTTGCCTGCTGCATAACAGCTTCTTAAGCTTACTGAAAATAATTCAGTTTTTAGTCATTTTTGTTTCGACATCTCTGTGTTTACACATTGTAAGCATGTTCCATGGTTGTATGCACTATCTCTCTCTCTCTCTCTCTCTCTCTCAAATGGCGTTTTCCTGAGCTGTGTAATATCTCAGAGGTCTCAATTGTAAGTGTTGATGGTATTTTAGTCTTCAAAGCAGTTCTGTTGACTTTCTGTTTCTCTGTTTACTCCACAACACTCCATCAGCCATCCAATTTGGCCCTTTCAGCTGCATACAATTGTGTTTTTACACAACATCACATTTGCTGGGTTGTCTTTTAAATTTGCTAATTATATGCAGAAATCTGACCGAATGCTAATGTACCAAAACACTGTAACCAACACAATAATGTAACTACAGTAGAAGAAAAGTACACTGTTCCAGCTTTAGGTTCATTCAATTGCTGCACTACTTACCCTAGACTCTGCTACTTACACATAGTTCATATGAACACAATACATGCATGAACTTGGATGTATTATTCATTCTCCCATGTTTCTCTCTGCGTTTTGGATGACGTGGTAGGTGGTGGGGGGTAAAAGCTGAGGCAGCAGAAAAAAAGGCCTTGAGAATAACAGTTTGCGTTGAGCACCGGAGCTGATGACCTCAGGGTCAACAAATGCATTTGCAGGTCATAGGTGCTCTCCATCTCCGACAGCCACTTCCATTAAGCAGCGGACAGCTGAGCGTCTTCCAAGATTAGGTGCAGCCTCTGCATCGCAAGGTGCAATGGAGATGAGGAGGATGGGAGTAAGGGAGGGGGGTATGGACACGGACCGGGGGGAGATGGACTGGGGGGTTGTCTAGGTCAGTAGATGTACATATATACACTACCGGTCAAAAGTTTTAGAACACCTACTCATTCATGGATTTTTCTTTATTTTTACTATTTTTCTACATTGTAGAATAATAGTGAAGACAACTATGAAATAACACATATGGAATCATGTAGTAGCAAAAAAGTGTTAAACAAATCAAAATGTTTTTTATTTGAGATTCTTCAAATAGCCATCCTTTGCCTTGATGACAGCTTTGCACACACTTCTACAATATAGAAAATAGTAAAAATAAGAGTGAGTAGATGTGATTTAGTGGTTCTCTCTAAATCAATACGCCTGACTAATCTAGCTCCAGAACCAGCCATTGAGCCAGCTGGCTAATCTTTTGAATATGGTGTAGTTAAAAAAACTAAAACAATAACAGATAACATTAGCTAGCTAACTAGATAATGTTAGCATGATAGCTAGCTACACTGACAGCTGTCAGTGCCTTATTTGTTGATGTTTATCAACTCCACATGGAAATTCCCCAAACCCAATTTGTGAATATGTATCAGTAGCCTTCGTCATTCTTTAGAGGTGAAACCTAAACATGCATTTTCTCTATAGGACAGAAAATTGCATCTAAATAGTGGTGGCAACTTCCTCTGGGGTGTTCCTTTAAATACTATTGAATAAATATATTTACATTCAAGTGTTAGACATCGACAGCTAATGTGTTGGAACCATTACCAATGCAACCAGTGGCATAGACAGACCACAGAACTATGATGCAATGATATTTCTATGGGACAGACCTCCCTCCTAGACTGTGTAGGGCAGGCTACAGTATCCTCAGCCCCAGGGCTTCGTAGTACAGGATCTATAGATGAGAGCAGAGCAGGGCTGAGTGAAGGAGTCTGCAGGGTTACTGTCCATGGGGCTGATTCAGCCCAAGGAGCAGGGAAAGCTATCACTCAGACTCAACTATGAACACTTTTACTAGAGTGAAGATACATATTTGCTTTTGGTCTGAATAATTCCATGACTGCGAGTCTGCGAGTGAATAGATCTGTGTCTCAATTATCCCTCATGCTTGTCATTTGACAGATATTAGGTGTATTTATTCAATTCAAATATGTCCCTGAGCAGTTCCCAAGTAGTGCATAAGCAGTGCTACTCATTTGTGCAAATATATTGATTTATTTCCAAGGTATGCCGTTGTTCTTACCAGTAAAACTCTGCATCATAGTATTGGTTCAGCAGAATTAAATCCAATAGACGTGGTTCTGTGTCTAAATGGATTTGCTGCTCTGTGATTTGTGGGATCGGTAGTGTCCTTTTAACACAATTTCACGGAACAAGAGATTATTGATAACAAGCCATGAATATAATGGCCGGCTGTTGCGTGCGTGGTCAGTGAGGACGGAAGTGTCATACGTTGGGGAAGATTGATGCAGGCCACGCTGTGTGGGGTCAAACACATTTCCAGAGCTGTGGCTAGGAAGCCATGGCCAAGGTAAAACTCTACATCTACATACTATATGTGTAATATATCCTGTCAAACAGTTCTGCACTATGAGCCCAATGCAATGGGGAAAAAGTTGTAAATAAACCCATTGCGATGCGATATGCATTACACAGCTCTGTCTAGACATGATAAAGCCATGAAAAGTTTAGACATGATATTATTGTACAGTATCTGCAACTCAAAGAAAATAGATGACTATCAACAGTCGGGTTATGAGGCAGAGTTTATATGAGCTCTAATCATTGGAATGCATGTTTATACCCGCTGTAAATAAACCATGGTAACAGTGGCCATGGTTAGATGAGCCTCCGTAAAAACCGCAGAATCCTATAAAAAAAAAATTTGTGGCCATGTTTTATGAAGTCAAATCCACTCAATATTATTTCCAAGGTTCATAGCTTAGCATTGGGACTTGGGAGGGAGCAACTGACAGGATCTTATTACACAGGATGTATCAATGGACAATAACAATCCATAGATCTCAGGGCCCTCCACATTGAAGTCAATGTCTCTTGTATTCCATTTTACCGGAAAAAGTATTCATTTTGATGTCATCGGTTCCTATCAACAACCTCTCGTGTGATAGCTGAAGAGTTATGTCTCTCTGTTGAGCATTGACAGGTCACTGTGGTGCTGTTCCTCAGAGAAACTATGTTCACCTTCCAGCCATCACAATAACAACTGAAATAGAGCCGTCCGCACTTCTATGCTTCTAACCCACCTGAGCTTTCATTTTCTGCTGGGTTTCTTAACTAGTGATGCATCACAGCACACAGCATGCACAGAAAGGGCTGCTTCGTGGGAATAGCTTTTGCCTTGGCTGTTACATGACTTTTGGCTGAGTGTGTGATTTAATTTACTCTGTGGCCCCAGCTGATGCACTCTTCATTATTTGTCAACACAGCAGAGCATGACTTATTAATGATTTCTTCATGGTTTATTAATCTCACAGTCAAGAAACTTCACTGGGGACCTCTTTGGGGTAAAATTCCCTTTCTCTCCTCCCACTGACAAAACAATTTCATGCTGAAAGAAGTTTTAAAAAACAGTTGTTTTCCCTTTACTCACAACACCTGAGTCACTGTACTCAACACAGTGTAAGGAAAACGATACTCCTGGGAACTTGATCATCACACAGGACTGGATTACTGCCTGTGTGCACTTTGCCTTGCGGCCATCTTGGAGCAGATTGTCCATGTTATTGCAGAGCTGTGTGTGCGGTATCAATCAGGCTTGCGTACCCTTAACCATTCATCCTTCACCCTGTAGATGCCATTTAGAGGCCCTCCTGGTCAATGATTTCAGCAATCTACAATTATCACCGCCTCAACAGTGAGTGGCGGCCATGCCAAATGGAGCCACAGTCGGCCAGAAGAAGAAGCAGTAGTGTGGCTCCCCTGCCCGGCCACCTCAGATCAGGAAGCACTGCCATTAAAAGGCTCTGCTTATTTTATGCATGGCTCCTTTCCTCTACCCTGTCTGCATTATGGATGTGACTTGCTCTTGGAGCACATGGCAGCCTTGGAGTGAGACTATAAATTTACTTTAGAGGGGGTTCTCTCTACCCTCTACAGTCTACACCGAGCACTGAGGTCTGAGAGACAGATGTTCTTTTCCTGATTCTGTTTACTAGGTGGGCTCGGAGCCAGCGAAGCCAAGTTTACCACTGTGCTTGTTACTTTGCCTGTATCTATGTCTAGACCAACTCCAACTGTGTGATGTTCATGCAAAAAAAGCAGAATAATTTTAGAGTTGGCAGGAAGAAATGTTCAGAATGACTCATTGTAAAACTAGATATTAAATCAGTGATCAAATAGTTCTCTGAGCAAATGTGTTAGTATAAAATAAAATAATTTCCCCAATTTCTTTTGCATACAATATAGATCAGTATTTGTGTTATTTATTTTCTACATCATTTTTTGCTCATCTTTATCAAGGGTGCCAATCATTTTGGACATATATGTGTGGAATTGTCATGGGTCTAGTTATACAATGACAACCCAGAGACTCTTCTGGTGTTTTTGCGCTTAGAGACAAATAAGATAACTCATCAGTTGGGACTGGCTTCATGTTGCTACATCTCAGCTCAAGTGATCAAAGTGGAGAGAAAACAAGCTAATTGGATCTCCTCAGGGAAATCAGGCAGGAAGACAGATCTTGCTTGAAATGTAGTTCAAAACACTGAAAAGACAGTCTAAATATATACAGTACAGTGCAATACTATTTATGTCATTTCAAATCACGTACACAGAGATTAGCATATGTTAAAACAGGCGCAGCGAAATGCTTGTGTTTCTAGCACCAGCAGTGCAGTAAATATCTAACAGTAAAAATACTAACACACAACTAATTTCAAAAGATGAAAAGAAAAGAAAAAGAACGACGAATGTCGGAGTCCGGAATATAAATATGTGGTGTGTATAGACAGTATGGACAGTATATAAGTAGGAAAATGTATGTATAACAGTAGATAGATAGGATGAGCTATGTCCAGAAGACAGTATGGACAGTTGAAGTCGGAAGTTCACATACACTTAGGTTGGAGTCATTAAAACTTGTTTTTCAACCACTCCACAAATGTCTTGTTAACAAACTATAGTTTTGGCAAGTCGGTTAGGACATCTACTTTGTGTAGGACACAAGTAATTTTTCCAACAATTGTTTACAGACAGATTATTTCACGTATAATTCACTGTATCACAATTCCAGTGGGTCAGAAGTTTACATACATTTAAGTTGACTGTGCCTTTAAACAGCTTGGAAAAATCCAGAAAACAATGTCATTGCATTAGGAGCTTCTGATAGGCTAATTGACATAATTTGAGTCAATTGGAGGTGTACATGTGGATGTATTTCAAGGCCTACCTTCAAACTCAGTGCCTCTTTGCTTGACATCATGGGAAAATCTAAAGAAATCAGCCAAGACCTCAGTAAAATAAATATAGACCTCAACAAGTCTGGTTCATCCTTGGGAGCAATTTCCAAACGTCTGAAGGTACCACGTTCATCTGTACAAACAATAGTACTCAATTATAAACACCATGGGACCACGCAGCCGTCATACCGCTCAGGAAGGAGACACGTTCTATCTCCTAGAGATGAACGTACTTTGGTGCGAAAAGTGCAAATCAATCCCAGAACAACAGCGAAGGACCTTGTGAAGGTGCTGGAGGAAACAGATACAAAAGTATCTATGATGTCACTAAAATGAGTCCTATATCGACATAACCTGAAAGGCCGCTCAGCAAGGAAGAAGCCACTGCTCCAAAACCGCCGTATAAAAGCCAGACTACGGTTTGCAACTGCACATGGGGACAAAGATCATACTTTTTGAAGAAATGTAATTTGGTCTGAAAATTAGAACTGTTTGGCCATAATGACCATTGTTATGTTTGTAGGAAAAATGGGGAGGCTTGCAAGCTGAAGAACACCATCCCAACTGTGAAGCACAGGTTGGCAGCATCATGTTGTGGGGGTGATTTGCTGCAGGAGGGACTGGTGCACTTCACAAAATAGATGGCATCATGAGGCAGGAACATTATGTGGATATATTGAAGCAACATCTCAAGATATCAGTCAGGAAGTTATGGGTCTTCCAAATTGACAATGACCCCAAGCATACTTCCAAAATTGTGGCAAAATGGCTTAAGGACAACAAAAACCAAGGTATTGGAGTGGACATCACAAAGCCCTGACCTCAATCCCATAGAAAATGTGTGGGCAGAACTGAAAAAGCGTGTGTGAGCAAGGAGGCCTACAAACCTGACTCAGTTACACCAGCTCTGTCAGGAGGAATGGGCCAAAATTCACCCAACTTATTGTGGGAAGCTTGTGGAAGGCTACCCGAAACGTTTGACCCAAGTTACACAATTTAATGGCAATGCTACCGAATACTAATTGAGTGTATGTAAACTTCTGACACACTGGGAATGTGAAATAAATAAAAGCTGAAATAAATCATTCTCTCTACTATTGTTCTGACATTTCACATTCTTAAAATAAAGTGGTGATCCCAGCTGACCTAAAACAAGGAATTGTTACTGGGATTAAATGTCAGGAATTGTGAAAAACTGAGTTTAAATGTAGTTGTCTGAGGTATATGTAAACTTCCGACTTCAACTGTACATATAAAGTGAGTAAACAATTAGCTTAATTTCTCAGAAATCAAATTACATTTCAACAAAATAATGTTGCAGGGATGCTAATCTTACATGCATGAAACGATTTCAGAGCAATAAACATTATGTAAAAATTATTTAAGTGAACAGTTTTCAATGACTCATTTACATTATGGCAAATCATCTTTTCATACACTACTTGACCAAAAGTATGTGGATACCTATTCGTCGAACATCTCATTCCAAAATGATGGGCATTTATATGGAGTTGGTCGGTCTCCCCTTTGCTGATATAACAGCCTCCACTAGAGGTCGACCGATTATGATTATTCAACGCCAATACCGATTCTGATTATTGGAGGACCAAAAAAAGCCGATACCGATTAATCAGCCGATTTTTTTAATGTATTTGTAATAATGACAATTACAACAATACTGAATGAAAACGTATTTAATATACGTACGTACTTAATATAATACATCAATGAAATCAATTTAGCCTCAAATAAGTAATGAAACATGTTGAATTTGATTGAAATAATGCAAAAACAAAGTGTTGGAGAAGAAAGTAAAATTGCAATATGTGCCATGTAAGAAAGCTAACGTTTAAGTTCCTTGCTCAAAACATGAGAACATATGAAAGCTGGTGGTTCCTTTTAACATGAGTCTTTGTTATGAAAACTTGAAATCGGCCCTAATTAATCGGCCATTCCGATTAATCGGTCGACCCCTAGCCTCCACTCTTCTGGGAAGGCTTTCCACTACATTTTGGAACATTGCAGCTTGGACTTGCTTCCATTCAGCCACACGTGCATTAGTGAGGTTGGGCACTGATGATGGGCGATTAGGTCTGGCTCAAAGTCGGCATTCAAATTCATCCCAAAGGTGTTCGATGGGGTTGAGGTCAGGGCTCTGTGCAGGCCAGTCAAGTTCTTCCACACCAATCTCGTCAAACCATTTCTGTATGGACTTCGGTTTGTGCACAGGGGCATTGTCATTCTGGAAAGGGAAAGGGCCTTCCCCAAACTGTTGCCTCAAAGTTGGAAGCACATATTTGTCAAGAATGTCATGTATGCTGTAGCTTTAAGATTTCCCTTCACTGGACCTAAGGGGCCTAGCCCGAACCATGAAAAACAGTTTAGGCCATTATTCCTTCTCCACCAAACTTTACAGTTGGCACTATGCATTGGGGCAAGGTAGCGTTCTCCTGGCATCCACCAAACCCAGATTTGTCTGTCGGACTGCCAGATGGTGAAGCGTGATTCATCACCCCAGAGAACGCATTTTCACTGCTCCAGAGTCCAATGGCAGCGAGCTTTACACCACTCCAACCAACGCTTGGCATTGCGCCTGGTGCTCTTAGGCTTGTGTGTGGCTGCTCTGCCATGGAAAACCATTTCATGAAGCTTCCGACTAACAGTTTTTGTGCTGACATTGCTTCCAGAGGCAGTTTGGATCTCGGTAGTGAGTGTTGCAACCAAGGACAGACGATTTTTACACGCTACACGCTTCAGCACTCGGCTGTCCCATTCTGTGAGGTGACGGTGCCATATTGAAAGACACTGAGCTCTTCAGTAAGGCCATTCTACTGCCAATGTTTGTCTATTTTTTTAAATAATTGAATTGAATTTTTAAAATTGAACTAGGCAAGTCAGTTAAGAACAAATTCTTATTTACAATGACAGCCTAATCCGGCCAAATCCGGACAACGCTGGGGCAATTGTCCGTCGCCCTGTGGGGCTCCCAATCAAAGCCAGATGTGATACAGCCTGGATTCAAACCAGGCATAATAGTGATGCCTCTTGCACTGAGATGCAGTGCCTTAGGCCGCTGCACCACCATATGGAGATTGCATGGCTGTGTGCTCGATTTTGTACACCTGTCAGCAACGGGTGTGGCTGAAATAGCCGAATCAACTAATTTGAAGGGGTGTCGATATACTTTTGTATATATAGTGTATCATGCAACTCATGTAATGAAGCATCCAATAAAACTTCATTTTTAATCATTTCTCAAAATGCAATTTGCCTGAAACCATTCTAAACACCGCACCTGATGCAAGCGGCATGCCAGTGACACTGATGGACTGGTTTGTGGTTAGGCTAGCTTTAACTAACATTAAATGGCACTTAAGTTTGACACTTTCTATAGACTCTAAGAGCAAAATTGGTTAAACTTCTTCAGGGTAGTGTACTATTTAGGAGAGGGGAGGATTGCTCAGGAGTTTAAAAAAAATAATAATGTATTATTTTGGGGGTTTTGGTCAATCTGATTGGGTTGGCTCGCCAAGCCTGCTCGCTCCTGAGTCATAACTCTATTTTCAGGGTGGTAATAGTTGACTGGCACATGCAGTCTGTCTGAGCTGGGTAATTACGTGGACAGAGAAAACTACATTATCTGAACACTTGCAGGCAGCCGCTTTAAAAGCTTCCACGTCTGCCGTGTGAAAGAAGAAGAAAAGGAAGTGCTGGTACTTACTTACCATCAAGCTTGCTGTGTGCCCACGCCCCTCTGTGGAGTTGCTCCCGCACTCTTGTATCTTCTCAGAGGCTGCACCTACTCTATTGTGTCTATTGTGGGTAAACATTGGATTTGTGCCGTTGGGTTGTGTTGTGATGGTGCATAACATTTGGATAATGTGCAGGGCTCGACACTTGCCCCGCTTGCCCGGGAAAAAAATGCCTGTCCTCTGTCGAGTTGATCCAACACTCTTGTATCTTCTCAGAGGCTGCACCTTCTCTATTGTGGGTAAACATTGGATTTATGCCGTTGTGTTGTGATGGTGCATAAAGTTTGGATAATGTGCAATGCTTGACACTAATGCTTGTCCGCTTTCCCGGGGCAAGTAAAAAAAACAACAAGAATATAGATTTCAGTTGTCCGAACGGACAAGTAGAAAATAAATCACAATATCAAACAAATACTCCAATCAGAATTGGATCAGAGAGGCCAACGTGTGAATAATATTCAAATCTATTTTTCATAAATACAAAGGCCTACATGTCAAATTGTAGGTGACATGCATATTGGCTACAGCCTCATGTCCAAACCGATGCTGAAAAGAGGGTGGCGCCAGAAAATGTTGCCAAAAGTTAATGAGACTTTTAATTACATAAATATAGCCTAGGCTAAACGGCAGTCGTGTTTGACTAATATAATGAAGGATAATTAACATCTAAAGGCTTGATTCTGTCAACATACTCGAGGCACGGTTTATTCAGATCAAATGGTCACAAGACCAGTGAGTGAAGGACAGTGCCTGCCCTGTTGCCCACTGCACATTACTTATCTTGAATCTGAGTAGAGGTGGTCAGCATTTTTAAAACTATTTAACCATAAACTTCATTGTTTAAAACCTGGACGTTTAATGTAATTTTATGAAGCATGTCTTACTTTGTTTCAAATTAGCTTAGTCCAGACAAAATACCACCATAGAAATGTTGAAGGAATTATTTTCTAAACGCTTCATATGCCATTGAAACCAGCATTTTCTCATGTTCTATTGGTTTACAAATCAACGTTATTTTATTGTCCAGCAACCAAGGGCATAATCCAACAGTGGCGAACAGTGCATATTGGACCTAGGCCTTCAGTTGGGGAAAACATTCCAATATAGCATATCAAATTTAAAAAAATTGAGAAAATAACAGAAACAGAGATTCACTTAATGCGCCCAACATTATATTGTGTAGGCCGACGGTAAGAAAGGCTAACCTGCTCCCCTCCTCTCTACCTAACTTTCCCTCACAGTCCCCTTAGTTCCCCCACAACCCCCCAGCTATCCATCTCAGCATTTCGATTCAGCCAAGTCAGCCTGCCCAAATGCACATCTGGACTCTTCCCCCTCCCGCCCCAGGTCAATGTGTTATAGTCCTCGGAAGAAGACATCGTTTTTGGCTGATGAACAAGTTGACGGTGTTTACTAGAAAGATTGTGCTTGCATCTAAGAAAGGGAGTTGTGGGGCCTACAGTAGGGGATTTTAAGCTGCTAAACGATACTTAGTTACTAATAGTACTTGTATTGTATTGTAATAGTACTATGTTATCTTGCAGCTGTATATTTCAGATTGTGTATGTTGTTTTATTGTCTAAGTTGCAAGCATTGCCTTAATTGCATGAGTATTTGACAGTAGATGTTATTGTATAGAGATTGTTATTTGTATACCCTGTATGCATAGCGGTATTCTGCGCTTTCATGGTTCTTGCTACTGTTATGCCATGGTGAGTTCTAGAACCTGCCAGAAGTCTCAGAGACATCTAAGCTCCCGCATGCACGATAAGATTTAAGACTCTGTGGCACCAGACACAGATCAGATAATATCTCCACCAGGCTGGCGCGAGAGGGCAATACATCTAGCCTATCAGAGTAATTCGTTTCTCTCTCAGAGATTTGTATTTACTTACACTACATGACCAAAGGTATGTGGACACCTGCTCATCGAACATCTCGTTCCAAAATCATGTGCATTAGTATGGAGTTGGTCCCCCCTTTGCTGCTATAACAGCCTCATCTCTTCTGGGAAGGCTTTCCACTAATTGTCGGAACATTGCTGTGGGGACTTTCTTCTATTCAGAATCGTCTAGAATGTCATTGTATGCTGTAGCATTAAGGTTTCTCTTCACTGGACCTAAGGGGTCTAGCCCGAACCATGAACAACAGCCTCAGACCATTATTCCTCGTCCACCAAACTTTACAGTTGCCACATTGCATTGGGGTAGGTAGCGTTCTCCTGGTCTCTGCCAAACCCCGATTAGTTTGTTGGACTGCCAGATGGTGAAGCATGATTCATCACTACAAAGAACGCATTTCCACTGCTCCAGAGTCCAATGGCGGCGAGCTTTACACCAATTCCAGCCGACACTTGGCATTGCGCATGGTGATCTTAGGCTTGTGTGTGGCTGCTCGGCCATGAAAACGCATTTCATGAAGCTTCCGACTAACAGTTATTGTGCTGACGTTGCTTCCAGAGGCAGCTCTAGCATGGCAGACATTTGACGAATTGACTTGTTGGAAAGGTGGCAACCTATGACATTGGCACGTTGAAAGTCACTGAGCTGCTCAATTTTATATACCTGTCAGCAACAGGTGTGGCAGAAATAGCCAAATACACAAATTTAAAGAGGAGCCCACATGCTGTTGGTGATGTCGTGTATTTTGATGTGTGTATGTGTGTAACGGCCGTTGGTGGAAGAAGGTGAGGACCAAAGCTGTCCCTGATTGAGAACCATACCTGGCCAAAAACAATGAAATACAAAATCTTAGAAAAAGGAACATAGAATGCCCAACCTAGTCACACCCTCGCCTAACCAAAATAGAGAATAAGGGAATAAGGGTACCAGGGCGTGACAGTACACCCCCCCAGTACACCCCCCCCCCCCCCCCCCCCCCCCCAAGGTGCGGACTCCGGCCGCAAAACCTGACTCTAAAGGGGAGGGTCCAGGTGGGCCTTCCTTACGGTGGCGGCTCGGGTGCGGGACATGGACCCCGCTCCACCTCAGTCTTGGCCCACTTAGGTGGCGCCTCTGGAATGGGGACCCTCGCAGCGGGCCCCGAACTGAAGACTGAGCCAGTAGGGGACTGAGGGGAGCCTCTGGACTGAGGGGCTGCGATGCTGGCAGCTCCGGATTGATGGGCGACTCTGGCAGCTCCGGACTGATGGGCGGTTCTGGCGCCTCTGGACAGGAGGGTGGCCCTGGCAGCTCTGCACAGGAGGGCGACTCTGGCAGCTCCGGACAGGAGGGCGGCTCTGGCGGCTCCGAACAGGAGGGCAGCTCTGGCGGCTCCGGACAGGAGGGCGGCTCTGGCGGCTCCGGACAGGAGGGCAGCTCCAGACAGGAGGGCGGCTCCGGAAAAGAGGGCGGCTCTGGCGGCTCCGGATAGGAGGGCGGCTCTGGCGGCTCCGGATAGGAGGGCGGCTCTGGCGGCTCCGGACTGACGGGTGGCTCTGGCGGCTCCGGACTGACGGGCGTCTCTGGCGGCTCCGGACAGGAGGAAGACTCTGGAGGGTCCGGACTGGAGGGAGAATCTGGAAGGAGAAGACGCAGAGACAGCCTGGCGCGTGGGGCTGCCACAAGGCCCACCAGGCTGGGGAGACCTACAGGAGGCCTGGTGCGTAGAGGAGGCACCGGATAAACCGCGCTGTGGGGGAGCACTTTACCTCTGGTGCGCAGCCTTGGCACCACTCCTCCAGGCTGAATGCCCACTTTAGCCCGGCCCCTCCAGAATGCAGGCACAGGTCGAACTGGGCTGTGGGGGAGCACTGGAGATCTGGTGCTTACCACTCGCCCCTCTTCATTAGGCTCAATGCCCACTTTCGCCCGGCACGGGTGGAGCACAGGCATAGGGCGAACAGCACCCTCCCAGCGCCCTGGAGACACGGTACGCAGAGCTGGCTCAGGATACCCTGGGCTGAAACAGCTCACCGGAGACCAAACACGCTGGGATGGTACAACCCACCCTGGCTGGATGCCTACTCTCACATGGCACTTGCGGGGGGCTGGCCTATAGTGCTCCAGGCTATGAGCGCCTACTGGCGACACCATGCGCTTCACCGCATAACAAGGTGCCTGACCAGTATTACGCTGCTTCCGGTAAGCACGGGGAGTTGGCTCAGGTCTATCGCCTGACTCCGCCAATCTCCCCGTGTGCCCCCTCCCCAAAGAATTGGGGGCTGCCTCTCGTGCCTGTTGCGCTGCCTTACCTCATATCGCCGCTCAGCTTTAGCTGCCTCCAGTTCTTCTTTGGGGCGGCGATATTCCCCAGCCTGTGCCCAGGGTCCCTTGCGGTCCAATATCTCCACCCAAGTCCAGGAGTCCTGAACCTTGCTTGGTCCGTTTGTGGTGGGTAGTTCTGTAACGGCCATTGGTGGAAGAAGGTGAGGACCAAAGCGCAGCGTGGTACGTGTTCGTCATTATTTAAATAAAACTGAACACCAAATACAAAGTAACAAAAAGAACAACCGAAACGGCTCCGTCAGGTGCAAAACACAAAACAGAAAGCAACTACCCACAAAACCCATGTGGGCAAGAGTTACCTAAGTATGGTTCTCAATCAGAGACAACGATAGACAGGTATGAGAACCATACCTTGTCCGAGAATTTATAGCAAAGCTTTTGAAAGTCCTTGGTTGGGGTTATTTGTTGCGATTGCAAATGTAATAAGATAGTGGTCCGATAGTTTATGAGGAATGAAATGTAGATCCACACTATTTATTCCATGGGACAAAACTAGATCCAGGGTATACCTGTGGTAATGTGTAGGTCTGGAAACATGTTGGACAAAACCCACTGAGTCGTTGATAGCTTTGAAAGCGTTTTGGAGTTGGTCTGTGGACTTTTTCATGTGAATATTGAAGTCACCAAAAAAATGTATACTATCTGCCATGACTACAAGGTCCGATAGGAATTCAGAGAACTCAGTGAGGAACTCTGTATACGGCCCAGGAGGCCTATACACATTAGCTTTGCAAAGTGATTGAGTAGGCTGTAAATGTTACCAACACCTTCGCCTTTGAGGGATGCACAGCTCAGAAGATGAAAGTAGTCATTTTTCCCCCATTTTTTTCTGTTGTATATTTTATAGCAAAGTACATGCTCCTGAATGTCCATGACAATAAACAGATGTGTGGAATGGGTCTCTCCGATAGGAGACTCTCGAACAGCTCATCCAACTTATTCTCGAGTGACTGGACAGTTGCCAATAGAACGGAGGGTAGCGCCGTTTAGTTTTATCTTCACCTCAATTTCACCGCGTCTACACCTGCTGCTTTTTGGTGGCCCATGATCAAAGGAATAGGGTTCAGTATGTACATTGGAACAGCTGAGATGGAGTTGAAGTCGTAATCGAGATTAGTAACTGTCAATCTGATGTCCACTAATGCTTGGTGGTCACATGTGATAATCTTTACTTCTTTTGTACTGAAAGTTCATACTATTAACACTATAAAAGTCACTAAATAGTTGGGTTGGAACAAGATTTCATCATTGTGAGAAAGATTCCCTCTGCATTGCTACTTGTTAAGCAGAAGGTCCACTTTGGTGTCCCCAAATGTCCCCCTAGCTCGCAGGTGAGCGCTGACTTTGTAAAACTGTAAAACGGGCTAGATCTCTTTGAAACCAACCAGTACTGGCCCTGGTTGATGTGCTTTTCGGTGCTGAAGAGCAGACAATCCCAGCAGAACAGCTTCTTGGTTTGCTCACACCCAGTCATCCATGGATAGCACTCATACTTCTTAGCTTGAAATGCCTTTCAAAGCTCTTTCTTCGTTGCACCACTCCTGGCTGTGCTGGTGTTGGTCTCCCCCATTTCATTTCTTGTTGAAAGTTAGTCTTGAAAAGGGTGATCTTAAATTAAACACCACATACTTCTCAACAACACCTGCTACAGCCACTACCATTGTCAGTGACATTGTGACACACGCTACAACAAAAGCTTGGGAAGGCTATTGCTCACTATTGGCTCTCAATCAGAAAGCCTAGACACGTCACATTTTCTTCCCGAACAGTCCCACCCATTGCAAGTCAAAATGTGAGTGGTTCATTCCACTGTCACTCCCAAATTCTGCCCTAATACAGTTCAATTGTTGAGGCCTTCTGTCCAGCATTTGAAGGCCTAACCAATGGCAGGCTGAGCTAGCTAGATTTTTCTACTCAGATACCTCCAAAGAAAAATCCTGATTTGTATATATTTTTTCTGTTCAGTATTAACCCTTCTCTTTCCAACACAAACTGAAAAACAGGTAATTCAAATGATTTTACATATTACATAGAAATTAAAACAACACTTAATTTGAATGAGGGTTCCCCACTGAATCCTATTCATATTAGTAACCCATGCTAATTGATGCATCTTTAGATCTCCCTTTCTTAATTTTGAACTGATATTTTCATCTCCGTCACATGAAACCACTAGCAGGTATGGTGCGCTTTTGAGTCTTTTTTAAAATCATATACATATTATTTTGCCCAAGGGATGACATACATGGTTGGAATTATTTTATAAAGACAAAGTATTTGGTTGTAATTGTAATATTGCAATATTTTATAGGGTACCAAAGGTGGCCAACCATCCTCCAAGAAAGCCTTAAAGGGGCAGTTTAGTGATTTGAGACAGGCTTGAATTTGCAAAGAAGCCAATAGGCAGAGTGTAGTTTACAGTTTTGCCTGATTCTCTATGTTGAAAAAGATAGCTTTTGAACTAGTAAAAAATCAGTCCGTCTTGTACAAAGGAAAAATGGCTAAAAAAGTGAATGTCAAGCCTTGATGCGAGGTAGCCACACAGCTAGTGACTCACTTCTGATGGGTTTGCTATGTTTTTGCTGTCTATTAAATGCCGAACCTCACTATGTATAAAAAGACCACAATGTCTTCACAAGACATACAAGCACAAAAACAATGACATAGTAGCACCTATGCAGTTAGATTTATCGTGCTGGTTGTGAACATTGCGCTTGCCCTAAATGACTTTATTGTTTCACTGATTACTGACTCGATCACACAACGATCTCCCTGATCAACTCTATCGGAGTAATTGACACGTAGACACTGAGGACTTGGGCCTGACAGTTTTATCAGTCACATCTCACACATGGTTCAAACTTTAGTGTTTGCCCTTTCAGTCTTTGTCTTCATTTAATTTCCCCTTCAATCCTCTTGAAATTTCAACTAGATACAGTGTCTTTAGACTTTTTCCACATTTTGTTGTGTTACAGCCTGAATTTAAAATGTATTAAATTGAGATTTTGTGTCACTGTTCTACACAAAATACCCCATAATGTCAAAGTGTAGTTATGTTTTTAGAACTTTTTACAAAAAGATTTCAATAAGTCAATAAGTATTCAACCCAAGTAAAAATGTGCTTAACACGTCACATGATAAATTCACTCACTCTGTGTGTTTAACATGATTTTTGAACAACTACCTCATCTCTGTACCCCACACATACAATTATCTGTATGGTCCATCAGTCGAGCAGTGAATTTCAAGCACAGATTAAACCACAAAGAGCAGGGAGGTTTTCCAATGGTTCCCAAAAGAGGGCACCTATTGGTAGCAGACATTGAATATCCCTTTCAGTATGGTGCTCTAATTAATTATACTTTGGATGGTGTAACTCAGTTGCTTGAGAGGAAGGAAACCGCTCAGGGATTTCACCATGATGCCAGTGGTGATTTTAAAACAGTTACAGAGTTTAATGGCTGTGATAGGAGATAACTGAGGCTAGATCAACAACATTGTAGTTACTCCACAATACTAACATAAATGACAAAAAATATTCCACACATGCATCCTGTTTGAAATATGGCACTAAAGTAATACTCCAAAGAAAATATACTTTTTGTCCTGAATACAAAGCATTATGTTTGGGGCAAATTCAACATACCACTGAGTACCATTTTTCATATTTTCAAACATGATGGTGGCTGCATCATGTTATGGTTTGCTTGTCATCGGCAAGGACTAGGTTTTTGGGGGGAGATACAAATAAATGGAATAGAGCTAAGCATAGGCAAAATCTTAGAGGAAAAGTTGGTTCAGTCTGCTTTCCAACAGACACGGTGTCACGCATGCTCCCGCTCCTCCTCTCTTGCAGTCCAGGGCGCCAGGCTGCCCATCATTACGCACACCTGTCATCATCATTACCCGCATCAGCACTCGCTGGACTCTGTTACCTTGTTGATTACCTCTCCTATATCTGTCTGTTCCTCAGTTAGATCCCTGTTTCATCATTATTGTCGTTTTGCTTTCCCCTGTCCAGACGCTGTCCGTATTCTGTTCATGTCCGTGTTTCATTAAATGTTCACTCCCTGCACTTGCTTCTCGTCTCCAGCGTCTGTCCTCACACTGGGAGACATATTCACCTTTCAGCAGGACAATTACCTAAAACACAAGAATATACACTGGAGTTGCTTACCAAGACAACATTGAATGTTCCTGAGTGACCTAGTTACAGTTTTGATCTAAATCGTCTTGAAAATCTAGGGCAGGACTTGAAAATCATTGACAGAGATTGAAGAATATTTAAAAAAAATGATGGGCAAATATTGTACTAATCAGGTGTGCAAAGCTCTTAGAGACTTACCTTTAAAGACTCACAGCTGTAATTGCTACCAAAGGTGATTCTAACGTATTGACTCAGCGGGTTGAATACTTATGTAATCGAAATGTTTGAGTGTTATATTTTAATAAAATCATATTCTAATAATTCTAACACTTTGACATTACAGAGTATTTTGTGCAGATCGTTGACAAAAAAATGACAATTAAATCCAACACAACAAAATGTGGAAAAAGTCAAGGGGTTTGAATACTTTCTGAAGGCACTGTAAGCTCTGCCTTGGGTGCTGACAATAGAGATGCTTTTTATTTATTTATTTAAACACAAGTTCCAGCTTTAAGTTTTACCAGAAAACCAAGCACTTGAACATAATCGACAAACAAACACAGAGAAGGCAGAAGGCGTTTGCATTGTCTTTGATTGGCCACTTTTATATATCAGTGAAATACCATTAGCTCAGTTGATTCGCATAAATCACTCACAAAGCCTGATGCAGCAGAAATAAAAGGGAAAATGAATGATGAAAATTGAGTGATTATGGGTTTCTCAGATTGATGCGGTCTCTGCTATACTTCCGGGTGTGAGTGCTGCTGTCACAGATATGTTGCTACCAGCCAACTGAAGAACAAGTAGAGAGAGTTTATTATGCACCCAGTAAAATAAAATGGGTACAGTATTTCCTGTTCCCATGGAGATTGTTCATTAAGTACAGCATGCTACTGGAGGTGAAGTTCAAAGCCACTTAAATCTTTATGGTTCACTGTTCACACCAGCTAATTGGCTGTCCTTTTGGGTCTGTACTCTGGCCACATACAGAACTGTCCTGCGTTTTACTGACCAAGCTTTAAAGGCCTCAGTATGATACTATGTAGCCACTAAGTGCTATTCTTTAAGCTGGTCAGTGATCATGTGGCACTGGCAACAGCTGATAAACTGGGAGATGAGGAGGAGATGAAGCCTTGGCTAGTAGTGGGCTGCTGCCGCTGTTGTTTGAAGGCTGTCAGTTTTACAGCTGACCTTGAGTAGAGTTCCAGTAATTTATGGGAAATAATGTTTTAAGGAGACCCATTTCCATGATTCACTGTCATTTTCCACTAAAGATCACTCTGCCTCTAAAGACAAATCTACACTCCTGACAAGGCAGGTGCCTTTTTTGCAAACTCCAAGCCGGCTGTCATGTGCCTTTTACTGAGGAGTGGCTTCTGTCTGGTCACTCTACAATAAAGGCCTGATTAGTGAAGTGCTGCAGAGATGGTTGTCCTTATGGAAGGTTCTCCCATCGCTACAGAAGAACTCTAGAGCTCCGTCAGAGTGACCATCGTGTTCTTAGTCACCTCCCCGACAAAGACCCTTCTCCCCCTATTGCTCAGTTTGGTGTTTCCAAACTTCTTCCATTTAAGAATGATGGAGGCCATTGTGTTCTTGGGGACCTTCAATGCTGCAGAAATGTTTTGGCACCCTTTCCCAGTTCTGTGCCTCGACACAATCCTGTCTCGGAGCTCTACGGACAATTCCTTTGACCTCATGGCTTGATCTTTGTTTTGACACTCACTGTCAACTGTGGGACCTTATATTGACAGGTGTGTGCCTTTCCAAATCATGTCCAATCAATTTAATTTACCACAGGTGGACTCTAATCAAGTTGTAGAAACATCTCAAGGATGATCAATGGAAACAGGATGCACCTGAGCTCAGTTTCGAGTCCCATAGCAAATGGTCTGAATACTTATGTGAATAAGGTATTTCAGGTTTTTTTTAAACATGTTTTCGCTTTGTCATTATGGGGTATTGGCTGTAGATTGCCAAAGATTTTTATTTCTTTAATCCATTTTAGAATAAGGCTGTCATGTAACAAAATGTGTAAAAAGTCTGAATACTTTCCTAAGGCACTGTACTGTATGTAGCATGCTACATTGTACTGCCATATTAATATACTCAAAGTGGAGTTGATTTATGACTTGTGTTGCTGTGTAGATGTCCCTGGATCCTGACCAAGGCCCTGGCCCAGGTTGCATCCCACATTTTTGGGGTGCCAAATGGGAGCCTATTCCCACTACTTTTGACCAGGGCCCTATGGGGACACATCCCCAGAGTGTGTCTCTAAGCAGCTCTGACTGGGATAAAGTGTGGAACTTCTCAGCTATTAATAATTAGCGTCCGGGCACTCAAGGACATATATTTCCCCAGGCTGGATCAGCACATAAATACAGTAACTTGATGCAGGAGGGCTAAAAGTGAACTCACTGGGTGACACTGCAGTTTCTCACCAACCTTTCTTTGTCTTCATCTTGGTCCAATGCCAGATCATGTTATAAATTAGTGGATTAGCATTTGGTCTCCTTTCCCTTTCCCTACCCTGATAAAAACAACAGCCCATATTAGAGCAAGTGGAAAAACCCTGCCTCACAGCTGTAAAGAATGGATAAGACCTGAGTGGATGCTAAAGCCATTTGTTATCATAAAAAAATTGACTGCTGGGTCAAAAGGCATTCAAAAAATAGAGGGGGGATCCTGGCGAGATTAACCTCTTCCCTCTGTTCTACTGGTCACTTGATAATAAGCTGGGTGACCTTCGATCATGGATTTGCTACCAATGGGACTCCCGAAACTGCAATATTCTCTGCTTTTCTCAAACATGGCTCTCGGACGACAACACCCCCAATAGCCTATCCAACTCGATGGGTTCTCCATTCACTGTGCGGACAGGACAGTGGAGTCAGGGAAATCGAGAGGGGGAGGGGTTTGCCTCTTCATCAACAACAACTGGTGTGCTGATTCGAGCGTGGTGGAGGTGTCGACCCATTGTTCACCCGTCTTGGAATACCTGATGATCAAATACCGACCCTACTACCTCCCAAAGGAGTTTTCAGCTGTTGTCTTGACTATTGTATACATTCCACCTCAGTACAATAAAAATAACAAGCTGGCCCTTAATGAACTGTACAAGGCTATAAACAAGCAGGAAGACGTACATCCAGTGGCTGCTTTTCTGGTTGTCGGCTATTTTTATTCTCGCGTCATCAAGACACTTGATACATGAAGTCCCTCTATGACCTCTGCAGAGTCATCAACCGAGCAAAAGGACAATATAGGAATACGGTGGAATCCTATTACACAGGCTCTGACACTCCATTACGGATTACAAAGGAAGATCCAGCCATGACCTGCCCACGATGCCTCTCTACCAGACAAATTCCATGCATTTTATGGACACTTCAACAATAATAACACCGTGCTTGGTGTGTGGGCCGCCACCGACTTAGAGGATTGGGTGATCTTGCTCTCTGAGGCCGACGTGAGTAAGCGCTTTAATCAGGTCAACACCCACAAGGCCGCCGGGCCCGGTGGTATTCCAGGGCGCGTTCTCAGAGCATGTGCAGAACAGCTGGCAGGCATATTCACAGTCATTTTCAACCTCTCCTTGTCCCAGTCTGTAATACTCAATTGTTTTAAGATGGCCACCACCACCATTCCTGTTCCCAAGAACTCTAAGGCTTCATGCCACATTGACTACCGCCTTGTAGCTCTCACATCTGTAATTATGAAGTGCTTTGAGAGGCTGGGTATGCCACACATCAACTCCATCATCCCAGACACTCTAGACCCACTCCAATTTGCATACCACCCCAACATACGTATAGATGACGCAATCTAAGTTGCACCCCAATGAAACTCTCTTGCCCATGTTCATTCCAATCCAATGCTTTTTAAACTTTAGTAGTAGATGTAAGAAGAAGAAAAAACTATAAGTCATTTGACAATGTGCCAACTCCAAGCTGTGTTATGTTTATACAATATTAAACATGTATCACTGACTAACCCCTTCAAATAGGGTTAATAAAAACAACGGCAAAAACATAAGCAATTCAACACTTTTTACAAATCTATCAGTTCACAGCCTGTGTGTGTGTGTGTGTGTGTGTGTGTGTGTGTGTGTGTGTGTGTGTGTGTGTGTGTGTGTGTGTGTGTGTGTGTGTGTGTGTGTGTGTGTGTGTGTGTGTGTGCGTTCCGCAGATTACACGTGGCACTTAATGCCCTGCCAGGTTGCCCCTCCGGCTGGACAGTGACCTCAGACACAAACTTTGATGTGAGAAAGCTATATTTCTGAAGCACTGTGGTCAAGATGCTTGCTGGGTTCATCATGCTGGCATCTTCCCGAGCACGCCCCTATCCATATCGACGGGACCGCAGTGGAGCAGGTGGAAAGCTTCAAGTTCCTCGCCATAAACATCACTGACGATCTGAAATAGTCCACCCGCACAGACAGTGTGGTGAAGAAGGCGCAACAGAGGATGGTGCGGTCTGCCCAACACATCACCGGGGGAAACTACCTGCCCTCCAGGACACCTACAGCACCCGATGTCACAGGAAGGCCACAAAGATCATCAAGGAGAACAACCACCCGAGCCATTGCATGTTCACCCCGCCATCAGAAGGTGAGGTCAGTATAGGTGGATCAAAGCTGGGACTGAGAGACTGGAAAACAGCTTCTATCTCAAGGCCATCAGACTGTTAAACAGCCATCACTAGGTGGCTCCCACCCGGATACGTAACCCTGCACCTTAGAGCCTGCTTGCTTCCCCATATACATAGACTTGAAATCACTGGCCACTTTAATAATGGAACACTAGTCACTCTAATAATGTTTACATATTTATGCTTTACTCATCTCATATGTATATACTGTATTCTATTCTACTGTATTTTTGTCCATGCCACTCTAACATTGCTCATCCTTATATTTGTATATTCCTTAATTCCATTATTTTACTTGTAGGTTGTGTGTTGTGTGTATTGTTGTGACTTGTTAGATATTACTGCATTGTTAGAGCTAGAAACACAAGCATTTCGCTACACCCACAATAACATCTGCTAAACATGTGTATGTGACAAATTTGATTTGATTCCTGGTGTCCTGCTGCCCCATGGCTGTACGCTCAGATTTTCTGAAGTACAAGACACTGCTTCCCTCATCATAATCTCTGATGAGTGAAGTGCCAGAGACACACTTAGGTCCATCAGGCAAGCTGCTGTAGGGGTTGGATCGAAGTTGGCTGCCGGAGGATTTAGTATGCATGCGAATTGTTCATGTAGTGACTATAGTGCTATTTATATTGGGAAATTTACAGGAGATGTTGTTCCACTTGAAACCAATAGGTTGCTCAACCATATTCATTGTTTCATCACACATAAAGGTGGTGGAATTATGAGGGAATTAAGTCAAGGTCAGAATATGGAGTGTCTTAGACACACCTTCTCCATACCTTAATTTCTTTGATCTTCACCCAAAACGAATAGCGGGTGTATAGCATGTGTCGTGGAAATTCTTACACAGGGACACTCAAAGTCAATGTTAAATGAATCATTGTTTATTATCAGAGTGCTAGAGAGGTTCCAACAAACTTGACACACCATAGTGCATGATTTAGCTTATTCATCATTCATAATTGATTAACGTTTGCTTCATTCGTGTGACCGACCAATACTGGTTCATGCATGTGGCAGACCAATACCTCACGAGGCTTCTTCTCTCTAAGCTGAGACCTTGAAACTGAGATATCATTCTCAAAACAAGGGTCTTGGCATACTACCAAATTGCAGATAATACAGTGAGGATTTCTCCCAGGCGTTCAATCAGTCACTTGCATGAACACAGAAATTTGTTCATAGAAAAGCACAAACAGAACACTGAAATTAGTTATTTAGAAAAGCATAAACATTTCCATCACATTCCATCCTTTTATTACTTGTAATAATGATTACATTTTAATGTAAGCATTTCATGTTTAGCTTCTATATCATATTTCAATTAAAGTAAGCGAAATCAAAACATAAAACCAGACACTTCATATTTTCCAACCCTTTGTTCTGGGTTATACAATCGAATTAGTATGGTAATACTATCATCATAATAAAGGTTATCTTCTTACGGCTGAATTCCCGTTAACAGGATCGATTTGACAACAGCCAGTGAAAGTGCAGGGAGCCAAATTCAAACAACAGAAATCTCATAATTAAAATTCCTCAAACATACAAGTATTATACACAATTTTAAAGATAAACTTGTTGTTAATCCCACCACAGTGTCCGATTTCAAAAAAGGCTTTACGACGAAAGCATACCATGCGATTATATTAGGTCAGCACCAAGTCACAGAAAAAAAAGAAAAAGCCATTTTTTCAGCCAAAGAGAGGAGTCACAAAAAGCAGAAATAGAGATAAAATGAATCACTAACCTTTGATGATCTTCATCAGATGACACTCATAGGACTTCATGTCACACAATACATGTATGTTTTGTTCGATAAAGTTCATATTTATATCAAACAAATCTCAGTTTACATTGGCGCGTTATGTTCAGTAATGTTTTGCTTCCAAAACATCCGGTGATTTTGCAGAGAACAACAAGTGTTATGCATGGAATTAAAGATATACTAATGCAACCACTGTGTCAGATTTAAAAAAAGCTTTACGGAAAAAGCACACCATGCAATAATCTGAGTACAGCGCTCAGGCACCAAAACAAGCAATACAGATACCCGCCATGTTGTGGAGTCAACGGAAGTCAGAAATAGCATTATAAATATTCACTTACCTTTGATGATCTTCATCGGAATGCACTCCTAGGAATCCCAGTTCCACAATAAATGTTTGTTTTGTTCGATAAAGTCCATAATTTATGTCCGAATACCTCCTTTTTGTTTGCGCGTTTAGTTAACAAATCCAAATTCACGAGGCGAAGGCACTTAGTCCAGACGAAAAGTCAAAAAGTTCCATTACAGTTCGTAGAAACATGTCAAACGATGTATAGAATCAATCTTAGGATGTTTTTATCATAGATCTTCAATAATATTGCAAAAGGACAATTCCTTTGTCTTTAGGTATGAAAGGGAATGCAGCTCACTTTCATGGCCGCGCGCATGATTTAGCTCATGGCATTCTGCCAGACATCTTAGTCAGACAGCTCTTATTCGCTCCCCCTTCACAGTAGAAGCCTGAAACAAGTTTCTAAAGACTGTTGACATCTAGTGGAAGCCTTAGGAATAATAATAATTGGAAATGGTCAAAAACATGTTATTCAATTATTCATAACTCTGTCCCAAATTCCCACACTGTCCTTACCCCTTCACTGTGTCCTGTACAACCAGTTTGAGTACAGTGTGTACTGGCGTCTATCTATTTTTCTACAGGAAGCTTATCTCTAACACAAAGACCAGATGGCTGCCTCTAATTTCATATCAGTCCCAATGCTCAATCCCTGATTAGGGTTAGGGAGTCTCACAGATTTTATTCTCTCTTCTCCCACTCTTCATAATGCACATTGGTCTCTCCTTACTCTGCCCCTTTATGCAGGCTGCTTCCTCCTTTATCCCCAAGCACTCCCTGGCTTATAACGAACATCAGCCTCGCCTTGTTGGGGCAGGAAGTCCATATAAGGCTCGGGGGTGGAGCCAGCGGGCTGCAAGATATCTCCCCTCAATAACCACTTCCCTCACCATTCCCTGCCGCCTACCACAATATGTAATGTAAGTGCTTTAATATGTTTGGACCCAAGGAAGTGTAGTAATAAATACAAATACAAAGGCTGCCCGTGCACATGTTTTTGTTCTCTACATTCAATTGCATATAATGGTATTGTATATGTAGATACAGTGTGGTGATAGAGAGGTAAGAAGAAAGGAGAGGTCATGAAAATACAGTGCATTCAAATCAAATATCTAATAAGTAATATCTAACAATTTCACAACAATATACACATTACACACAAATCCAAAGTAAAGGAATGGAATTAATAATGAGCAATGTCGGAGCGGCATAGACTAAGCTACTGTAGAATATAATATAATACAGGATATACATATGAGATGAGTAATGCAAAATATGTCAACATTATTAACCTTTCTAGTGCAGGCGTTCCGCTTGCAAACCCATCTCGGCAACATCCGTTGTAACTGCAGAGCGCAAAATTCAAATGACAGAAATAGTCATATTTAACATTCATGAAAATACAAGTGTCATACATCAGAAAAAAACTTAACTTCTTGTTAATCCAGCCGCTGTGTCAGATTTCAAAAAGGCTTTACGGTGAAAGCATACCATGCGATTATCTGAGGACAGCGCCCCGCACACAAAATCATTAAAAACATTTTTCAACCAGGCAGGTGCGCCACAAAAGTCAGAAATAGCGATAAAATAAATTCCTTACCTTTGAATATCTTCTTCTGTTGGCACACCAAAAGGTCACAGCTACATCACAAATGGCCCTTTTGTTTGATGAAGTCCTTCTTTATGTCCCCAAAAACTCAGTTTAGCTGGCGCACTTCATTCAATAATCCACCGGTTTCCCTTCTTCAAAATGCATACAAAATGAATCCCAAACGTTACCAATAAACTTCTCCAAACTAGACAAACAACGTTTATAATCAAACCTCAGGTACCCTAATACGTAAATAAACGATAACATTTAAGACAGAGAATCTTTATTGTCTTTCCTGGATATAAACAACAAAGAGCACACTCTCATCCACGAGCATGAAAACACGACAGCCAAAATGGGAAAAACTACAAATTCTAGCTCATTTTTCCAAAAACAAGCCTGAAACTCTTCCTAAAGACTGCTGATATCTAGTGGAAGCCCTAGGAACTGCAATCACCAATGTGTCTGAGGAAACATCGTAGCGCACTGCGCACGGCCCGCCACAGGAGTCACTGGTGCGTGATGAGACAAGGATATCCCTGCCGGCCAAACCCTCCCTAACCCGGACGACGCTAGGCCAATTGTGCGTCGCCCCACAGACCTCCCGGTCGCGGACAGTTACGACAGAGGCTGGGCGCGAACCCAGAGTCTCTGGTGGCACAGCGCCCTTAACCACTGCCCCACCTGGGAGGCCAGTGTTCCATTATTAAAGTAGCCAGTGATTTCAAATCTATGTATATAGGGCAGCAACCTCTAAGGTGCTTCTGATGGCTATTTAACAGTATGACGTCCTTGAGATAGAAGCTGTTTTTCAGTCTCTCGGTCCCAGCTTTGATGCACCTGTACTGACCTCGTCTTCTTTTTGGCCTTCCTGTGACATTGGGTGCTGTATGTGTCATGGAGGGCAGGTAGTTTGCCCCTGGTGATGCGTTGGGCAGACCACACCACCCTTTGGAGAGCCCTGCGGGCGGTTGAGGGCGATGGAGTTGCCGTACCAGGTTGTGATAGAGCCTGACAGGATGCTCTGAATTGTGCATCTGTAAAATGTTGTGAGAGTTATAGGTGCCAAGCCAAATTGCTTCAGCCTCCTGAGGTTGAAGAGTCGCTGTAGCACCTTCTTCACCACACTGTCTGTGTGGGTGGACAACACAGTTTGTCAGTGATGTGTACTCAGAGCAACTTGAAGCGTTCCACCTTCTCCAATCCCATCAACGTGAATAGGGGGGTGCTCCCTCTGCTGTTTCCTGAAGTCCACGATCAGCTCCTTTATTTTGTTGACATTGAGTGAGAGGTTATATTCCTGGCACCACACTCCCAAGGCCCTCACCTCCTCCCTGTACGCTGTCTCATCATTGTTGGTAATCATGCTTACAACTGTTGTGTCATCTGCAAACTTGATGATTGAGTTGGAGGCGTGCATGGCCACACAGTCATGGGTGAACAGGGAGTACAGAAGTGGACTGAGCACGCACCTTTGTGGGGCCTCTGTGTTGAGAATCAGTGAAGTGGAGATGTTGTTTCCTACCTTCACCAACTGGGGGCGGCCCGTTAGGAAGTCCAGGACCCAGTTGCACAGGAAGGGGTTCTGAACCAGGGCCCCAAACATAATGATGAGCTTGGAGGTCACTATGGTGTTGAATGCTGAGTTACAGTCAATGAACAGCATTCTTACATAGGTAGGGCATCGTGTGATGGTGGTTGCATCGTCTGTGGATCTATAAGGGTGGTAAGCAAATTGAAGTGGGTCTAGGGTGTCAGGTAACGTAGAGGTGATATGATCCTTGACTAGTCTCTCGAAGCACTTCATGATGACAGAGTGAGTGCTATGGGGCAATAGTCATTTAGTTCAGTTACCTTTGCTTTCTTTGGTACAGAAACAATGGTGACCATCTTGAAGCATGTGGGGACAGCAGACTGGAATAGGGAGAGATTGAATATGTCCGTAAACACTCCAGCCAGCTTGTCTGCACATGCTCTGAGGACGCTGCTAGGGATTCCGTCTGGTCCGGCAGCCTTGGGAGGGTTAAAATGCTTAAATGTCTTACTCATGACGGCCACAGAGAAGGAGGGCCCATAGTCCCTGGTAGCGGGCTGCATCGGTGGCACTGTGTTATCCTCAAAGCAGGCTAAGAAGGTGTTTAGCTTGTCTGGAAGACGTCTGTGTCCACGACGTGGCTGGTTTTCCCTTTGTAGTCTGCCACATACATCTCATGTCTGAGCCATTGAATTGCTACTCCACTTTGTCTCTATTCTGACGTTTTGCCTGTTTGATTGCCTTTATGGCGGAAATAACTACACTGTTTGTATTCTGCCATATTCCCAGTCACCTTGCCATGGTTAAAAGCAGTGGTTCGCTCTTTCAGTTTTGCTTGAATGCTGCCATCTAGGGTAGGATTTAGTAGTCACAGTGGGTACAACATCTCCTATACACTTCCTGATAAACTCAGTCACTGTAACAGTGTATTCGTCTATCTAATCTTGGAGGCAACCCGGAACATATCCCAGTACGCGTGATCAAAGCAATCTTGAAGTGTGGATTCCGATTGGTCAGACCAGCGTTGAATAGTCCTTCGCACGGGTACTTCCTGTTTGAGTTTCTTCCTATAGGAAGGGAGGATCAAAATGGAGTCCTGATCAGATTTGCCGAAGGGAGGGCATGGGAGGGCCTTGTAGGTATTCCGGAAGTTGGGTAGCAGTGGTCGAGTGTTTTAGCAGCGCAAGTACTACAGTCAATGTGTTTGTATTTTTGTTGGTATTTTATTAGGATCCACATTAGCTGTTGCAAAAGCAGCAGCCACTCTTCCTGTTCATGAGACCCCAACTGGTTGTACATGTTTAGACAGTGTATCCCAAGAGAGCCATGTTTCCAAGTATGTTATAATCCCTGATGTCTCTCTGGAAGGAAATCCTCTCCCTGAGAATGTCAATTTTATTATACAGAGACTGAACATTAGCGAGTAATATTCTCGTAAGCGGTGAGTGGTGTGCACGCCTCCTGAGTCAGACTAGAAGTCCACTCCAAATACCTCTTCTCCGCCGGCGGTGTTTGGGATCAGCCTCTGGAATCAGTTTAATTGCCCTGGGGAGATCCTACATAGGATCCGATTCGGGAAAGTCGTATTCCTGGTCATAATGCTGGTAATGCTGATATCCAAAAGTTCTTCCAGGCTGTCATAAAACAAACACCATTCTTGGCTAATAAAGTAAGAAATAACACATAAAAATCTAAATAGTGCCAATTTGCCTAAGAACAAGAAGCATGGTGTAATGCTCAATGAGTGAAATGGGTGTGGAGTCAGGCGCAGAGAGCAAAGGATGCGGGAAAAAACATGCTTTAATGTCCAAAATCAAAGGAACAAAATAGTATACCCAAACAGGCGTAACTATACAAAACAATATAGTACCCTTAGGTAAAAATACCAGGACAGCGAGAAAACCCAACAAACACTAACACCTCTCACAAATACAGAAGAACAAGCCCGCACAAACAGAAGCGGGCTAAATGAACTTAAATAACCCCACCCTAACAACCAAACAATGAACAGGTGAAACCAATTAGACAAAACCAAACGAACACGGAACAAAGGATCGGTGGTAGCTAGTAGACCGGCGACAACGACCGCCAAGCGCCACCCGAACAAGAAGGGGAGCCACCTTCGGTAATATTCGTGACACATGGCTGCCCTATCTGTCTGCGCCATTTTACATTGTTAGTATTCAGGCCCCTTGACTTTTTCCACAATTTGATTCTTGATTAAAAAAAATGTCCCTCATCAATCTACACACAATACCTAATGACAAAGCAAAAACAGGTTTTTAATAATTTCTGCAAATATATATAAAAAAAATAAACTGAAATATCACATTTACATAAGTATTCAGACCCTTTACTCAGTACTTTGTTGAAGCGCCTTAGGCAGCAATTACAGACTTGAGTCTTCTTGGGTATTACGCTACAAGCTTTGCACACTTGTATTTTGGGAGTTTCTTCCATTCTTCTCTGCATATCTCTCAAGCTCTGTCAGGTCTCTTTCGATCCGTTTCAAGTCCGAGCTCTGGCTGGGCCACTCAAGGACATTCAGAGACTTGTCCCGAAGCCACTCCCGCGTTGTCTTGGCTGTTTGCTTAGGGTCGTTGTCCTGTTGGAAGGTGAACCTTCACCCCAGTCTGAGGTCCTGAGTTCTCTGGAGCAGGTTTTCATCAAGGATCTCTCTGTACTTTGCTCCATTCATCTTTCCCTCAATCCTGACTAGTCTCCCAGTCCCTAGCGCTGAAAAACATCCTCACAGCATGATGCTGCTACCACCATGCTTCACCATAGTGAGGGTTTCAGGTTTCCTCCAGATGTGACGCTTGACATTCAGGCCAAAGAGTTCAATCTTGGTTTCATCAGACAAGATAATCTTGTTTCTCATGGTCTCCAAGCGGGCTGTCATTTGCCTTTTACTGAGGAGCGGCCTCCGTCGGGCCACTCTACCATAACTGCCTGATTGGTGGAATGCCCTTCTCCCCTGATTGCTCATTTTGGCTTGGCAGCCAGCTCTAGGAATAGTGTAAGTGGTTCCAAACTTTTTTCAATAAAAAATGATGGAGGCCTTTGTGTTCTTGGGGACCTTCAATGCTGCAGAAATGTTTTGGTACCCTTCCCTAGATCTGTACCTTGACACAATCCTGTCTCGGAGCTCTACGGATAATTCCTTCGACCTCATGGCTTGGTTTTTGTTCTGACGTGCACTGTCAACTGTGGGACCTTATATAGACAGGTGTTTGCCTTTCCAAATCATGTCCAATTCATTGAATTTACCACAGTTGGACTCCAATCAGGTTGAAGAAACATCTCAAGGATGATCAATGGAAACAGGATGCACCTGAGCTCAAATTCGAGTCTCATAGCAAAGGGTCTGAATATTTATTTTCGCTTTGTCAATATGGGGTTTTGTGTGTAGATTGATGAAGAATACGTTTTATTTAATCCATTTTAGAATAAGGCTGTAACGTAACAAAATGTGGAAAAAGGGAAGGGGTCTGAATACTTTCAGAATGCGCTGTAGTTGACTGCAGAAATCAACACTGCACCTGCGAGTAGTGTGAAGATGGTTATCATCTCTACAGGCGAATGTTGGGATATATCCTGTATTCCTGTGCCTGCTTCACAGATTGTATTCTACCTCATCAAAACACAGGGCTGTGGTTCATAATTAGGTAGGTGTAAGACACGGCAATCTGTTGCATGGAGAGCTGTCTCTTTTTGAATTATTAAAATGAATATACTCTTATCCCTATTTGCATAAGTTAAATTAATATTTGTTCTGCACCGCTAGGCAAACACATTCCCGTTCCTAACAGTGTACAAGCTTTCTTACTTGCAATGTGTGCGTTTTTGTGGATCCTACAGGAGCAATATTCTCCATAGCTCCACTGATAGCAGAGAGAGGACACAGTTCAATGGCCTTAAATATGACCCTATCATATATGATTAATCTCCTTTCAATGCTGTCATGACACTAACTATTTTAAGTGATTCAAGTACTGTGCATTCCTTGAGGTCAGACCAACAACACCCGTTCCTTTTGACCTTTTGACCCTGTGACCTTTGGGGTCATTATAGAGCTCTGTAATCACAATATTGCCTGCCTTCCTCCTATCTCCATCTCTGCCTTCTGCTACTAGTCCATAAGGATCAAGGAAATAGAGCCCAGCATATGAGTCTTATTGATTGTCATGAGCCCCCTACTCCAAACTGATGTTATAATATTCTTGTGATGGAGCATAGTCCCATTGCATCAGTCTGCATGGAATACATTTTGGAGAGGCTTAAAGCCAGTTCAAATCAATACATTATATAAAGAGAAAGGTCTGTGAATAATTTTGGGGGGGATTTTGTGCTTTCGTGTCTGTATTGCATTCCTCCCTGAGCCTCAGAGTTCTAAGCTCAGAGACTTCCTATTGTCTGGGAGAATGTAGCTAGCAGTCCGGCCTGCCTGGGCAGGTTACATTTACAGCTTGATACTTTTGTGATGGTCAAAGTGGTTGAAGGTGAAGGCAAAAGTAATTACAAGGTAGTAGACTTGCTGTGTAACTAACCACTGTGGCCCATCTGTTTACATAATGTTGTCTGAAAGTCAAATTGAATCATACTTAAAACCCCTTGTTTCCAGGGTGTCCAGGCGCTTGGCGGACCAAGATTGTTTCAGCGGAGAGAGAAACAGCATTAAAAGCATAATAATTAAGTCTTATAAGTACAAGCAGTGCGGTTGTAAATAAATTATTTCCAGAAGCTTCCCGGATAAAACTGCTTGTGTTTATGCTAATGTTTTGTTATAGCAATGGGTTCTGTGTTATTCTCGTCTGCTTGGAAGCTTTTAACACAGCACAGAATCCCCCTGGTGTATGCCAGTCTATTTATCATACCTGCTAGAGGTGAATGAGCTTCTACCTGCGTGTGAGGTAAAGAGATGTATTCATAATTTAATTTACAGATGTTTACTCTGATTTATACCACAGTATTGTTGAATACTCGTTTCTGATGGGTTAGAAGGGCATTCTAGAATGGACAAGGTTCCTTTATTAAAGTGTTTTAATTACAGACCATTAAAATTAGATGTAGTCCTGAAACAATTATGACTCCATGTATTTTTGTCTCAAGGTGACATAGATGTATGTAGGTGAGTTGTTTATGTTAATGTATTGTTGTGCGGTACTTGAGTACTGCACGTGTTTATATGGTCGTAGTAAGTGTTGCCTAACAGATGCAGTGAAAATTACGGCGCAGGATTAGCTGACCTTGTTGTCTGGCCTTGACTGTTTATGTTGCTGCAGGTTACCTGTCCTTGGTGGTGACTTTGTCCTATTCAGTGTTCACTTGTCAACAGTTGAGCTGAGAGGGGAGATGGCTGGCAAGCCCTGCTGCCTGCCTTTGTACACACTGTGAGGGGTGGTTGGGTGCCAGCATCGTCTGGGCTGGGGGGTGGCAGGCCACTAAATCTCCCCCACACTCATCCATCAATCTTCCCATATTTCTGCTCTCTTCTCGCTCTCTCTCTTCCTCTCTCTTTCCCCTATCTCGCTCTCTTTCTCTTTCTCTCTGTCTCTTTCTCGCTCTCTTTTTCTCACCTTCCCTCCCCTTCTCTCTTTTAGCAGAGGCTGAGAAACCTCTCTGTCTACACAATTCCTGGGCTGCATGATTAATCCCACCTCTCATATCTCTGCTGATGTGTCAGCACTGTCACTGGTTTATAGGATTATTTTCAGATCAAGTGACAGTTTCACACTAAAATATCACCAAATTAAGATCACTGGCATGTGGAAACAACACAAATATAATTCTATATCGTAAATAAATCTTTAAACCTGGTTGTTTTAACACTTCATTGGCCTGTAGTGCTGCTGTTATTCACTGGATATCAAATACATGTAGTGTGTGTATAATCAGTTTACTATTAGCCAGTGGGGACATGTTTATTGCCTATACAAGTACATTCAGAAAGTGTTTAGACCCCATGACTTTACCCATATTTTGTTACGTTACAGCCTTATTCTAAAATTGATTAAATAAAAAATGTTCCTCATCATTCAACACACAATACCCCATAATGGCAAAGCAAACACAGAAATACCTTATTTACATAGGAATTCCAACCCTTTGCTATGAACCTCAAAATTCAGCTCAGGTGCATTTTTTATTTTTATTTAACTAGGCAAGTCAGTTAAGAACAAATTCTTATTTTCAATGACGGCCTAGGAACAGTGGGTTAACTGCCTGTTCAGTGGCAGAACGACAGATTTGCACCTTGTCAGCTCGGGGGTTTGAACTTGCAACCTTCTGGTTCCTAGTCCAATGCTCTAACCACTAGGCTACCCTACCGCATCCTGTGTCCATTTATCATCCTTGAGATGTTTTGACAACTTGATTGGAGTCCACCTGTGGTAAATTCAATTGATTGGACATGATTTGGAAAGGCACACACCTGTCTATATAAGGTCTCACAGTTGACAGTGCATGTCAGAACAAAAACCAAGCTATGAGGTCAAAGGAATTGTTTGTAGAACTCCGAGACAGGATTGTGTCAAGGCACAGAGCTAGGGAAGGTTACCAAAACATTTCTGCAGCATTGAAGGTACCCAAGAATGCAGTGGCCTCCATAATTTTTACTTGGACGAAGTTTGGAACCACCAACACTCTTCCTAGTGCTGGCTGCCCAGACAAACTGAGCAATCAGGGGAGAAGGGCCTTGGTCAGGGAGGTGAAGAAGAACCCAATGGTCACTCTGACAGAGCTCCAGAGTTCCTCTGTGGAGATGGGAGAGCCTTCCAGAAGGACAACCATCTCTGCATCACTCCACCAATCAGGCCTTTATGGTAGAGTGGCCAGATAGAAGCCACTCCTCAGCAAAAGGCACATGACAGCTCTGTTGGAGTTTACCAAAAGGCACCTAAATGACTCTGACCTTGAGAAACCAGATTAAAAACCTGTTTTTGCTTTGTTATTGTAGGGTATTATGTGTAGATTGATGAAGAAAAAAAAGATTGAATTAATTTTAGAATAAGGCTGTAAAGAAACAAAATGTGGAAAAAGTGAATGGGTCTGAAAACTTTCCGAATGCACTGTATAAGAACATGTTATACAGATGAGCTCTACAAAGTTTGTTTTGAGGTTTTGAGGGAAACTTTTCTGATCAGAGTTTATTTATTTATCTTTCTTGTCAGTTTTCCATAAACTTTTTACTTCTAAGTATTTCTCTATAACCTCAAGTAATATTTTCAACCCACATCTTTATCCAGAGCATGTTTACTTTGAGCTTGTATCAAGTCACAGGGAGCATTCTGTTGTGTAACTACTTGAAAGTTTGTCAGGGTAAGTTTGTCAACTTGGTGGAAGTGTGAAGCACTTTGACGGGAGGGAAGGAAGGGAGCTTCTCCCTCTGGAGTCTAATCCAAGGCAAGGCCCTGCAGTAGCCCCGCTGTGTAGCAGACAGATGGGGAAGGATTTTTACTGTGCAAGTTTTAGAGAAATGCTTACAGTCTGAGATCTGACTTACCTGCATATGCATGAAGTGAATTTGCTAAGTGTGTTGAATCTGCCAGAAAAAAACGTGAAATAAGCTCCATCTCAAACACATTGTTTTGGCACAGCTCTGTAACCACATTTCAGACTGTTCAAGCATGTTTGAGTTATCACCCATCAGGACGGATTTAGCCCTGCTACTGAAGGGGGCTGGAATTTCATTTCTCAGATCTACCAGAGAAATAATTAAATCTGTGAGACAGAGGCCTACCTATCAATATTCTTCATTTCTCTTTGGAACTGGAGGGATTTATCTCACGTTTACCCAGAATGCTTTGCACAACGATTAAGAAGCAGGAAGGGAAGGATATAAATGGAGTTCTGTAAGCTGTCCTAAGCGTGTTGACAGATGACAGCAATTATGGAAAAAAAACAAATACACAGAATTATTCAAGAATATGAGAAAAAAGAAAATGATTATTCCATCTGAGCTTTCAGATATTTTCTTCCCCTCAGTCGGGTTTTTTTCATACACAGAGTATCTGTGCTAGGCCTACTAAACTGGGCTGAAATGTGAAAACAGCTTGCGGCTAATTGTATTGACAGAGAAACATACATCATTTAGGCCATTTACATTTTCATCAGCTGAATCATTATCACTTTGACAAGACCAGCTGAAGGAGAATGGCATTATGAAGTCTGCATTTTCTGCTTTGTTTATGATCAGCTGGCTGTTGAATCACGATGGAGGGATAACAGTGTTAGCTCACCTTTTGGAGCATTGTTTTGTATGCAAGTAACTGGCCACAAGAAAATGGCACTAAAAGTAATGATGCAATGACCTTTAATTCTATGCAAATGGGATGCCTAGGTCCCAGACTTGAAACGTTCAATCAATGCGATCAAAGGCGGCCATCGGCCATCCTGTTGTGCTCTAAATGTTCCAGCAGAAATATCAAAGTTCTGCACTACTTACTGCCCCTCTCTCACCTTCAGGTGCTGCAATATTTCATCAACTCAATAGAATATATTGTTGGGCTGGCTTATTTATGGATCGACGGTGTTCCCTTTTAGTTTGCAGGGCAGAGCTCGGCCACGCTCTAATGAGGCAGAACACGAGCTGAAATCAATAGCTGCTCCAAGTGCAATGCAACGAGTTCTAAGCCAAGGCAACACAGCTAAGACACCAATAATTAAATGTATTTCACCATGTATAACAGCAGACTGGTTAAAGGTTGTAGGACCAGAGAATTACTCTGTAGATGCTGCCTGGCTGTCAGAATGGAGGTAATTCTTCTGTTGGAGGGAGACTATTTCACACTGGCCCTGGTACTGAAGAACGTTTGCTTCTAGGGTTAGTGTACGTTGAAGGCCTGTTAGTTTTCACTGTAGGAGACGGAATAATTTGGCCCCGATGTTAAAGCTTGATGTAGCACAAATGACTAACATAGGAGCCGTCGTACAGATTTGCTTGGTTGCTATCTCGGTGTGCTGTACAGCATGGAAATGTCAGATGATTCCCTCAAGAAGAATAGAGTGTTGGTTTGGAACTGCCCTTGCATCTCCCAATCGCTCCACACTTCAGGGTGAATCAAGGAGTATCCATCAGTCTCTGCTAATAAGGAAATGGAGTCAATCCCACCTTACTGGACTAGTCATGGGTATCAGGAATCAAGGTAAGACCCGAGTGCAGACTGTGTGAAGTAACCATGTTTATTGTAACCTCAGGAGCAGGCAAACGACAGGTCAAGGCAGGCAGGGGTCGATAATCCAGAGCAGGACGGCAGGCAGGCTCAGGGTCAGGTCAGGCAGAGGTCGGTAATCCAGAGCAGGAGCAAATGTACAGGAGGGCAGGCAGGCTCAGGGTCAGAGACAGGCAGTGGACAGGTGGGTGGGGGGGTACAGGGTCAGGACAGGAAAAGGTCAAAAACCAGGAGGATGAGGAAAAAGAGAGACTATGGAAAAACGGGCTGAGACAAAACTTTGGTAGGCTTGAACAAACAAGACGAACTGGCAACAGACAGACAGAAAACACAGGTATAAATACACAGGGGATAATGGGGAAGATGGGCGACACCTGGAGGGGGGTGGCGACAAGCACAAGGACAGGTGAAACAGATCAGGGCCTGACAAGGTGGTGTAATACAGATGTTCAAATTTAAACTATATGTAACGTCTGAAGAAGAGGACCAAAGCGCAACGTGTTCATGATTATTTATTCAAACTGAACACTGAAACAAAATAACAAAGTGGAACAAAGCGAAACAGTTCTGTCTGGTGCAAACACAAAACAACTACCCACAAAACACAGGTGGGAAAAAGCTGCCTAAGTATGATTCTCAATCAGAGACAACGATAGACAGCTGCCTCTGATTGAGAACCACACCTGGCCAAACACACAGAAATAGAAAACATAGAAATAAAGAAACTAGAATTCCCACCCTAGTCAATCCCTGGCCTAACCAAAATAGAGAATAAAATCCTCTCTGTGGCCAGGGCGTGACGCTATAAGAGATTTACAGCTTGTTTTAGGTTTTGGTAATACAGTATGTAGTTTTAAATAATACACATTGCACTCAGTTCTTGGAAATAACAGATATTAACATCAGGGTCTGCAAGAGAACACAGCAAGCTTTTGCATCATAACCTCAGTAATGTCTTCTATTGACACAAATAATCGAAAAAGACCACTTCCCTGTTTTATAATCAGCCTGTTATAATTTCCATATTTCCTATTATTCAGGAGTTTCATAAAACAAAGGAATATTCAGGGCCATTGCTCCAGGCACTGTGGCTTTATATTGCTGTATCCCCGTGCTAGGCAACCTTCCTGTGGAGGGCCATAATTGAAGTTGATATCATGAGAGGAACAGGACGAGGTCATCGGAGGAATACATCCAGCACGTGGCCAGATGACACGCTGGTGTAACCGAGCAGTCTACTGCCACCAGGGCGAGGGTACACAGTGGCGAAATGGATGCATAAACCACGCCCTTTCAAACAGGCCTTTGCCTTAGATACTTTGGCATAATTACATTGTGTATAGAGGTTATTGTTATCATTTTTCTTGAGATGTACAGTGCTGTATTAGTTATAAGAGAATGTAGTTTGAAGGACAACACATATTTTTTATGATTTTTTAATAATTATTTTGTAATTTTTTTTGAATGACTGTTCTTCTGACGTACTGCATATGTATGACAGTGCTCTTCACATGCAATAGACTTGATATTTTAGGAGACTACAACAGTGAGAGGTTTTTATGGAAGGTTTTGTCTGATTAGCTTTGGCAGAAATAAAGTTTGAGTTGAAATAGATTTGTTCGGGTTTGAGAGTAAATAGCAACATGTGTTAACAGTTTAATTCCACAGGTGATTAATTAACAGTCTAAATGGCTTGCAGGTTCTGTAGCCCAGATGGGGAAAACACAATATATTATATTCTGGAGTTCCAATTCACACTATCACACATTGCATGTTGTTTTTTGTGTGTTTTTTTTCACCCCCCAAATATTCAACGGATTCTAATCATACGCTTGTCTAGTTTCTACTGACAGGATTATACTGTGCATCCTCTCACTGAAGTAGGAAATTGGATACATACTATATTTCATTACACTCCAATACATGAACAGTTAATAGAGTTGATCTCTGCCTACATTTATAGAACATATAGACTGTAATATCTCCTAATGGGCCACTAGTGACATCTTCTAGACAGAGCCTGTAAATTACGGTGCGACGGTATGTAAGAGCGTATGTATGAAGTCTTTATCCTACCCCAGAGTGCTTGGACTCTATGAGATATTCCTAAGATCACAGTCAATGCATGGCTTAGATATGTTTAGCAAGCACTGGGTTCACCAGGCACGTACACAAAATGAGAGAGAGAGAGGAGAGGGAGGAATGGTGTTATTCAGCAACACAGCAACACACTGAATCCATTATTCATGAGCCGTGTACTCACTGCAGTCTTCATTTCGTGTAACAAGGCTTTTCGATTCCATCCACCCGGCTTTGGAGGCAGAGCACCCTTCTATATGAAAGCGTGGGTTTTGCCTACCTAATGTGGCCATATAAATAATGAATTGTAATAAGTGGAGCGTCCAAGCTTCTATGTTTTATTGCCTCCCTCCCTCTGCATTGCCCTGGCATTCCAGAACTGGCAAATATGTCTGGAAATGGCCAGAGCACATTAATAATAGAGAAGGCTTTAGTTCTTTTGAGACTCGACTTCTCTCTCTAGCATGGCTTCAGAGCTGCACTTCTACTCCACATAGCAGGGTGTTCACCTCCGCATTAATGCCTTTTCCTTTTATCTCTTCCATTGTGCAAATGTTATGATGGATATAATATGGGGCGTAATACATGTTTTTATACAAAGCTTTATGTCATTCATTAAGTCACCAGAGCCACGTGCTGTGGAACTGAAGGGAAGTTTTGGAAGCAGGACAAATGTTAGAACCTATTTGAACAAAGCTATACTATGCAGAGCAATATCCGTACCTCTTCTTCTCTTTCTTCTCTTTCTCTCTCTTCCTTCCCTTTCAGTCTTCCACTGAGCTCCAAATTCTCAGCTAGGACAAATGCGTGGCCCATCAGTGCTGTCTCTCTGCAGAGAAAAAAAATATTTCATTATTGTTCTCCATGCATTAGATAAATCCACCTCTCCACACTGTGACACATGGATTGACTATAGACTCTACTACTTTGAGATTTTAGGTAATACTTCTCCGTGTGGCTTTGAGCAATGATTGTTCTAACAGATGGCTGAAAAGAAGGTATAGGACAGGAGCTGCTACTGCCCATGTTGTCGTCCCTGATGAAGGAGTAGGGATGCACACAGAGGTTAAAAACATGGATTGTAAGTTATTCCTTGCTGCTTTATTCTGTTTCATATGCAGCTAGTGAGCTGGTTTTAATCATACTGCTAATAGATTTGAGAGAAAAAGAGCCTGCAACAAATTCACAAATAGCCCAAAATATGATAACATGTTGGGATATGATTTACAAAAGAAGCACGCAAACAATGTTCTCTCTCACATGGGGGTTTGTAGATGGACATCATGTTTATTTCACTTTGATTGTGTCTGACAAAAAATAAAACAGAGCCTCTTTCTAAAAGTGAATCTGTTTCAAAGTCTGTATTAGACGACATCGACAGGAGCACAAACAGGCCAGAATAAATATTTCATTCCTAGTTGAGAGGTATTCCACAAACAGAAAAACATGGCTACATATATTTGGAATACATTATTAATAGCACATCAGCTATTTAATGCGTTAGTATTCTCTGAAGACTCAATTTGATTTGACTGCTTTGCTGTATGAGATGGATCTTATGAGCCAGTTCTTCAGTGACACCATTAGTCGGGAGTGAGGGGTGATCCATTAGAACTAATTTTCTGTTTCGCTCACCCAGGTGATTCTGTTTTACGTTTAGTAGTGATGGACAAATCCTCTAAGAGTATGACATATACTTTGGTGATGAAGCTAATGCATAATGACACCAGGATGGACTTTGTTTGGCAACATGGTGAAACAGGCACTTAAGGAAAGAATCCGAATGTGCCGCCAATTAGTTTAGAGTGTGGCAAACCACCAGAAGCTGCCCGCCCGGGGCGACAGCACACTAGGCACACTTATTGGCCTAGATGGTGTGAATCTCCCCAGTGTTCAGTGGTAGAGAGAGGGTCTTCCTCCCACAGTGGGGTCTAACATTGTGTGACAGTTCCACTAATCAGCCGATCCGCCGCGGCAATCTCCACGCTGTGGTTGGTCAGTACGATCAATCGCCTGATTGACCGGAGGCATTGACTGGGCTTGATGGAGTGTGATGGAGGAGGACGAGAGTCTAGAGACAATGAATTGTTAAAGGAGTGGATACATGATGTAAACAGAACTGACCAGCATTGGGACTACAGTAGCTATGCACTCTATGTGGGTTTAGCTATTGTCAGCTGACATTTTAATCCAAAAAGGAAGCATGTTGTCAGTGGTGGAAAGTACTTAAGTTAAAATACTTTAAAGTACTACTTTTACTTCACTACATTCCTAAAGAAAATACTGTACCTTTTACTCCATACATTTTCCCTGACACCCAAAAGTACTCATTACATTTTGACAGGAAAATGTTCCAATTCACACACTCAAGAGAACACCCCTGGTCATCCCTTACTGCCTCTGATCTGGCGGACTCGCCAAACACAAATGCTTTGTTTGTAAATTATGTCTGATTGTTGGAGTGTGCCCCTGGCTCTCCGTCAATAAAATAATAAATGCTTAATATAAGGAATTTGAAATGGTTATACTTTTACTTCTGATACTTAAGTATATTTAAAACCAAATACTTTTAGACTTTTACTCAAGTATTATTTACTGGGTGAATTTCACTTTTACTTGAGTCATTTTCTGTTAATGGTAATGGTGGTGAGACTTTAATGAAAGTTCCTAGTTTCACATTTGTTCATGATTATTAAGTTATAACAGTGATGATTCAACTCAACAGGGTTAAAGTTAGCTGGACAGCGGACACCACTGAGGCAATTGCCCTGGAGCCCATTTTGTCTTCTCCACCTTGTTCACATCTCCCATTTTTCACTCTCGTAGACCAGACGAGGCCTTGAGCGGTGCACACTAACAAGGAACCAATTACAGAGAGAACATGGTGCTCAGGATCAGCTCATTACAGGGACTGAAGGAGTGCTTGCTTCGCTTCAGTCCGTTACAGCAGGGGATAAGTATCTACAACCATTCAAGTGCAGGGAACAGCGATGGGGATCTCACTCACTCCAGTTCTCCACTGTGAATTTCCATTTAGATTCCCTGCGAGAACAAACTGCTTGTGTGATTGAAACATGAGATTGAATCTATCGATCCGGCGCTTGATTCAATATCATTGTTTTCCACCCCAAATGAAAAAAGTGTCAAATGCTAATATTGATTTGATTGTACGTGGCTGGTCTACTATTAAAGACATAGGAGATAAGACTATAACAGCATTAATAGGGATGTCCTGCTGTGCTGAGATGGACTGTTTGCTGACAACCTGATAGAGCAATGAAATCCTGGGCACCAATAGGTCTCTGCGGATCGGAATGGATGAAATGTTAAACAGCTTGGTGGGGTAGATTCTTTATGCAAGGCAGAGCAGCAGACCTGTCACTGAGAATCAGAAGGATCTTGATGTCTGTACACAGAGAATGTTCTGGGTAAGAAGAGCCTGCTGTATCTATGGGTTAAAAGGTCCATGAGCATTTTGTTGTCTCTTGCCAGGCGGTCCCCCCACCCAGAACCCCTTCTCCCCCACACCTCTCCCCCACCAAATCCCCCACCAAATCGACCCTGGGCCCATTACCCATGAGCACCCAGGCAGACACCAATAAGACCACTGCTGGATGACAATTGAGAGCTGTGTGCACATGCATTACCACAGTAGTAGTTACATTACTCCATTTTCATACCAATATCTTGTGATACATTATCGTGTGCAATATGTCTGAAATTGATATCTTTACATAATGTACTGATGCTTCAGCACTAGGATATAAAACCTTCTTAAATGCATTGGATGTTGCATTGCATTGCACATGAAACCTTCAGAGAGGAAGAAGCAGCCAGTATGAGGAAATGCTGACCCAAAAGGCGGGGATATGTTTCACATGACTCACAGGGTTGCATCTCAAATGTCACCCTATTCCTTATATAGTGCACAACTTTTACCAGAGCTCTGACAAGAGCCTCAGAGTCTGATAACTTACACATTAGTCAGCTTTTAACTTCCACGTGCACCTGCCTTGATCTGCTGTCCCTCAGACCCTTCATAGACCAGCTTTAAAATCATGGATGTGTCCCAAATCCCAAATGGCCCCTTATTCCTCATATAGTGCACTAATTTTGACCAGCTCTATGTGCCCTAGTCAAAAGCAGTGCTTTTTAGGGAATAGGGTGCCATTTGGGATTCACACCTTGTGAGACCGATGACCCTGTTAGGATAGGCCCTCTCACTCTGAGCTGTGTGTGGATGACAGAGTTTATTTACCCAAGTGTGTGCATGCATAAGCCCTTGATAAGATCTGGTCTTGTTATCACTGGGCTAATGGCGAATGTGCTTTCATCTTTTGATAAAACACCTGCTTGTTTCTCTCTCTGCAAGATGATCCAGTGTTTGCTGACTGGAACAAATATGAAAATACCTTAATAACAGATTATTAATAATAGATGTATTTTATATACAATTTAACAAAACAAATGTAGTGATCTTGCAGTCTTGGGCGATGGTCTTCCATAGCTTTAGGCGATAGGCAGTTCAGAAAGGTAGTGGCCGCGTCCTAGGCGTTGCTGACGCCTGACAGATCTGACAGCGCCCAGTATCTTGAGAGGAGGAAGCATAGATGGTACAGCCAGACAGGGAGGAAGAGATATCTGACAGAGGCCATAAAGCTCTTCATCGAGCACCTCGTTGTCTTTAATAGCCACAGCTTCTTGTCTGTAGGTAGGCTGGATCGTCTACTACTGAAATTTAGCAGCCACCTGGGTGATGCTTCGGCAACTGTAAAGCACCAGTAACATCACCACACCTCATTAGTGGTCCAGAAAAACCCTCTACGAAGCGAGCCTTTGCATCCCCTCACACCGCAGTCCACTTCCCTCTAGTTACTGGGGCAGGGAGCCAAAAAGCTGATGCTGTTGATCTGGTTTTTCTGCATCATTCAAATGGCTAGCTAGCTAAGCTCAATAAAAGCAGACTTGCCGTAATCAGTCCTGCAATTCAGTGGGTCACCGCCAGATATTTCAGTTCATATATCAACAAAAAAACTCTCTGCCTAGGCTACCTCACGGCGCCATGGCAACCCCGGAACCTCCGCGTACCTCAAAACACACACACAGTCCACACAGACACACATTAATGCACGCTCATGCAGGCATGTCTCCTTTTAGATCCTGCCAACAAAAAAAGCCCTCTAGTCAGCGTGCTATGTCTAGATGATGGTATCCGTCTAGGAAACATACAGGCACGACACTGTTCTACAGAACTAAGCTTGTCTCCCCTGGATATCTGGATTAAGTTGTTTCCACTTGACAACCTCTGTTTTAGCCGTGCCTGCCCAGTCTCCTAGCTAGCTGTAATAGTGGGGGGCAGAGCAGTGCCCAGTACAGCCAGGGAACAAAGTTCATGTAGCAGTAATGGAATTGAATCAGAGGAGTTGAAGCAGCAGCAGTGGCTCTGGCACTCAGGAGGTTGTGATTGTACAGCACTGCTCCTCTGGTGGAGTACCAGACAGACAGACAGACATACCGACATCAGCCTGCCGATGGCTGAGCCGGGCGCTTTACTGAGCACTGAGCACAGCCAGCCAGCCTACATGGCCCAGCCGGCCTTCAGAGGAGAGTCTGCTGATAGGGAAGGGGGGTTGGGGGGCACAACTGTTAGGGGATCCAGCTGCTCCAGAACAGAGCACATCTGTCAGATGTGGCCCAGGTTCTCCCCAGAGAGGAGAAAGGCAGCCAGAGGCGCCCCATAACCCCCTCGTACACCCCCACCCTATTGCATTCCCACACAACTAAAGTACATCACGTGCCCCCCTCTCACAAGTAACATTTGCATATTTAACTATAAAAGTAAAAAAGGCCTTTCTTCTATTAGCATACTTATCTACAATGGTAAAAATCCCCCTTCCCTGATACACGTGTAAATATTGGACTATAAATTGTGCCTTCCTATGTTATACTGATGCTAAAATGTCTATTCTATTCTACTGAGTCATTTACGTCATGTTCGTATTCTTTTATTATTTCTTATTGTTGTTGCATTGTTAAGAAGGAACCTGCAAGTAAGCATTTAGTTGGACAAGTGTATACCATGTGGTACCTGTACATATACTTTATATACAAAAGTATTTGGACAGCCCTTCAAATTAGTGGATTCTGCTATTTCAGCCACAAACAGGTGTATAAAATTGAGCACAAAGCCATGCAATCTCCATAGAAAAACATTGGCAGTAGAATGGCCTTACTGAAGAGCTCAGGGACTTTCAACGTGGCACCGTCATAGGATGCCACCTTTCCAACAAGTCAGTTCATCAAATTTATGCCGTGCTAGAGCTACCCCGGTCAAGTGTGGTTATTGTGAAGTGGAAATGTCTAGGAGCAACAACGGCACAGAACGGGACCCCGAGTGCTGAGGCGTGTAGCGAGTAAAAATGGTCTGTCCTCAGTTGCAACACTCACTATCGAGTTCCAAACTGCCTCTGGAAGCAACATCAGCACAAGAACCCATCGGTTTCTCGGCCAATGAGTTTCCATGGACGAACAGCCAAACACAAGCCTAAGATCACCATGCGCAATGCCAAACGTCGGTTGGACTGGTGTAAATCTCTCCGTCATTGGACTCTGGAGTGTGGAAACGTGTTTCCTGGAGTGATGAATCACTCTTCACCATCTGGCAGTTCGACGGACAAATCTGGGTTTGGCGGATGCCATGAGAATGGTACCTGCCCCAATGCATAGTTCCAACAGTAAAGTTTGGTGGAGGAGGAATAATGGTCTGGGGCTGCTTTTCATGTTTCGGGCTAGGCCCCTTAGTTGACAATGCAGGGTATCTCGTTAGTCGTCAGTGTCCATGCCGATGCAGGGTATCTCGTCAGTCGTCAGTGTCCGTGACGATGCAGGGTATCTCGTTAGTCGTCAGTGTCTGTGATGATGCAGGGTATCTCATTAGTCGTCAGTGTCTGTGATGATGCAGGGTATCTCGTTAGTCGTCAGTGTCCGTGACGATGCAGGGTATCTCGTTAGTCGTCAGTATCTGTGATGATGCAGGGTATCTAATGACAGTTCACAACACCTCCAGTTACAGATGTCTGTTTGCATTAACAAACCTCAGCAAACCACAGCCACATGGAGAACATGGTTGCTCCGAATGCAGTTAGCTGTGGTTTTGCTGAGGTTTGTTAATGCAAACAGACGTCTTTAATTGGAGGTGTGGTGCTCTCCTGTGCCGCATTTGTAAATGACATCTCATTCCTCTGTGAAGTAAGATAAGTCTAAGTCACAGAAATAGAGAAAGTATTTGTCTTACCTCGCAACGACGGTGTCTGTACTCGATTGAGGGACGAGCGTCCATAGGAGTTACGCCACCTGTCGGAAGACAATGTGATAGAATCAGGGTGAATGCAAGTGTTATCAAGCAATTGACTTCAAGGGATATCTCCAGTTTACATAGACAAAATGAGGTTGTGAATATCGTTTGTTTGCGCACATATGATTCGTATTTCATCAGTGTCTGGGATCTATGGTGCCATTCATATCATCTTCAGAAGGGGTGGGGAAATTAGATGTAGAGTAAATGCCACCCTATAGACAGACTTTGTCTTGAGGGGTAGAAGCATAAACCTTGTATCTCTCTCTCTCTATCTCCAGGCTGTGAGTTTATTGCATCAAGGTCGCAGCATAGTCAGCAATAAAGCAGATATTGTCTTTTGAGTTAATTGCAGTGATGCTGTTTATTATTTCACCCCACTAGTTAACTTCCTCCAACCATGTCTGCATGACCTTTGTATGGATATTCTAAAGACCTCTCAAAGGGACTCCTACCAATTAGTGTCTTTATATTTGGCGTTGTGTCTGATAGCAGCTTGCCTGGAGTTAAAAGGGAAAGCTGGCATTTATGAAGAGCTGAAGCACTTTCAGGTTGTCTAATTGAGCCTGACATTAGTAAAGTCGCTTGACATTAGTCATGTCCTGGGAGGATCAAGCCTTCACAAGACATGAATGGCTTAGTTGACCTGAAGAGATAGCGCTTCTTCTGCACAATGATGTGATTATACCCCCCCCCCCCCCCCCACTTACCCTCAAAACAGCCTCAATTCATCAGGGCATGGACACTACAAGGTGTCAAAAGGCTTCCACAGGGATGCTGGCCCATGTTGACTCCAATGCTTCCAACAGTTGTGTTAAGTCAGCTGGGTGGTCCTTTGGGTGGTGCACCATTCTTGATACACACCGGAAACTGTTGAGCGTGAAAAACCCAGCAGCGTTGCAGTTCTTGATACAAACCAGTGTCAAGGGTTTATGGTACTACCATACCCCGCTCAAAGTCACTTACATTTCTCAATTGTCTCAAGGCTTAAAAACCCTTCTTTAACCTGTCTCCTCCCCTTCATCGATACGGATTGATATGGATTTAACAAGTGAATCAGTAAGGGATCATAGCTTTCACCTGGTCAGTCAATGTCATGGAAAGAACATGTGTTCTTAATGTTTTGTATACTCAGTGTATCATTTTGATATTAGCTTATTATGTTCCGTTGTGTACTGTGTTTGTCTTTACTGTGGAGCCAAAGCAGCCACCAACTGCTTCTTTTGATATGTAAATCACAACATTATCCCAATGTTCATGGCTTCTCTGCTGTCTATTTCCCCCAAATCACATGTTGATAATTCTCTCACTGTTGTGTCACATACAGCTGGAGTGTGAGGAGTGGGATCCTCTCCACGGAAATGAACAGCTCTTTTGAAATGTATTTTGAAATAACAGAATGCAGCACAGCGTAGACTTATTGAGTATAGGGTCATTCACTGTCCATGTCAGTGTGGTATAGAGCTTCAAAGCTGACTCACTGGATGGACACAAGCAGGGGTGTGCGTGCAAGCAAGCGTGTGTGTGAGTGTGTGCATGTGTGTGAGGGGGTGTGTCTGTGGACAATGAGGGGTGGCGGCTGGGCTGGCTGCAGCCAGGAGCGGACTGAGGCACGCAGACACGTTGGTGCCAGAGGAGAGTTCAGGACAAAGCCAATGCAGTGTGCTGGTGATGAATAATGTAGGTGTAATATCACAAAATGAAGGCTTGGTGAGGCTGGTGGAAGGGCTTGGGTGGAGGCTGGATGCAAACAGAACAGTAAAATCATTCCCCAGTGCATAAGCATACAGATCAATAATAATAATAAACCTCACACACAGTGGTGAATTATTCATAACCATTCTGTATTTTTTCATCTCTTTCATCCCTCCACATTGTCCTCAGATGGCATTACTGGGCATTAGATGGAATAATGGCACCAAAGTCTGTCTCCATTAAACTTCATTGGGATTTTTTTCATTAACAAAGAGCCACTTCGAAATGTGAGAGATCCAATAAAGTTGGTATATGAATATGTTCAGATGAATGGGATGGAATGTTGTTTGGCCTACATCAATAGTCTGTATCCTTCCTTGTGCACCGTCTACTGCCCAATCCCAGTCTTCTGTCAACTATAGAGAATGAGATTCCTATTAATCCCAGTCCTGTCAGCTATGGAGAATGAGACTCCTATTAATCCCAGTCTTCTGTCAGCTATGGAGAATGAGATTCCTTTTAATCCCAGTCTTCTGTCAACTATGGAGAATGAGATTCCTATTAATCCCAGTCTTCTGTCAGCTATGGAGAATGAGATTCCTATTAATCCCAGTCTTCTGTCAGCTATGGAGAATGATATTCCTATTAATCCCAGTATTCTGTCAACTATGGAGAATGAGATTCCTATTAATCCCAGTCTTCTGTCAGCTATGGAGAATGAGAATCATATTAATCCCAGTCTTCTGTCATCTATGGAGAATGAGATACCTATTAATCCCAGTCTTCTGTCAGCTATGGATAATGAGATACCTATTAATCCCAGTCTTCTGTCAGCTATGGAGAATGAGATTCCTATTCCTGTGTCAAGTAGACTGTCAATTCTAGTGGTAGTTTCTCTGCTGCTGGACTCTTGCCAGCAGCAGTGTTACAAATAAATGGTATGAGGTAAATCACTCAACTCAATGTACTTGCCCCAAAAGTAAGTGAATTTCACCTCTAATATTCAGCAGTCACATTACATGAGCATAACTCAAGATGGGACATGATTCTGAATAAAATATAGTAATTTGCTGTGAACAATGACTCGTTTGAGGAAAAATGTTCCTCCTGGAAATAGTTCCTCATATCACTTCTTTGTGTGGATCATTACCATTTCCTAATGTTCCGCTCAATCCCATAGACATTCTGTTTCCCCAATGGTTTATTTGAAGTGGAGAAAATGGTATTGATCTGACATGATAGTTTAGATCAGAGACAATGTGTTTCTCTAGACAGTTCTTACGGTATCCATGTGATGTGACACTCCACAGCTTCTGACTGTTGCTGTTGCTGCTACTGCAGGTGTCCCTGTGCCCTAGCCGCCTGTCTGTCCTCATGGTCCTTGTGACAAACAGTGAGTAGCCTAGCAGCCAGTTGCCCTGAGACCCTACTTCTGTGAGGCTCTTGGGGGACAGGCAGGACCAGAGACTAGGGCGGGTTGGGGTGGGGATAGGGGGTGCTGGGGTTCTTCCCTGGCTTGTCTATCAACACTGGCCCACTCAGGTGTTCTACTATGAGCTCAGACGACCATGGACTCCACTGAGACCAACTGCAGCACTGATCTATTCTTACCACCCGACCACAGCATGATGTCCTGAGAATTAGAACAGCAGCATAGCGGTGTACACATAATTAGCAGAACACAGCAGGCACCTTAATAAGTCAACAAGATTTTATGCAGTATCACTGTCTATAAGCACATGTTACAGTACACTAATATGAGGGCTTTATTATAGGGTGCAATAGTCTATATTGAAATGACTGTTATTATGTAGCCTGTGGATATTAAACATTTACTTGATGTAGCATATAATGATCTCCATACTATTTGCAATTGCAGAGGACGCATTGTGGTAAAAAAACAAACATTGTATTTTGAAGCCTATGCTGTACTTCAGAACTCATGTCAGTCAAAATAAATGTGGGAAACAAATAGTCTGCCCTCTAGCTCTGATTTGCATACAATAAATATTTGAGAGGTAAGAATGCTCTGAGACAGTTACAGACATGCTCTGGAACTTTTTCGACTAGTAAGTCATTTTTAAACCTCGTGAACGTTACTTTCTGAACTACTGGCTAAAAAGTATACAAAAGGTCAGGAGCATATATGACAAAAAAATAGAAAATTACTGAATAAAATGTTATTTATCCGAGAACTGAAATATCAGAGTGCCTTATTATGGATATCCATGCTTTGATGTAAAAAATCTACACAAGAGACTACCAGATTTAAGACTAGAATCCCATACATTAATGTAAATTCCTTGTGTTGTCTGTTAAACTGTATATTTGCTCAGAGTTGGACAGAGCAAGACTTTGTGTAAAACTGAGAAACTAAAAATAAATGCATCTTGTCATAAACTTGCTTCCAGAATCTAGTAAAATTGTCAAGGTGAAAGTGATTCCTTCTCAAAATGTGTATTGATGCTGCTGTTCAATTTATTTGTATACAATTCCATTTCTCTCTCAAAGGACCTGCCTGCTTACAAATGCATCAAAAAATATGTCAGTCTTCATTTCCCTCTGTCACTAGTAGCTGTACACTCTCTACTCTGATTGTTCAAACTTTTCTCTTTGTCAAGTCCATCAAAGGGAATATCTCAGAGGCTCATCTCGGTTTATTTAGGTCACATTGTGTGAGTCTGCTGCTCGATTGCCTTCTGAGACTATTGTGCTCCTAACTTAGTTTTTGCGGCTATAGACTACATATACAGTGCCTTCAGAAAGTATTCATACCCCTTGACATAATCCACATTTTATTGTGTTACAGCCTGAACTCAAAATGGATGAAAAAAATAATAATTATGTCACGCATCTACACACAATACTCCATAATGACAGTGAAAACATGTTTTTAGACATTCTCACACATTTATTGAAAATGTAAGACAGAAATATCAAATTTATATAAGTATTCACACTCGAGTCAATACTTTGTAGAAGCCCCTTTGGCAGCGACTACAGCTTTGAGTAGTCTTGGGTATGTCTGTATCAGCTTTTGGGATTATCTCCCATTCTTCCTTGCAGATTTTCTCAAGCTGTGTTACGTTAGATAGGGAGCAACGGTGAACAGTAATCTTCAAGTCTGAGTTGTCCTTATGTTAGGCCCTGATCTGGCTATGCCATATTGGTGTGGGCTACACCAGTTCATTTAGCAGACAAGATTTGTTTAGAATTCTGTGGCGTTATTGGTATTATTTAAAGTATGAAGAATACAATAGAACATAGCTAAATCAAATACAAAGGATGTTTTCTCCAAGCGTGTAACGGTTTTCTAAGTGTGGTGAAGGAGAGTCGGACCAAAACGCAGCGTGTAGATTGCGATCCATGTTTAATGAAAACATAAAACTCGAATCAATACAAATGCACTACAAAACAACAAACTTAACGTAATGAAAACCGAAACAGCCTATACTAGTGTAAACTAACATAGAGACAGGAACAAGGACACTAAGGACAATCACCCACGACAAACTCAAAGAATATGGCTGCCTAAATATGGTTCCCAATCAGAGACAACGATAAGCACCTGCCTCTGATTGAGAACCACTCCAGACAGCCATAGACTTTGCTAGATAACCCCACTAGCTACAATCCTAAATACATACACACCAAAACACCAAGACAAAACACACCACAATACAAAAACTCCATGCCACACCCTGGCCTGACCCAATACATGAAGAAAAACACAAAATACTTAGACCAGGGCGTGACAAAGCGATTTGAAGAAGTGCGGCTTGCGGCTATTCTGTGCTGAGCGGTTAACAAAGAAACAGGTACTACTCTATGCTTCATTTAGAGTTATTTATGTAACTTTATTTGTAAAACAAATGTTAGGCTATATGTTTAGATTTGTTATACATTCTATGGCTGCATGATGCGACTCTAGTGATGTTTTTTTTTTAAGTTGCATGAAAGGCATAAGCTCTGCTTAGTTTTTTTTGAGCAGGCTGTACACACGTCATCAGTCTTTCATTCACAATTTGACAAGCACTTGATAATGCCTCAAATTCCCTTTGTGTGGCCGTAATGCCCCCTAAAAAATGCATGCCTTTTGCGGCCAGTTTTGTGCCCTTGGGCTGAATATAATTATTATAATTCCCAGTAGTGTAAGTACTTAAGAATACTTTAAAGTACTACTTAAGTATTTTTGGGGGGTATCTGTACTTTACTATTTATATTTTTGACTACTTTTACTTTTACTCCACTACCATCCAAATGAAAATATTGTACTTTATACTCCATACATTTTCCCTGACAACCAAAAGTACTCGTTACATTTCTAATGCTTAGCAGGACAGGACAATTGTTAAATTCACACACTTATCAAGAGAACATTTGGTCATCCCTACTGCTTCTGGCCGGGCGGACTCACTAAACACAAATGCATCTTTTGTTGGAGTGTGCCCCTGGCAATCCGTACATTTTACAAACAAGAAAATGTTGCAATCTGCTTTGTTTAATATAAGGAATTTAAAATGATTTACACTTTTACTTTTTCTTTTGAAACTTAAGTATAATTTTTCAATTACATTTAGACTTTTAGTCAAGTAGTATTTTACTGGCTGACTTTCACTTTTACTTGAGTAACTTTCTATTAAGTTATCTAAACTTTTACTCAAGTACGTCAATTGGGAGCTTTTTCCACCACTGATAATTCCCTTCTCCCGGCTGCATGCTCCAAAGCACCTCTCACTCACGTGGCTCTCCATCATGTGATCAGGTCTTTCTCACAGGCTACAAGTGAAGACAGACATCTGGGACGCAACTGTGTGTGTCCTTATCCAATTCTGAGGCGCATGAAGGTTTTGGAAGAACTGTCCACATTTACTTTCGTCAAGATGAGTAGGACTAACAAACAGCAAAAAATGAAAATTATATTCTAATATTGTCACCCATCAGACTATTCTTGATTTTAAATTGTCTTTACATATACTAAATCATATACAGTGGGGAGAACAAGTATTTGATACACTGCCGATTTTGCAGGTTTTCCTACTTACAAAGCATGTAGAGGTCTGTCATTTTTATCATAGGTACACTTCAACTGTGAGAGACAGAATCTAAAAAATCCAGAAAATCACATTGTATGATTTTTAAGTAATTAATTAATTAACAACAGGGGGAAAGTGTTTTGGTCAGATGAGACCAAAATGGAGCGCTTTGGCATCAACTCAACTCGCCGTGTTTGGAGGAGGAGCAATGCTGCCTATGACCCCAAGAACACCATCCCCACCGTCAAACATGGAGGTGGAAACATTATGCTTGGGGGTGTTTTTCTGCTAAGGGGACAGGACAACTTCACCGCATCAAAAGGACGATGGACGGGGCCATGTACCGTCAAATCTTGGGTGAGAACCTCCTTCCCTCAGCCAGAGCAATGAAAATGGGTCGTGGATGGGTATTCCAGCATGACAATGACCCAAAACACATGGCCAAGGCAACAAAGGAGTGGCTCAAGAAGAAGCACATCAAAGTCCTGGTGTGGCCTAGCCAGTCTCCACACCTTAATCCCAGAGCAAATCTGTGGAGGGAGCTGAAGGTTTGAGTTGCCAAACGTCAGTCTCGAAACCTTAATGATCTGCAAAGAGGAGTGGGACAAAATCCCTCCTGAGATGTGTGCAAACCTGGTGGCCAACTACAAGAAACGTCTGACCTCTGTGATTGCCAACATGTTTTTTTTTTTCGCTAACTGTATGTAAATGAGATATTTTTGTATTTCATTTTCAATACATTTGAAAACATGTTTGCGCTGTCGCTATGGGGTATTTTGTGTAAAGGGTTAGTACAAAAATCTATTTAATCCATTTTGAATTCAGGCTGTAACACAACAAAATGTACAATAAGTCAAGGGGTATGAATACTTTCTGATGGCAATGTAATACTAAAGTACAGTTAGAAGAAGACTGGCCACCCCTTCGGAGCGTGGTTCCTCTTTCTTTTTCTTTTTTTTTACCTTTATTTAACCAGGCAAGTCAGTTAAGAACAAATTCTTATTTTCAATGACGGCCTAGGAACAGTGGGTTAACTGCCTGTTCAGGGGCAGAACGGCAGATTTGTACCTTGTCAGCTTGGGGGTTTGAACTTGCAACCTTCCAGTTACTAGTCCAATGCCGCCACAGGGTAGCCTAGTGGCCTCAACGTTTCTTCCTAGGTTCCTGCCTTCTAGAGATGTGTTCCTAGTGTTACAACCTGGCTCAAGATTGTAACAAACAATGGGATACCACACACTGAGTAAAGGAATAACAAACACTTACAAAAACACTTACAAAAATAATCATATGAGGCATGGTCAGTAAATTAAGTGTCAACTGCCGAAGTCACAACCAAAGGAATGCATGGAGAGAGGGATTCTCTTGCTGAATATGGGGGGAAGACTTTATGCCACAGCTGAGTTTTCACAGGTGTGCCCCATCAACACTGACGACACTGACGACCACCAATCTCTTGCAGGAAGTAAGCACAGCAAAACCCAGAAGTGTCACGTTCACTATCTTCAAATTCCCTGTCATAAATGAGCCAAGGCGCAGCGTGCATGTAATTCCAAATTTTTTATCCTCGGTGGCGGCTCCGGTTCGGGGTGTAGCCCCCGCTCCGCACGCTTATCCCTCCGCTTCCGTGGAACCGGGCCGTGGATCTTCGCCGGAGGCTCCGGACTGCAGACCGCCACTGGAGGCTCCGGACTGGGGAATGTCGCTGCAGGCTCCGGACTGGGGACAGTGGCTGCAGGCCCCGGACTGGGGAACGTCAATGCAGGCTCCGGACTGGGGACCGTCGCTGCAGGCTCTGGACTGGGGACCGTCGCTGGAGGCTCCGGACTAGGGACCGTTGCTGGAGGCTCCGGACTGGAGACCGTCGCTGGCGGCGCCGGACTGGGGACTGTCGCTGGAGGCTCTGGACTGGGGACCATCGCTGGAGGCTCCGTGACATGGATTTTCACTACAGGCTCCGGGCCATGGATCATCACTGGATGCTTCGTGCCATGGATCATCACTACAGGCTCTGGGCCATGGATCATCACTGGAGGCTTCTTGCCATGGATTATCACTGGAGGCTTCTTGCCATGGATCATCACTAGAGGCTTCGTACGTGGAGCCGGAACAGGTCTCACCGGACTGAGGAGACGTACTGCAAGCCTGGTGCGTGGAGCTGCCACAGGGCTTGCCAGGCTGGGGTGACATAGTGGAGGCCTAGTACGTGGAACCGGAACAAGTCTCACCGGACTGGGGAGATGCACTGGAAGCCTGGTGCGTGGAGCAGGCACCGGATACACTGGGCCGTGGAGGCACACTGGAGGTTTCGAGCGTAGAACTGGCACAACCCGTCCTGGCTGGATACCCACTTCTGCGCTGGCACAGAGCGCACCAGCCTGTGAATGCTCACTGGAGACACAGTGCGCATCACCCCATAACACAGTGCCTGACCGGTCACATGCTCCCCACGGTAAGCACGGGGAGTCGGCTCAGGTCTAAACCCTGACTCCGCCAATCTCCCCGTGTGCCGCCCCCCAAAAAAGTTTTGGGAGCTGCCTCTCAGGCTTCCGTGACCGGGTCTTGTCCCCTGACATAATCTTCTCCCTGGTCCAGCTCGTCCTCCAAGTTGGCGCACGCTGCTTGGTCTTTTTGTGGTGGATAATTCTGTCACGTTCACTATCTTCAAACTCCCTGTCATAAATGAGCCAAGGCGCAGCATGCATGTAAGTCCATATATTGTAATCGTAGTGAACCTTCACAAAAAAACTGGAAAACAGAAACCGAACGAGACGCAACTGTGGCACACACAAACACACACAGAAAATAAATAATTACCCACAACATTAGGTGGGAAAAGGGCTGCCTAAGTATGATTCCCAATCAGAGACAACGATAGACAGCTGCCTCTTATTGGGAACCACACTCGGCCAAAAACAAAGAAATAGAAAACATAGAATGCCCACCCAAATCACACCCTGACCTAACCAAATAGAGAAATGAAACGGCTCTCTAAGCTCAGGGTGTGACAAGAAGGCAGAGAAGGGAGGTCACATTAGTCACTGTGCTTCTTCCCCTGCATTGCTTGGGTTTTAGACTGGGCATCTGTAAAGCACTTTTATATTTGATCAAATACATTTCATAATAAAGTGTTGACTGTTTATGTTGACACTGGGGATTCATAGAGAAAACCCCATATGGCCAGTGCACAACTCTTCTTAGCTCTTGATGACCAAAATGTACATTTAACATGTCCTGATAAGCGCAAACACGATCATGTTGCAGAGGTTCACAACATGGGTCAAGAAAACTGGTCTGAAAGGCAATTTACGATACATTACTCTACTCTAAAACTGATTGGACCACAAGTCTCTCAGACATCTTTGCAGTGCTAAAATAAGTCAGGGTTCATCATGTGAAAGAGGCAATTAATTCAGACACGATTAGACTAACACTGTGGATTCAACAGTCTGAGTGAATAGAAGGAATTGAAATACATCAGTATTTGGTAAGACTACTAGAGATATGGGGGTAGCAGGGGAATATGTTTCCCACAGATTTCCTACAATTGAGTCAAATGTAGGTCATCTGTTCCTGACCATAGCGTAGTAGAGGATAGGAAAGAATGGACACCCTGGAATTCTAAGGGTGTACATTAAGTGTACTCTAAAGTAGGTTGGGACTTCAAAAAACAGTACATTGATTTTGAGAGTCAACTTCAGCATTGTAAGTAGGAGCATTGTTCTGCAAATGACACCCTCTATAAACCAAAGAGCCATTAAAATTAAAGCTCCCCCCAGGAGATCTGTGAATCGCTCCCCAGCCCTCTCAAAGATATCACCTGTAATGAAAAACATTTCATTTCCAAATGGGAATCCACAAACAAGGGGACTGAACTGGCCCTCTGGCTAAATGGGTTTATTCTCCTATATTGTTAGACTGATAAAATAGCAATTGCTTGGCTAGAGTCCCTTTAGAGGCCAGGCAAGGCAATATGACTTATTTTGTAGTCACAGCGAGAGTCAAAAGCCCACTCGACATGCCTGTTATGTGTTATATTAAATCAAAAGAAATGCTATTCGTCACATGCTTTGTAAACAGCAAGTGTAGACTAACAGTGAAATGCTTCTTACAATGCAGAGCACGACATGGGGCACGACAACACCCCTTACCTACAATGCAGAGAGTAAAAAAGAAATAGAGAAATAATAGGAAAGTAATAACACATAATAATATAAGTAATAATAAACACACAATGAGGATGTAATGGTTTTCTTCTGGGGAAAGAGAGGCGGACCAAAACGCAGCGTGGTGGTTATTCATGGTACTTTAATAAAGACACTATACATGAATAAACTAACAAAACAAGAAATGTGCGAAACCAAAACAGCCCTATCTGGTGCAAACACAGAGACAGGAACAATCACCTACAAACACACAGTGAAACCCAGGCTACCTAAGTATGATTCTCAATCAGAGACAACTAATGACACCTGCCTCTGATTGAGAACCATACTAGGCCAAAACATAGAAATACCCAAAACATAGAAAAACAAACATAGACTGCCCACCCCAACTCACGCCCTGACCATACTAAATAATGACAAAACAATTGAAATTAAGGTCAGAACGTGACAGAGGAACGATAACTTGGTTATATACATGGGGTACCAGTACCGAGTTGATGTGCAGGGGCGCGGGGCAATTGAGGTAGATATGTACATATTACTAGGAATAAACTGACTAGGCGACAGAATAGATAATAAACAGTAGCAGCAGCCAATGTGATGAGTTCAATAAAGTTCAATCAAAACAGGTCAATGATAGTTCGGGTAGCTATTTGGTTAATTATTTAACTAACTATTTAGCAGTCTTATGGCTTGCAGGTAGAATCTGTTCAGGGTCCTGTTGGTTCCAGACTTGGCACATCAATACCGCTTGACATGCGGTAGCAGAGAGAACAGTCTAGGACTTGGGTGACTGGACTCTTTGAAAACATTTTGGGCCTTTCACTGACCCCGCCTGGTATTGAAGTCCTGGATGGCAGGGAGCTCAGCCCCAGTGATGTACTGGGCCGTACCCGCTACCCTCTGTAGGTCCTTGCAGTCGGATACCAAGCAGTTGCCATACCAAGCGGTGATACAGACAGTCAAGATGCTCTCAATGGTGCAGCTGTAGAGGAGTTGAGGGCCCATGACAAATCTTTTCAGCGTCCTGAGGTGGAAGAGGTGTTGTCGTGCCCCACGACTGTGTTGGTGTGTGTGGACCATGATAGATCCTTAGTGATGTAGACACAGAGGAACTTGAAGCTCTCGACCCACTTTGCTCGGTCCTCCATTTCCTGTTGTCCACGATCGGCTCCTTTGTCTTGCAGAGGGAGAGGTTGAAGTCCTGGCACCACACTGCCAGGTCTCTGACCTCCCTATAGACTGTCTCATCAATGTCAGTGATCAGGCCTGTCGTCAGCAAACTTAATGATGGTGTTGGAGTGATGAGCGGCAATGTAGTCGTGGGTGAACAGAGAGTACAGGAGGGGACTAAGCATGCACCGCTGAGGGGCGCCTGTGTTGAGGGTTAGAGTGGCGGATGTGTTGTTGCCTACCCTCACCACCTGGGGGCGGCCTGTCAGGAAGTCCAGGATCCAGTTGCAGAGGGAGGATTTCAGTCCCAGGGTCCTTAGCTTTGTGATGAGCTTGATGGGAGAGGGCAGTGTGGAGTGCAATAGAGGAGTGCAATGGAGATTGCGTCATCTGTGGATCTGTTGGAGTGGTATGCAGATTTGAGTGGGTCCAGGGTGGGTCCAGGGATGATGGTGTTGATGGGAGCCATGACCAGCCTTTCAAAGCAACAGATGTGAGTGCTATAGGGCGATGTAATCACGCTCTCCGTAGCCGATGTGAGTAAGACCTTTAAGATGGTAATCTGGCCCGGTGGCCTTGTGAATGTTAACCTGTTTAAAGTTCTTACTCACATTGGCTACGGAGAGCATGATTACACAGTCGTCCGGATCATCTTCTGCTCTCGTGCATGGTTCAGTGTTGATTGCCTCGAAGCAAGCATAGAAGGCATTTAGCTCATCTGGTAGGAACCCTTCACTGGGCAGCTCACGGATGGTTTTCCTTTGGTAATCCGTGATGGTTTGCAAGCCCTGCTACATCCAATGGGCTACCTCGAATTGTATTTGGAAGATCTAAGCCGGATATTCCTAACCTGGGGTACGCACAATGCCGCCGGAGGTACGCCAAATAAAAATAGATTTTCCAATGGGGCTATACATTTGGGTGTATATTTCAAAAATATACATTAAACCATCTAGTGTTGAGCGAAATAACAACACAATGTTAAATACAGGTAGCCTAGTCAAATAATTAACATCCAATCACACTTACCGATACTCTCTCGCGGGAAACCTTCACTCTCAGATATTTAATAACGAAACATGCCAATTTGAAAAATTATCCACAGCAGTTGTTTGGTGCGAGAATTAAGATGACTTTTGAGTAGTAAGACCTGTATAAAAGAAACAGGTACCATTAATAAGAAGGGGCTAGAAGCTACCGAGTGGCTAGGACAGGCAAGCCCCATACTATTGTGGAGAAAATAATTATTCCTGCTGCCGTTGATATGGCTGGGACAATGCTGGGGGAAAGGCCAAAAACTATATACAGACAATGCCTTCATCAAACAAAACTGTTTCTTTTTTTCTTTTTCCCCCTTTTCGTGGTAAACAAATGTTAGTAGTTACTATCTTGTCTCATCGCTACGGGCTCGGGAGAGACGAAGGTCGAAAGCCATGCGTCCTCCGCACTGCTTCTTAACACAGCGCGCATCCAACCCGAAGCCAGCCACACCAATGTGTCGGAGGAAACACTGTGCACCTGCCGACCTGGTTAGCGTGCACTGCGCCCGGCCCGCCACAGGAGTCGCTAGTGCGCAATGAGACATGGATATCCCTACCGGCCAAACCCTGCCTAACCCGGACGATGCTAGGCCAATTGTGCGACGCCCCATGGACCTCCCGGTCGCGGCCGGGGGCAACAGAGCCTGGGCGCAAACCCAGAGTCTCTGGTGGCACAGCTAGCACTGAGGGAGGCCCTAAACAACACTGTTTCATGACACATCAGTGACATGGCAGGAGATGTTTTGAAACAATTACACTTGTCTGACCACTTGCATGATGATGTTTTTTCTCACCTGAATGATCTGAATCTAGCATTACAGGGACTCTCCACAACTATATTCAATGTGCTGGACAAAATTGAGGCTATGATTACGAAGTTGGAGCTCTTCTCTGTCTACATTAACAAGGACAACGCACAGGTCTTTTCATCATTGTATGATTTTTTTGTGTGCAAATGAACTCAAGCTTACGGACAATGTCAAATGTGATATAGCGAAGCACCTGAGTGAATTGGATGCGCAATTACGCAGGTACTTTTCCGAAACAGACGACTCAAACAACTCCCACTGTTAAAAAACGGATGCCTTTTGCAACCACGTATCTATGTGAGAGTGGATTCTCAGTCCTCATTAGCATGAAAACTAAATACTGGCACAGACTGTGGAAAATTATTTAAGACTGAGACTCTCTCCAATACAACCCAACATTGCAGAGTTATGTGCATCCTTTAAAGCACACCCTTCTCATGAACCTGTGGTGAGTTATTCACTATTTTTTATGAACAAATAAGGTTTTATATGTAAGATGGCTAAATAAAGAGCAAAAAGATTGATTATTATTATATTATTATTTGTGCCCTGGTCCTATAAGAGCTCTTTGTCACTTCCCACGAGCCGGGTTGTGATAAAAACTCACAAATTCTTATGTTTAATAAATGTATTGTATTGTGTGTGTGTGTGTGTGTGTGTGTGTGTGTGTGTGTGTGTGTGTGTGTGTGTGTGTGTGTGTGTGTGTGTGTGTGTGTGTGTGTGTGTGTGTGTGTGTGTGTGTGTGTGTGTGTGTGTGTGTGTGTGTGTGTGTGTGTGTGACGGGCTTACAATTATGGCAAAAAAACAACATTTGAGAGTGTGCTGAACCTGGTGCTAGAGGGGGTATGCAGCTGGAGGTTGAATGTTTGAACGGGTACGGCACTATTAAAGGTTTGTCAACCACTGATCTAAGCCATCTGCTAATTGGTTTTGGAGACTGATCTCTCTGGGTCCACAGGGGTAAACAGTCAAGGCTGTGTAATTTGTCAGTTGGTGGTTATTCTTTGGGGAGGAAGTGGGCATCCATTTGCTGATCATAACAGCAGTTACTTTCTATTGTAAAGCCTACAAACATCAGTATGTTGCAGACCTGCAAAAATGATATATCTAGACTCAAATGTCAATAGCCTAAGTCTACATAACTTTGCAAAGCAAAGTGTTCTACTGCTCCCTCTTATAATTGTTCTAAAATATGAAACATCTGCAACTACTAAAAACCACTATTATGTCTCAACCTGGAGCCCGATAAAAAAACGGTGATGTCTGTGAGAGTCACAGTACTTTGATGTCATTCTTATATAATGAAATACTGCCCCCGCTTGGTTTAACAGGGGAACAGGTTTTACTTTTGCATCATTGAAGGTCAAACGAGTCATGCTGTACACGATAAAGACACAGCAGTTTTATTTTGTATGCTAATCCCAACAAGGGAGATGTGCTGAGGCAGATGGTTATTGATGATCTTACACTATTAGCACCAACAGTAGTCTCTGATCAATCTGGGTTTCGTCTACCGGATAGGAATAGAATAATTAGAATGGGTCCCAATTCAGAATGAATACAATGAGTCCCAGTTCAAGTAAATTATTTGTATAATGGGAGTCCACATTCAAGTAAATTATTTGTATAATGGGAGTCCACATTCAAGTAAATTATTTGTTTAATGGGAGTCCCCATTCAAGTAAATTATTTGTACATTCTATTCATTCTATTTCTATGCATGTACTCCTGTTCGATAGCCGTTATCAAGATAGACAAAAAAACAAAAAAAACTCTGCCCTGGGGATTAATCCCTTTCCGCTCTAAAATGTTAAAAAAACACACATATAATGTTGTGAATACTAGGACCTGTTCTAGATTACAACAGTAGATGAAGTGTAGCCTACAATGAATTGAGGTCAGGTTTTTCTGTTTCTTTTGATCATTTTTGTTTTGTTCCCATGCAGCAGCTTCTCACAGTGATGTTTTCTTTTCATAGAACATGATAGTGTGTGTGTGTGTGTGTATGTGTGTGTGTGTGTGGCAAAATGGTTTGAACATCTAGTTAACAACATCCAAATATACCATTTCTATCCTGTTTCCAGACTTTGGAGGTGAACTATTTTCACGTTTCACCAATTTACAGTATGTATTCTAGACTGCTGGTTTTTCTTTAGCTCCTCAATCCTCTGAAACGTTATAATTGAATAGAAGTCACAGTAATCTAGAAAGTTAAATATATATAAATATATATATATATAGTTTAATTAGCTAGAATAAGATCAAGTTTAAATTTCTAGATATATATATATATATATACAGTACCAGTCAAAAGTTTGGACTTTCCAGGGGTTTTCTTTATTTGTACTATTTTCTACGTTGTAGAATAATAGTGAAGACATCAAAACTATGAAATCATGTAGTAACCAAAAGAGTGTTATACAAATCAAAATATATTTGATATTTGAGATTCTTCAAAGGAGCCACCCTTTGCCTTGATGACAGCTTTGCACACTCTTGGCATTCTTTCATTCAGCTTCATGAGGTAGTCACCTGGAATGCATTTCAATTAACAGGTGTGCCTTGTTATAAGCTAATTTGTGGAATTTCTTTCCTTCTTAATGCGTTTGCGCCAATCAGTTGTGTTGTTCCACTAGTGGAAACCCTCGCCAACAGCCAATGAAATTGCAGGGCGCGAAATACAAATCAACAGAAATCTCATCAATCAAATTTCTCAAATATACAAGTATTAGCCACCATTTTAAAGATACAATTCTCATTAATCCAGCCACCGTGTCTGATTTCAAAAACGCTTTACAGCAAAAGCTCCACAAACGATTATGTTAGGTCACCACCAAGTCACAGAAAAACCCAGCCATTTTTCCAGCCAAAGAGAGAAGTCACAAAAAGCATAAATAGAGATAAAATGAATCACTAACCTTTGATGATCTTCATCAGATGACACTCATAGGACTTCAGGTTACACAATACATGTATGTTTTGTTCGATAAAGTGAATATTTATATCCAAAAATCTCATTTTACATTGGTGTGTTATGTTCAGTAGTTCCAAAACATCCGATTTTTTTTAAAAATGTCACGGGAAAAAAGCATACCATGCAATAATCTGAGTACGGAGCTCAGAGCCCAAACCAGCCAAAATAAATATCTGCCATGTTGCGCAGTCAACATTAGTCAGAAATAGCATTATAAATATTCACTTACCTTTGATGATCTTCATAAGAATGCACTCCCAGGAATCCCAGTTCCACAATAAATGTTTGATTTGTTCGATAAAGTTCATAATTTATGTCCATATACCTCCTTTTGTTAGGGCGTTTGGTAAACAAATCTAAACGCGCGTGCAACTTCCAGAGGAAAGGTCGGACAAAAATTCCAAAAAGTTAGATTACTGGTCGTAGAAACATATAAAACGTTGTATAGAATCAATCTTTAGGATGTTTTTATCATAAATGTTCAATAATGTTCCAACCGGAGAATTCCATTGTCTGTAGAAAAGCCATGGAATGAGAGCTAACTCTCTCGTGAGAGACTGACTGCTTTCTTGGCCCAAGCAAGTCTCTTCATCTTATTGGTGCCTTTTATTAGAGGTTTCGATCAAGGCCTGATTCACGCAGTCTCCTCTGAACAGTTGATGTTGAGATGTGGCTGTAACTTGAACTCTGTGAAGAATTTATTTGGGCTGCCATCTGAGGTCCTGTTAACTTTAATGAATTTATCCTCTGCAGCAGATGTAACTCTGAGTCTTCCTTTCCTGTGGTGGTTCTCTTGAAAGCCATTTTCACCATAATGCTTGATGGTTTTTGAGATTGCACTTGAAGAAACTTTCAAAGTTCTTGAAAAGTTATGGACTGACTGACCTTCATGTCTTAAAACATTCTTTGGGATAGGGGGCAGCATTTTCACTTTTGAATGAAAAGCGTGCCCAGAGTAAACTGCCTCCTACTCAGTCCAAGATGCTAATGTATGTATATTATTAGTAGATTTGGATAGAAAACACTCTAAAGTTTCTAAAACTGTTTGAATGATGTCTGTGAGTATAACAGAACTCATATGGCAGGTGAAAACCTGAGACAAATCCAACCAGGAAGTGTGAAATCTGAGGTTTGTAGTTTTTCAAAGCTTGGCCTATCGAATACACAGTGTCTATGGGTCAAATTGCACTTCCTAAGGCTTCCACTAGATGTCAACCATCTTTAGAAACTTGTTTGAGGCTTCTACTATAAAGGAGGGGGAATGAGGGCTGTTTGAGTCAGTGGTCTGGCAGATTGTCACAGGCTCAGTGGTCTCAGTCTGACTGGTGGAAATCTGTCCTTTGGTCTGGTGAGTCCGAATTTGAGATTTTTTGTGACATGTAGAGTAGGTGAACGGATGATCTCCTCATGTGTGGTTCCCACCCTGAAGCATGGAGGAGGAGGTGTGATGGTGTGGGGGTGCTTTGCTGGTGACACCGTCTGTGATGTATTTAGAATTCAAGGCACACTTAACCAGCATGGCTACCACAGCATTCTGCAGCGATATGCCATCCCATCTGGTTTGCAGTTAGTGGGACTATCATTTGTTTTTTAACAGGACAATGACCCAAAACACACCTCCAGGCTGTGTAAGGGCTATTTGACCAAGGCGAGTGATGGAGTGCTGCCTCCACAATCACCCGACCTCAACCCAATTGAGATGGTTTGGGATGAGTTGGACCACAGAGTGAAGGAAAAACAGCCAGCAAGTGCTCAGCATATGTGGGAACTCCTTCAAGACCGTTGGAAAAGCGTTCCTCATGAAGCTGGTTGAGAGAATGCCAATAGTGTGCAAACCTGTCATCATGGCAAAGGTTGGCTAATTTGAAGAATCTAAAATATATTTAGATTTGTTTAACACTTTTTTGGTTATTACATAATTCGATATGTGTTTTTCCTAGTTTTGATGTCTGCACAATTATTATACAATGTAGAAAATAGTAAAAATAAAGAAAAATCCTTGAATGAGTGGGTGTGTCCAAACTTTTGACTGCTACTGTATATATATACATATACTCAGTCGGTTTTGTCTGTTGCAAAACATTTTGCAATGGAAACCTTTTACTGTTTACTCTATGAACCAAACGGAACCAAACGGGGAGGGACCTACCTGAATTTGCCCAATAGAAACTATATTTTTTGTTGGAAAGCGTTTTACGTTTGGAGTAAACGGTTTCTGTTGCATAACGTTTTGCAACAGACAAAACGTTTTACAACGGAACCCGACTAACCCCAGCCGTCTGCTCTAATGGCACTGCAGCACTTTGCAGGCTCCTGTGAGTTTGGCTTAATCACTTGTAAGACTTGATTTAGTGTGTGTTAATAAACATTAGTCTGTCTCTCTCCTCGCCAGTGATTAGTGGTTTATGTGCTCTGCTCTCCCGTCCCCAGGCTGAAGACGCAGTCCTGAAGATTGATGGAGGGTCATGCTATTCAAACAGCAGGCGTTGCTGAGACAGAAGCTCTTCTTGTTGGGCAGCCTTGCTATTGGGAGTCTCCTCTATCTAGTGGCCAGGGTTGGGAGCTTGGATAGGTACGTTGTTTGCTGAAAGCAATGCCTGTTGAATGTCAAGTATAGAATGATTTTAGTTTATATAAATAATCTAATATTTTTTTCAAATATCAAAATCTTGATCATATATGATTAGATTATGATAAGACTTCATTGTATTTAACAATGTGTTTAAAGTTAATTCAAAAATGCTCTAAAGTTTATTGATGAAATTATTATATAGAACTAAATGTCTCTTTCTGTGTTTTCCCCTCCTCCAGGCTGCAGCCTATTTGCCCCATAGAGAGCAGACTGGGCCCTCCTCACCTGCCGGAGCAGTTCCCTCTCCGGACCCTGCAGTATAAGCGTGGTCTGCTCCACGAGATCCGCAAGGGCAATGCCACCAAAGAGCAGATCCGCCTGCACAACCTGGTGCAGCAACTGCCCCGGGCCATCATCATCGGAGTGCGCAAGGGCGGCACGCGCGCCCTGCTGGAGATGCTCAACCTGCACCCAGCTGTGGTCAAGGCCTCGCAGGAGATCCACTTCTTTGACAACGAACAGAACTACGCCCGGGGCATCGACTGGTACCGGGAGAAGATGCCCTTCTCCTTCCTCCACCAGATCACCATTGAGAAGAGCCCCGCCTACTTCATCACAGAGGAGGTCCCCGAACGCATCTTCAAGATGAACTCCTCCATCAAGCTGTTGATTATTGTGCGTGAGCCCACCACCAGAGCTGTGTCCGACTACACACAGGTGCTGGAGGGCAAGGAGCGTAAGAATAAGACCTACCACAAGTTTGAGAAGCTGGCCATCGACGGCAACACGTGTGATGTGAACACAAAGTATAAGGCGGTACGGACCAGCATTTACACCAAGCACTTGGAGCGCTGGCTGAAGTTCTTCCCCGTGGAACATTTTCACATTGTGGACGGCGACCGTCTGATCACAGACCCGCTGCCTGAGCTGCAGCTCGTCGAGCGCTTCCTCAACCTCCCCTCCAGGATCAGCCGGTATAACCTGTATTTCAATGCCACCAGGGGATTCTACTGCCTGCGATTTAACAATGTCTTCAACAAGTGCCTGGCAGGCAGCAAGGGGCGCATCCACCCTGAGGTGGACCCCTCAGTGGTGGCCAAACTGAGGAAGTTCTTCCACCCCTTCAATCAGAAGTTTTATCAGATTACTGGGAGGACGTTCAACTGGCCCTGAGAAACTAAGGGAAGGTCTAGGCCTAGCCTATTTGAACTTCTTAACTGAAGTTGTTCTGTTGGCATTTTCAAGATGTCAACCACAACAATATTAAAGGATATTAAAAGCACTTTGATTGAATTTAATACGTCGAGGAGAGTGGGGTAAGTCGAGCCGAAGGATTAGTTGAGCTACTCCTTGTTTCTAGGAAACCATATACAAAATGTACCATGTGACCAAATATTAAGGAAGAGGTCGTCATTTCATGGAGTCTAGAAAAAAACACATGGACAAAGTGGTAAGCAAGTTAGGGCAAATGAATGTATTGTGTTATAGGTTTCATGTGGCTTGTATCTAAACCAAGGTGGATTGTTTTGTATATCAGTTGGGGTCTCTATAAGCTACAATATGAGGTCCTAAACCTAGCATGAAAGCGCATCCTTGTACCTGTGTGGGCTAATATAGTATAAATGTTTGCCTTGGGGTAAGTTGAGCCAATGGCCACCATACCCCATACAGATTATGATTACATTTAGTCAGGTTTATGCATAATATGCATAGTATTTTTGCAATGTGTCATGCATATGAACTCAATATACTGCATTTGTATTGTTATAGAGCAGACCTAATCATTCCCTGTGTATACAAATGTAAAACATGCAGGGATCTAGCCCCCCTTTAGGTTCTTGAGAGAGCAGCCAAGGAAGTGAGAGAAGGGAAAAAGTCCATTCCAGAAGCACCAAGGGATGAAAAAATGTACTGAATGACGCTGAGGTACATTGCCAAAAATGAAAACAAACATGTACCTGTGTGAAAGAGAGGCTGTGACAGAGTAGCAGAGACACACAAGGTCTTATCTGATGACATGGAGTCTGAGTTGTATAAAGAGAGGCTGTGACAGAGTAGCAGAGACACACAAGGTCTTATCTGATGACATGGAGTCTGAGTTGTATAAAGAGAGGCTGTGACAGAGTAGCAGAGACACACAAGGTCTTATCTGATGACATGGAGTCTGAGTTGTATAAAGAGAGGCTGTGACAGAGTAGCAGAGACACACAAGGTCTTATCTGATGACATGGAGTCTGAGTTGTATAAAGAGAGGCTGTGACAGAGTAGCAGAGACACACACGGTCTTATCTGATGACATGGAGTCTGAGTTGTATAAAGAGAGGCTGTGATAGAGTAGCAGAGACACACAAGGTCTTATCTGATGACATGGAGTCTGAGTTGTATAAAGAGAGGCTATGACAGAGTAGCAGAGACACACACGGTCTTATCTGATGACATGGAGTCTGAGTTGTTTAAAGAGAGGCTGTGACAGAGTAGCAGAGACACACACGGTCTTATCTGATGACATGGAGTCTGAGTTGTATAAAGAGAGGCTATGACAGAGTAGCAGAGACACACACGGTCTTATCTGATGACATGGAGTCTGAGTTGTATAAAGAGAGGCTGTGATAGAGTAGCAGAGTCACACAAGGTCTTATCTGATGACATGGAGTCTGAGCTTGCTAAACATATCCAGAATATCGCAGACCAGCTTCATGGGCTTAGTAGCCTCAAATGCAGTGAACTTGCCTACGAATTGGCACATCGAAACAATATCACTGTCCCAGACAACTTGTCAAGAAATGCAAGGGTAAGTCATATTTAACAGATCCATCTATATCTGAATATAGGCATACATTTGAAATTTACAGTACAATATACCTCACCCCCTTTCCATGAATTAAACTTTGACCAACCAGCACCATCACCCACTATCACAGGGCACCTACACCGACTTACCCCAAGGTGGCTCAACTTTTTCCTTATGCTCAATTTACTCTGGGATAAGTTGTGCAAAGAGACCAATTTTGTTTTTGACAAACTATGTTTTTAAAACTGTTATGTTTACATGAATTCTGATTATTTCCAGGGATACACAACATCCTGAAATATATGTAGATATCTTTGTTAAAAAGAATACTATATTGCCGTAGTGAGGCTGAATGTAAAAATGGCTCAACATACCCCACTCTCCCCTGTGAGAATGACAATGTGACCAAAATCTGTAATGGAATCAATGTATGTTTGTTTCTTAATATGTAAGGGGGCATAAGAGGATAAAGGGTTTGTGAGTTGTGTGATTACAAAACAATTCAGTTTAATGCACCTGATCTTTCTTCATAATAATTCACCTGTCTGACACTTGTGCCCGTTATAAACTCTGCATTTTGCCATCATCTCAGCCAATATTGAATGAAGGGTAGACTACAATGAGCGATAAACATGAGATTATGTTAAGTGAACATGTGGATTTTAAAAGACGAATTGTCAGTCAACAACACATACATTTAACATTTTTAAAGGCTATATCATGAAGCTATATATGTGGCAATGTTTCATATAAAAACAACCTTGACAAAGACGTAGGCTTACATGTTCTTGCAGTTCTAAGTGTGATAGTCTTGCATTTATTACAGTCCTCTCATTTTGGTTTTGCTTTTCTCCTGCATGTTTATTGAACATACAATTGACAAAGCATGGGCTCTCTAATGTAGTTTTGTGTTATTTCATTTATTCCAGTATCATTCTTTAAACATGTGCTACTTTTATTTGTTTCTATGTTGTTTTTAGGTAGTTAAATTTTTCTCAAACTACCATGACGTACTTGTATCTGTAATATAACCCAGACATCTGTAGAAGGGTAGGAGATTCTCATGAGGGAATGGGAACATAGATTTCTCATAAAATTCTGACTCCGATGATGTCCTCATACATCAAGCATTTAAATGTTGAATAAGAGATTTAAGTGGTAACTTTGTTCTCATTCTTTTTCTCCAGTATTAATAACATGTTTGTCATTCCCCTTGGTGAAAAGCCACAGTAAAAAAAGTAATTTGTTAGTTACTGTCAAACCATCTAATGCTTATTCTACTACAATTAACATATTTGTCTTATGTGCAAATAGCCATCCTGTATCATAAGTGTGTTGTTCTGTAACAAAAAATTATTGAATTAAAATGACATTTAAACACGTGTCAGCTGAGTCATTCATTATTTCTGTTTTGTCTCGTAATCTATTGTGTGGTTCAAAGACTGAGACTCTTCCTTGATCAAATCAAATCAAATGTATTTATGTAGCCCTTCTTATATCAGCTGATATATCAAAGTGCTGTACAGAAACCCAGCCTAAAACCCCAAACAGCAAGCAATGCAGGTGTAGAAGCACGGTGGCTAGGAAAAACTCCCTAGAAAGGCCGAAACCTAGAGAGGATCCAGGCTATGAGGGGTGGCCAGTCCTCTTCTGGCTGTGCCGGGTGGAGATTATAACAGAACATGGCCAAGATGTTCATAAATGACCAGCATGGTCAAATAATAATAATCACGGTAGTTGTCGAGGGTGCAACAAGTCAGCACATCAGGAGTAAATGTCAGTTTGCTTTTCATAGCCAATCATTAAGAGTATCTCTACCACTCCTGCTGTCTCTAGAGAGTTGAAAACAGCAGATCTGGGACAGGTAGCACGTCCGGTGAACAGGTCAGGGTTCCATAGCCGCAGGCAGAACAGTTGAAACTGGAGCAGCAGCACGGCCAGGTGGACTGGGGACAGCAAGGAGTCATCATGCCAGGTAGTCCTGAGGCATGGTCCTAGGGCTCAGGTCCTCCGAGAGAGAGAAAGAAAGAAAGAAAGAAAGAAAGAATGAGAGAATTAGAGAGAGCATACTTAAATTCACACAGGACACCGGATAAGACAGGAGAAATACTCTAGATATAACAGACTGACCCTAGCCCCCCGACACATAAACTACTGCAGCATAAATACTGGAGGCTGAGACAGGAGGGGTCAGGAGACATTGTGGCCCCATCCGATGATACCCCCGGACAGGGCCAAACAGGCTGGATATAACCCCACCCACTTTGCCAAAGCACAGCCCTCACACTACTAGAGGGATATCTTCAACCACCAACTTACCATCCTGAGACAATAAAATCAAATGTATTTATATAGCCCTTCGTACATCAGCTGATATCTCAAAGTGCTGTACAGAAACCCAGCCTAAAACCCCAAACAGCAAGAGATGCAGGTGTAGAAGCACGGTGGCTAGGAAAAACTCCCTAGAAAGGCCAAAACCTAGGAAAAAACCTAGAGAGGAAGCAGGCTATGTGGGGTGGCCAGTCCTCTTCTGGCTGTGCCGGGTGGAGATTATAACAGAACATGGCCAAGATGTTCAAATGTTCATAAATGACCAGCATGGTCCAATAATAATAAGGCAGAACAGTTGAAACTGGAGCAGCAGCACGGCCAGGTGGACTGGGGACAGCAAGGAGTCATCATGTCAGGTAGTCCTGAGGCATGGTCCTAGGGCTCAGGTCCTCCGAGAGAGAGAAAGAAAGAGAGAAAGAGAGAATTAGAGAGAGCACACTTAAATTCACACAGGACACTGAATAGGACAGGAGAAGTACTCCAGATATAACAAACTGACTGAGGCTGAGACAGGAGGGGTCAGGAGACACTGTGGCCCCATCCGAGGACACCCCCGGACAGGGCCAAACAGGAAGGATATAACCCCACCCACTTTGCCAAAGCACAGCCCCCACACCACTAGAGGGATATCTTCAACCACCAACTTACCATCCTGAGAAAAGGCTGAGTATAGCCCACAAAGATCTCCGCCATGGCACAACCCAAGGGGGGGCGCCAACCCAGACAGGAAGATCACATCAGTGACTCAACCCACTCAGGTGACGCACCCCTCCCAGGGACGGTATGAGAGAGCCCCAGTAAGCCAGTGACTCAGCCCCTGTAATAGGGTTAGAGGCAGAGAATCCCAGTGGAAAGAGGGGAACCGGCCAGGCAGAGACAGCAAGGGCGGTTCGTTGCTCCAGAGCCTTTCCGTTCACCTTCCCACTCCTGGGCCAGACTACACTCAATCATATGACCCACTGAAGAGATGAGTCTTCAGTAAAGACTTAAAGGTTGAGACCGAGTTTGCGTCTCTGACATGGGTAGGCAGACCGTTCCATAAAAATTGAGCTCTATAGGAGACAAGGCCGAGTATAGCCCACAAAGATCTCCGCCACGGCACAACCCAAGGCGGGGTGCCAACCCCATTTCATTAATAATCACTGGGTCATTGTATTAAGTCTGTCATTTCAATTAAATTAGAACAAGAAACTCCTGATACCTTCATTAATTGCCCACATCTCAGCAAATACATAATTCCACATATACAGGGGGGCAAAAAAGTATTTCATCAGCCACCAATTGTGCAAGTTCTCCCACTTAAAAAGATGAGAGGCCTGTAATTTTCATCATAGATACATTTCAACTATGACAGACAAAATGAGAAAAGAAAATCCTGAAAATCACATTGTAGGATTATTTATTTATTTATTTGCAAATTATGGTGGAAAATAAGTATTTGGTCAATAACAAAAGTTTATCTCAATACATTGTTATATACCCTTTGTTGGCAATGACAGAGGTCAAACATTTTCTGTAAGTCTTCACTGAACACTTTTATTTTATCTTAAATAAAATATTAAATTTATCTTAATATAAACATAAATAAAATATATTTAGTCTCAAATAAATAATGAAACATGCTCAATTTGGTTTAAATAATGCAAAAACACAGTGTTGGAGAAGAAAGTAAAAGTGCAATATGTGCCATGTAAAAAAGCTAACGTTTAAGTCCCTTGCTCAGAACATGAGAACATATGAAATCTGGTGGTTCAATATTCCCAGTCCGTCAATATTCCCAGTTAAGAAGTTTTAGGTTGTAATTATTATAGGAATTATGACGTGTCGTCTATTTCTCTCTATACCATTTGTATTTGACTATTGGATGTTCTAATAGGCACTTTAGTATTGCCAGCCTTATCTCAGGAGTTGACAGGCTTGAAATCATAAACAGAGCTGTGAAGCAAGCATTGCTAAGAGCTGCTGGCAAATGCAGTAAAGTTTGAATGAATGCTTGCGAGTTTCCTGCCACCTACCACTGCTCTATCAAATCATAGACTTAATTATAATATAATTAACACAGAAATACAAGCCATTGGTCATTAATATGGTCAAATCCGGAAACTATAATTTCGAAAACAAAACGTTTATTCTTTCAGTGAAATACATAATCGTTCCATATTTCATCGAACGGGCAGCAACCCTAAGTCTAAATATTGCTGTTAAATTACAACCTTCAATGTTATGTCATAATTATTAAAAATTCTGGCAAATTAGTTCACAACGAGCCAGGCGGCCCAAACTGTTGCATATACCCTGACTCTGCGTGCAATGAACGCAAAAGAAGTGACACAATTTCCCTTAATATTGCATGCTAACATGAATTTATTTTAGCTAAATGTGCAGGTTTAAAAAATATACTTCTGTGCATTAATTTTAAGAGCGGCATTGATGTATATGGTTAGGTACATTGGTGCAACGATTTTTCATTTTTCGCGAATGCTAGCAACTGACCTTGGCTCCTTGTTGCACTCGCCTAACAGGTGGTGAGCCTGCCATGCAGTTTCATGTAATCGGCCATAATCAGCGTCCAAAAATGCAGATTACCGATTGTTATGAAAACTTGAAATCGGCCCTAATTAATCGGCCATGCCGGTCTACCTCTAGAGTTGTTCACCCTTTTCAAAATACCCCATATCCCTGCCTCTTTAAGGTGCTTTCCTCATTTCAGTGCCTAGACCTGTATCCTGGAAGGAAATTTTCAGGCAACTGAGACCGGTGTACTTTCATGGTTTACTTAATAGAATTGAAAAAGAAAAAGAGAGCCTCACACCCTAGGAGCTCAGATGCAATAATTGTATAAGTACAGTTTCTACAAACAAGCTGTATAATGACAACCACAGCGGGTCACTAATTTATATACTTTTAAAGGATTTACTTAATACCAGGATTTACTTAATACCAGCTGACTAAGCAGAATGTCATTGTTCCACCAAGTGTGTGAGGACATTAGAGCAGTCCCCGACCCCCAAAAATATTTGTCCACCGAAAGTTGTCTGTTCTTTTGACCAATTGATCGGTCAACATTTTTAAATGTGTATTTTTCCATATATAGACATACCCTATGTGTTTTAATAAAATCAACTATACGTATTGAGCTTACGGTTTGATGAAATAAGACAAATGCCTCAAGAGGGTGCCAGAGGTCTAGAAGACCAGAAGAAAAACATTCAACTTTACCCAACTATTCTCCTCCCGCTCCTGTTGGCTTTTGCAGATTATGCCATTACTTTCTTGAAGTTGCCGGTAATAGGCTACATGAGGAGTTGGCCACCTTTGTCATGTGAAATGACAATTTATCTTACCATTTCTAACAATGTGCATGTCAGTTATGGTTTTCATATTCACATCTTCATTTAATTTAATAATGTCTTCATATCTCAATCATTGTCATGTGGTTATTGAAAATTCTATCTAAATCAAAAATGATACAATCTTTAAAAGTGGCTTCTATTGCCCACTATGTTAAAATATACTACATAAAGCCAACAAATAAAAACATTGCAGCCGCAAGGTAGAAATAGAACCTATTTCAGTCCAAGTCAAGCACTGATAAGAAGTAATCAGGTAGGCCTATTTTATGACGTTTCCACTGGATCAGAGCATAACATTTTCCCCTTTCAGGCAGAGTGGTTATGGGGAAGGAGAGAGCTGGAACAATTTTTCAAATACATTGAGGAACTATTCTAACTCTTAATGGATGTAAAAACAGACTTTGTTTGCTTGAAGTTTGAGGTGAAGAAAAACTTACTTTGAGAAGCTCTACATGTCATTAATTGGGGTGTGTTAAGCCAATCAGAAATACTATCAGATCCCCAAATGGGCACATTTATACGCCTACATTTACAGGCAGGCCAGGTAGCCTATAACAGGCAGGCCAGGAAGGCCTACTTCTCTGTGTGCGCGTCCTAGCTCAACATTGACAGGAGTTCTTCAAAAAAAAGACAATGACTAAATCGACTAATTCGTAAATGGAATTAAATAAACCAAAACTTGTTCCTCACAATTGAAGCATAGGTTTTGCTCTCTGCAAACAATGTGCCCACTCTGACAATGATAACGGGAAGACTGGAATAATAATATTGAATGCATTGACAGAAATTACCATAACCAAGGTAACATTGTAGATTAGAAATTATAGGCATTAACATGAAATGTTCTACTGGTGATATATGTCATGGGGAATTGATCTACACTAACAATCAAATGCAAACCATTCACATGGATTAGTTCACTGAGATGGGTGCAACTTCTCCCGTCCCTTCCTTATGTTTTATCTTTCTTTTCAGAATTGCCATACAACGATTACTTTGAGTAGTTTGGGCCTGACTTCAAGCTGCACATCAGCCCATCTAACATGACCAACCAGAACATATCAGAGTACATGGATAAGATCAAGTAAGGACCGAGTCTGTCAGATGTATCATATCGTATGTACTTCAGTAACTCCAGTTGGATATGTCATATTCATCAATTTTGCATTGTGAGGTTGTTGCATCTGCATTGCCAGTACTGTATGAAATAGGTATTCTGGTGGGGGTGTTGTAGTCTACTTACTTTTTCCTTATTGTCACATTATCCACATTTCTTAGAGCCTTCTCGTGGGCTTTTGGGCTGATGGTGGTTACTGCACCGATATTCGTTGCATTAAAAGCATTGTCCTTTGTTTGAGAACCCTTCTGTTTAAGAAGGGAGTGGTGCAGATGCAGGCTATCCCTGAGGATGCCATCCCTGATGACACAGTGGATGAGGATACAGAGGACCCTGACAAACGCATGTCCGGTAAGACACGCCTCCTCTAACCCATCACAACCTCTGAACCATCTCATTGACCTTCCCTGTAAATACTCTCTGCTGCAGTTATATCACTCAGGGGGTTCTATTTAATTAGCATTTTCTTTTGCCAGGATTCTAAACTCTACTGTTTTCCAGTGAGTCCTCGGTTCCATTCGTATTGTATCAGCGGGTGTATTTTCAATATTCAATCCTATTGAATCCCATTTTGGATCCCATTTTGGATCCTATTGCCAGTAGCAGCATCTGAATGGTGACTTCCTGTCTCGTTTCAAACATTGCTTCAGACAAGAGGATAGCCTGCGATGAGGAGTTCTCTGACTCGGAGGACAAGGGACAGGGAGGAATGAGGAACGTGGCCGATAACAAAAAAAGAACCAAGCGGCCCCGGGTAGAGGAAGACAAAGAGCGAGAGGAGAAGAAAGAGTAAGTTGGTGAGTATTCAGAACTTGGTTATCCTGAGTTCAAACCTGGCAAGAGCACTGAGTTCAATGTGATAATAGAAAAGCACCGAGCAATATTTCATCCAAGTGGTGATAGCTTGATGTAATGCCGCTTGTGATGTAGCTTCCTAATATATGTGTATATTTGTGCTGTTAGAGGTGAAAGAGGAGAAAGCAAAAGAAGCAAGCACTGAGAGAACTGACACAAAGGTAAGAGTGACTGTGGTCTCTGCTATATTCACTTGTCAGGACTACGCTTATAGTTGGACCATGCATTTATGATTTATTAGAGGTAGTCGCAAATGTATTCAGACCTGACAGTGTCTTATTGGAGGTGAAATGGCACTCTCATTTTTCCATCTGTTCTTTCTAGTGTGAAGACTGAGCAGACTAGTAGTGCCTGATTCAGCCACATGGTGGCACTGTGATCTCTCCATGGACAGTCCCGAGTGTGGCAGTAAGGGCAGTTCATCTCAGCTGATTCTACTCCCTCGTGTCAGACTCCATAACTGAATCATTATATTTATTGTCATTGATCTGTATCAAAGATCATTTCTTATATTGACATGGTGGTCGAGGGACCACTCTAGCAATGGAAATGCATGCCCTCAAAGATGGAAGGCAGGCGAGATCAGGTGGGACCATTCTAGCAATTTTATGAGATGGCAGATACGCATGTGAACAACAGACAACTCTGATATAACGTTTTTTTTTTAAGTTGCCGAAATGCCACATGCATCCACTTATGTCAGTGCATTCGTAACAACCTAACCATTACACACCTTCTATATCAGGGATCATCGAGTAGATTTAGCTGGGGGCCAATTAGTTTTTTCTTGAGCAGATGGTCATAGAGCCATAACATAATTATAAATCATTTGTAGACTACAAATTGACAGCAAGAAGCCCAAAGATATCATTTTTTACTAAAACATAATCATTTCTAATTTTGCTTACATTTGTACATGATCATGTGTCTATCTATTATCCATAGGAATTCTTGGGAAAATATTTTTATCAGAGCTTTTATCCGTAAACTGCATAGCGGACCCAGTTATAGCGTTCTCTTTCTTTTCATCAATATTTATCTTAATGGCTGATAAACACGCCCCGTTAAAGCGAATTAGGCAAACAAATTTAACAAATTCTTGGTTTTCCTGTGATTTGAAAATCCTTTTACTGCAAAATAATCAAGCATGGGCCTTTGGCAAGGAAAACTTGTGAAACATCTGATTGGCTGCTTTTTAGGCAATTGAGAAATAAATGGACTGGAGGAATAAAAAAAGGCTCAATCTAGGTATTTTCTTGATGCTATGACAGAGTCTGCTGGTGATCCCACTAAATTCTGGAAAACTGTTAACTCACTTAAACCAGGAAACTCCTTGACTTCCCTACCGAAGCAAATTACATCGGAATCTGGGATCATCAGTGGCCGAACTGAAATTTGTGATGCTTTTGACAAGCATTTTAATTCTGCAGATTTTCTTTTTGAAAGAAAAAATGGCCAACATGGTCCTGACCGGTCTATTGTTTCAGCCCCTCGGCATTCAGCTGATGTGGAAAACAGTGAGCCGGTTTTTAATTTTCAAAAAGTCACAGAAGATGAGGTCTTATATGCACTATCTGATATAGATTTTAAGGCACTGACAATCTGGTTCCATATTTACTCAAGTGTGCGCCACCTATCATTGCTAGTGCAGTGATGCACGTCTTTAATCAAACATTAGTGGTAGGAAAGATTCCTAAAGCTTGGAAAACAGCTTTTGTTTTACCACTCCTCAAGGGAAGTGATGGTAGTGAATTGGATAATTATCGGCCCATCTCTAAGCTCTCCTGTTTGGCTTAAATTCTAGAGTCATTGGTGAATAGGCAACTACATTCTTTTTTAACTGTTAACAATACTCTTTCTAGCAATCAATCTGGCTTCAGATCTAAACACAATACCACCAAGGCCACTGTACATGTTGTAAATGATATTACTAATGCCCTAGATAATAGAAAGTACTGTGCCGCCTTGTTCATAGATTTGTCTAAAGATTTTGACACTGTAGACCATGCAATACTTTTGGGTAAGCTGTCGTTAATAGGACTGGGATCGGATGCCTGTCGTTGGTTTCATGACTATTTAAAGGATAGAGGTCAGGCTGTTAGAGTCGACGACATCCAGTTGGAGCCATTGGAGTTGGTTAAAGGGGTTCAACAAGGTTCTATACTTGGTCCATTACTGTTTACTCTCTACATAAACAATATCGGTGATGAGATAAGAAAGTGTCAAATATGCTGATGACACTCATGTACTCTATCGCTTCAACGGCTGACCAAGCATTATCACTATTGGAGACAGATTTGAAGATATTACAAGGGTCTTTTATACATCTGAAACGTGTTTTAAATGCAAAGAAAACACATTTTATGATTTTTAATAGATTCAAAAAGTTGAAAAGTTGAAAATACACTTGCACTTACGAGCTTAGATGGTTCTCGAATGAATCAGGTCTCTGCATATAAATACTTAGGGATGTGGTTGGATGATAAACAGTCTTTTAAAATGCATGTTGATGAACTTTGTAAACGGCTAAAAATCAAGCTAGGCTTCCTCTATAGAAACAGGACATGTTTGTCCTCTACAAATAGAAGACACCTTGTGCAAGCTTAGACCTTTGTTGAAATAAAGGTTTAATAATTTCCCGAATTGAAATCACTTGGAGCTGGCTTCATATTGTTTTTACAGTCTTATGTCCAACAATAATAAAAGTATTTTTGTTTTTTGTATTGCTCAGAAGGGGGGGGGGGCAAATACAAATAAAACCCGCTGGCCGCCAGTTTGGGAACCCTGGTTTATTTGATCAAATAAATCTCACTTAGCAAATTAGAAATGACATTTTATGTTCACCGATTTCTACACTTTCTCATTGACCTCCATACAACAACGCCTAAATTCGTGGTCTTATTTTCGTGGACAGATTTTAGGCAACAAAAAAAAAACACTATCTTCGCCTCGTCCTTCTCTGTATGTTCTAGTTTTTGTGAAGATTTAATTTCCTTTATGTACTGTAACAGTTGATTTCTAGGATTCACAAAAACAACCTGGATTTACCATGCTTCCCTTTGGTACTCCTTGAATGCACTTATAGTGTGACATGCTTTATCTTCTGAATGAAATATCCACCGTTTAATTCATGAAATGTTTTTAGAGAAGATGATGTGGGTGTTCCCGTAATTGAACCTACTATCATTTCATATTTGTTGAAAATGTGATATTTTGCATTTGCCAATTAAAACCTTTGTATACTAATTCTTAGTGTGAATGTATGAATTGGAGTAGTTAGAAATCAGTTAAAGTATGGGCTAAATATGCTAAATCCACCATGATCATTCAAATGATTTATACCCATTGACTCCTGAAGAATATACATTTTAAATGCCATGAGTTTAGGTCAAATGTAACCAACCCTATCATAATCCAATATATAAGGTTGTTTTACTCTGTTTACAAATAATAATGTACTGTATTTTCAAATATGCATAATGTACTATGTCAAATCTAAGATACAAAACCCACTAGAGATGTTTGTGGTTGATGCATTACATGGCAGCCACACGATGGCGGTATAACACCTACAATACACAGGCCATTATTTTCATCAACACACACCTACAATTTAGGCCTATTTATTTCAACCGCTATGATTGTTAGTTAATACAACCTTGATCTTCAAGTTGTGTGGGCTTTACACCTGAAGAACAGACAAAGTATATTTAGATTTGCAGTCCAGCAACTTACTAGTATTAGTGATTACATGCACCTGCAAGAGGGAAACGAGCATGTCCACACACAATTTAAAAAATTGGAGTAGCATGTGCACATGTTTATTTTTGGCCTAGCCATAGCTGTGTGAATATATTTTGGGTTGCGGCCTTCCACCCTCGCTTATATGGGGCTCCCAGCAGGAATAATAAAGGCGTAGTTCACTGATTTGATTGAAAAAAACACGACGACCGGAGTAATAAAGGCCTGTGTCCCCCAAATTTTGGGGGTAAAAAACATTAAATAACAAAACAAATAAATGGGCATGCTGCAGCGCCCTCAGCACCCCTTCTTCCTGCAACTATGGGCAACTAGAATTGGTTCTTAACTGACAATATATGAGGCATGTATAACATGCTCTTTAGTTTTGTTGCAATTATTGCAATGTAGTATAACATAACTTGGTACAGAATGATATATGCTACAATGTTGCAGCTCCCCAACTGCTCATTGAGTCATTTGCCAATTTCACTTTACTTGGAACCTGTTGCACAGGCCACTGCCACGGTTTTGACCAAGAAGCCACAATCTTCATTAGGTAGTAGGTAAACTGGGCTAATATGAAATCTTTCCTATTTCTGCAACAAATGAACAGGAACAGATGCCAAATGACTAGTCTGTTGTGAAATAGGCCTTTCCTTGAAAAGGTTTGTACCCAATGCATCTGACATCAAAATATGTTTTGTGTCTGCAACACCATTCATTGAGTCTCTGAAGCTGAAGAGCATGGTATCAGGTTAATGAACACCTCCTTACAGAATATATGGCCCATATAGGCCCTAAGCTACAATAGAAACTAACGTATAACATGTAAACACTGTAGCCGGGCCTTCTACTGCCAGGTGTTAGCCCAGCTACTGTAAAATAGGTACATTTTAGTCTCTAAACATGGGCACCTTGTGAACTTTGACTAGGTTACTTGTGAGCTAACCTGGCTGGGAGGGACCCCTGGCCCTGAAACAAAATCTGTGATAAGCATATTGCATTGTCCATGTGTAGCTTCAAACCACCGTATTGATGGTTTCTTTTAATGTCTTGGGTGGGTCTGTGATCGATTCATTGTTCAACGTCATTGCAAAGTATTGAGTCTCCAGTGACGGTCTCTTGCTACAGCAATGAGCTGCTCAATAGATCTGCACTGACTTTTTTATATATTTTCAGTTAAAATTGTACCAGTCACAGAATAACTTTTGTTCTACAATCTCACACCAGTCAAAATATAATTAATGTCAGTGACGTAGACAGCATCTGATGTTGAGGTGGAATAGCACTCTAAAAACTGATCCCTGTGACAAACGCATGTACAGTGCATTCTGAAAGTATTCAGACCCCTTGTTACATTACAGCCACTTTGTTACATTACAGCCTTATTCTAAAATCGATTCAATTGTTTTTTACCCCCTCAAATCTACAGACAATACCCCATAATGACAACGCAAAAACAGGTTTAGACATTTACATAAGTATTCAAACCCTTTACTCAGTACTTTACTGAAGCATCTTTGGCAACGATTACAGCCATGAGTCTTCTTGGGTATGACGTTAATACGTTTGCACACGTATTTTGGGAGTTTCTCCCATTCTTCTCTGCAGAGCCTCTGAAGCTCTGTCAGGTTAGATGGGGAGCGTCGCTGCACAGCTATTTTCAGGTTTCTCCAGAGATGTTTGATCGGTTTCAAGTCTGGTGCCACATTTCCTCCAGACGTGACGCTTGGCATTCAGGCCAAAGAGTTTAATCTTGGAGCCAGAAGAGGACTGGCCACCCCACATAGCCTGGTTCCTCTCTAGTTTTCTTCCTAGGTTTTGGCCTTTCTAGGGAGTTTTTCCTAGCCACCGTGCTTCTACACCTGCATTGCTTGCTGTTTGGGGTTTTAGGCTGGGTTTCTGCACAGCACTTTGAGATATCAGCTGATGTACGAAGAGCTATATAAATACATTTGATTTGGTTTCATCAGACCAGAGAATCTTGTCTGATTGGTGTTGTCCTGCAGAGATGGTTGTCCTTCTGGAAGGTTCTCCCATCTCTACAGAGGAACTCTGGAGCTCTGTCACTCCCTGACCAAGGCCCTTCTCCCCCAATTACTCAGTTTGGCTGGGCGGACAGCTCTAGGTAGTCTTGGTGGTTCCAAACTTCTTCCATTTAAGAATGTTGGAGGCCACTGTGTTCTTCAATGCTACATAATTTTTTTGCTAGCCTTCCCCAGATCTGTGCCTCGACACAATCCTGTCTCTGAGCTCTATGGACGATTCCTTCAACGTTATTTCTAGGTTTTTACTTTGGCATGCAGTGTCAACTGTGGGAACTTACATAGACAGGTGTCTGCCTTTCCAAATCATGTTCAATCAATTGTATTTACCACAGGTTGACTCCAATCGTTGTAGAAACTGTTCAAGGATGATCAATGGAAACAGGATGCACATGAGCTCAATTTCAAGTCTCATAGCAAAGGGTCTGTAAGTTGTATTTTTTTAATAAATAAGCTAAAACCCTGTTTTTGGGGGGGGGGGGGTGTAGATTGATGAGGAAAACAATGAATGTAATCAATGTTAGAATAAGGCTGTAACAATCAAGTGTGGAGAAAGTCAAGGGGTCTGAATACTTTCCAAAGGCACTGTATTCAGGTCCATACTTGATTTTAAAAGGCTTTGAACAAGTCAGACCTAGTTTGTTAGTTGTAATAATGTGAGATTAAATAGATTTGGCCAAACCATTGAGGAGTCCATGTTGGACTTTTGTATATGACTGAGGGGCATTGACACAGGCTTTGATCAGCAAAACCATCTCGGTGTTGTTGCTTAAGGCAAGGTGCTTTTGCAAACATACCTAAACGTTTGAGTATGTAGAAAAGGCAGTTAGCCTGAATACACTACTGTTAACACACTTGTACCCAATGATGACAAGTCTTCACTTAGCTGTTGAACCTCCATCTTTACAACTGAACAGAAATTGGTGAAATTAAAACACAGATGCTGCACAAATTTTATTCACATTTATTTTTGCTTTTAGTGTGCTCACAGAAAATTAGAACACCTTAAGCAGGAGTTTAATAGCAATTTTTGTAAGCAAAGTTACATTCCATCTCTAAGTCAAATTGGTAAAACCTTCTCCAGTATTTACAAAAGAAAAGAAAGAGACAAGATGCTACACAAACATTGCATCTGATAGAGATTCCTTAATTCGTCAAAGACCACTGAAAAGCATTGTCTGCTGTAATCAAAACATACCACAGTATATAAACAGTAACCATTCCACTTATCACAGCTTGGTTGAGTTCAAAATTGCTTAAAAGGTCTTCCAGGATGAATTTGTTTTCGTTATCTTACAAAAATGAGCGGGTGGAAAAAGAGCTGCAAACTTCATGTGCTTCTTGAGATCAAGATTTCATTTGTACAATAATCACAGTTAAAAACACCCCGCCTATACATACTTACACTTTATTAAGGTCATAAAACCAGCAATAAACAATAAAGCCTATACAACTTGTATTTCTACTGAATCACTGACTGGTACAGCTAATGAGAAGTGAAAAGCTCCTATGATTTCTTTTAAATGACTTCCTAAACCTAGCTCTGGGAATTTAATATTTTGTCTCATAGTAAAAATGACTTAGTGTTGTAAATCGCATGGTACTCTCGTGGTACACAGGTGTTGGTCGTTTCTTTCAATTTTTTGAAGATTACTCTTTACATCAGTCTGTGGCACAATTGTGCCACCTTCTATTCCATCCCCTGCCCACCCCAAAATCCCCTTCATTTACAACTACTTTTCCCCACCTCCTTCATACCATGGGGATGTCCATACATTTTGACAAGTTTACATTTTATATAAAAATGCAAAAACAAAAACATTTAATACTGATGCAAAAAATATATGGCAGAGCGTGGATGTATTTTTCTGTAGTTTTACATTTAAGCCACCCACCTCTGCCCGTTGGAATGGTAGTAACAATGGACCGAGATAGGTTTTGTGGAGGGGGAAGGGAAACCAAAAAAAGGAGGGGGAAGGGAAACCAAAAAAAGGAAAGCTTTAAAATATCCCTGGTTGTAGACAAGTTCTCCAAAGCCATCAACTGGCACCGCTCCGACATACAAACAGGGAAATGTTCTTTGATTATCTTTTTTTCTCCTTTTTTAATTTATTCTGTTTTGCTCGGAGTTTCCAGCTTTACTCAACAGCGACCTCTGCAGTAACGGGGGCTTCTGGACTGGATGCAGCCTCTGTTGCAGGTGCAGCCTCCTCCGAGATGGGTGCTTCCTCTGCAGCAGCAGGCTCAGCTGGCTTTTCTTCTGCCTTTGGCTCCTCAGTGGCTTGGGCTACCCTGGCCTCCTCAGCGGGGGCTGCTGTTTCCTCAGGCTTGGCCTCTGCAGGGCTAGCTGCTTCCTTGGCCTCCTCCTCAGCAGCAACAGCAGCCTCTCCCTCAGCAGGCTTGGCCTCCTCAACCTCTGCCGTGACCTCTGGGGCCTCGGCTGTCTCAGCCTTGGCCTCCTCAGTGGACGCAGCAGCCTCCTCACCCTCTGCCCCATCGCCAGTCTCCTTTTTGGTTTTCTTGAAGGAGAAGCCACTGAGCTTGAAGGACTTTTTGAATGAGAAGCGCTTCTTCTTCTTTTTGGGGGTCTCGTTGCTGGTTGAAGCCGTGGCTCCCTCCGGCTTGGTGGCCTCACCCTCGGCTGCTGGAGACACAGTCTCTGCATTCTCTGTCTTCACCCCATCTACTGCCGCCACTTCTGCAGGCGCAGCCTCCTCTTTTGGAGCCTCCTCAGCTGTGGTGCTGCCATTGGCCTGCACCTCCTTGCCTGCCTCAGCAGCTGCAGGAGAGGCATCCCCATTCACTTTCACATGGCCATTTTCCTAAAGAAAAATTGAAGTCTTATCATACAAGTAACAAACGTGGAAATATAGTGTGTGGCGTGGACCATTGCCACAGTTACACAAGGGGCAGTAGACACCACAAATTCAACTGAGACAAAAACATATAGCCTCATCTCAAGTTTTTACCTGTTTAGTATCACTGGGCTTTTAGGCACGTGCGGCAGTAATTACTTTGCGAGTTAAGAATTCAATTTTTTTTTTGTGATTCGTGATTGAAACATTTCCCCACTAATCACAAGCGAGAATGAGCTGATTCTAGCAATGACGGAGGCAATGTTTCGGGTGTTTCACTAGGGGGCGATGCACCTCTGCCAGTCTCTCCAATACCGAAGCACCAACGCAAAGCAGCTGCTCATTAAAACAGCAGATGCTCATTAATACACCCGACTACGCAGAGCAACGTCTAGATGGATATCTCAAAAACTACACAGAACCTTCAACAATCATTTTTTGTGTTGCAATATCGCGTTCATAAACACCACCCATTCCAACACGTATTATAAGATCTACAGGACGGGCGCATTATTCGAATGTGGCTCCGCTGCCTTCAGTGTCATAGTAACCATCCCTGTTCTCTACACGAGCATCTGTAACAAAAGGCGAGGTGATGTTAGCTAGACCGTGGCAAGCCATTGTTGGCGTCGTGCATCTCCCCCATTCACTTACCGATAGCATCAAGTTACTACATTTGTGCTCAGTTTTAAATATGATTTTGATTCAAAGTATTATCGATCCAATTACCATTTAACAATTCATGGCCACCTATGGACCGACCCTACAATGTGATACCAATTCCCAATGTCTCACAATCAGACATTTCAAACAAAGGCTGTGGATTTTAACGGTGTGGAAATCCCCACATCGCAAATGAATCAATGAAAACGAGTTTAATTTACAGCATATGTATGCACATAATTATCCAAATCAGTTTGACTTAATATATTTTTTAGAAATTACATTTCAACTCAATGATCAAATAGTACTGATTTATATAGAACATGTAATCTTGTGAATCAATGTTTTCCCATCGTGGTCGTTTGCTCCAACAGCCCGGCGTGCGTCTCCGTAAGTGCCCACAATAACGCAGAGAAAACTTTTACGCAAACCAACCGTATACATATATTTCATTTAACAAACGCAATTACCTGTCCATTGGTCTTGGTTGGTGAAGCGGCAGCCTCTCCAGGCTTTTCAACCGCGGTTTCGCCATTTGCAGCTGTCTTGGAGAATTGCGCTCCCATGCTTTCGCTCCAACAAAGAAACTCAACAGATCCAAAAAACGAACAAAGACCACTAGCCTCTTTCTTAAACGCAAGCTCTTTGCGAAGGTTCCTCTTTGAAAAGTTTACTGGAGAAGCAATCAAAGTCCAGTCGCAGAGAACAAAATGGGAAAATGTCAGAAAACCTGCCAACTGAAGAGAAGTAATAAAAAATCCCAGATTTGTGGCTTTCGCTGTAGACAGGGTGGAAAATGGAGAAATTTCCCTTGTTGCTAATAAGATGCGGAGTCCAACGCCCAAGTACACAGATGAATGAGCATTCCGAGCGATGACGGCATCCGCGCTCAGATACAGCCAATCAGAGTCCTCACACAGAAAGTGGGCAAGGCTTAAAAACGAGTGAAACAATGGATTTTTTTCAGATTGTAACAAATATGAAAAAAATAATCTTGTCGCGGCAACAAATTTTACTTTCAAAATCACAAAATTAAAAAAAGTCGACCGAGAAGGTCATTTGGGCAATTATGGTGCATACAGAGGTTTGAAATACGTTTTAATCATTCATAACAAAGTCATACCTAATTATTGATTAATAAAGATCCATTTGTTAGGGTGACGTTATTGTTTGTAACAATTTAATCTCAATTATATAATGTGAATATGAGGAATCGGCATTTGCATTAGGCAGAAATTGGTGTTTGGCTTTTTGGCTCGGTGAGCTCGAGCAGCCACCACTTTCAGAACGTGCTCTGAATACAGCCAGATTCACTTGAAACAGACAGTGTTCATAGAAGGTATATTTAGTGGCGGCTGTTTTTATATTGAAAAAATACTGCTTATGTGAGACAATCAAATATTGATCAAATGCACATTTCAACCCTTTGCCATCTTGTAAGAAATTAATCTCAAATCACAATATGCACCACATTTAAGTTATGTTTATATATTTTTTTGTAATCTAAGATGTTTATTTTTAATAAAGATACCGTCGAATGGATTGCATCATTCTATGTATTCTACAGTATACAAAACGTCAGTTAGGATATTAATAATAATAACAATTATGGTGCAGTTTTCCTCTCAATGCACACCGTGTGTATACACAATAAATTGACTGAACGAATAATATTTTAGTGTCCCGTTATGCCTACCAAACGAAACGAGAGGGAGGGGCGACAGGCTTAAATTAAAGCTATATAAAATGCAATAGCCTTGGCTACTGAATACATGTTTAAAGTCAGAGGTTTCAAAAACGTTGCTGTGGAAATTCTCAAATGTCTTGACAACATGGTCTAACTGTACTTTTCCCTCATTGATTGCAATACTTATGGCATGGCAGTGATATATGTGTATGTAGTCTATGGAAAGAATCGTATTTGGATTTATTGAACACATTTTCAGTGTTCTCCTATTGTCTTGTTGCTCGGAATCATCATGTTTCCATGGTAATCTGACCGGTTTAACTGAGGTCAAAGCTTCAAGGAGAGGCGAGTAGTAGACTTGCACAAAGCTTTCAGCACACGGTCAGCGTCTCAACAGAGTAGTGTCATTCGAACGCGGTATGCAAAACTCCACGGAATCTTGAGGAGGGTGAATGAGAGAACTCGTTATTGAGCGTACTAGAGCACAAATGCTGGGTGGTGACTTGTATTTTCGTAAAGTTAGGTCTTCGGATATTTTATTACAGTCAGCGGCCGTGTTCGAGATAATCAAAACGTAATGCATCATGGGTAAATTGTGACTGACTGATGTACAAGTAATAATGAGTAGTTGTTTATGACGCAATTTTCTTTGTAGATCTGTCAGTCGGCTGTCGCCTGCACAGTCGGCTGCAATGTCGAACAAGCCCAATGAGAAGGACATGACACTGCGATTCAATTGTCAAAAGTGGAGAGACTGACTGTAATGTAAGGCTAAATCATTCAGGGGATCTACTTTGCTGAGGACACCCCTAGTTGACTGATTGCGGAAGTTGCATACTTTTTGGAGACTAATTTGGAACCCAAGTGGTCACCATTCTGCTTTTCTTCTCTGCTTTTCCAAGACACATTAGCTGGACTGAAATAATATGTTTACTGTATTGATAACCTAGTTAAATATATGTTCTCTTGAAGTATGTTAGAGATGATTATTAAGTGAACTTAGAAGATAAAGTTAAACCTTGATGTGTTTTTGCCTTACTTTGCAAGCCATATTGGTTTGTGTAAGCATCCAGAAATATTATGCATGATATGATTTATCACTAGTGTGTATGTATGTCTGTCTTTCTGTCTTGCATTCATTTTGCAAGTTGCCATATTTCCATTGTGAAGATGTGTGGTAACAAAAGCACAGTAAAGATGACCATCTCCTATTCACACTTCCCTGTCTGGCCATGGTTCTGCAAAATAGTTTGTCCACAGTTTCATAGTTGTGGTGTTACACAAACACACACACACACATTCCCCAAGTTGGACAAATAGCTTATGGCACTTTGCTTATTTCACTTATCTGAGAGATAGGAATGGTGACAAATGATGGGTGAAGACTTTCTCCTCTCAGGTGACAGGTCAGGGGCAAAGAGCCTTTCAGGGTCAGTGATAAAACTGATAGCCATTCTCTCTCCCTGCACATTCCTTTCTCAACAGCTCCCCTTGGAAGAATTCTGATCAAATATCCTCTGTGTACAACGTAGAACACCAAATAATGCATACCCGCTATTGATCAAAATCCAGAAAAGAACCGTTAAATTCTACAACCACCTAAAAGGAAGTGATTCCCAAACCTTCCATAACAAAGCCATCACCTACAGAGAGATGAACCTGGAGAAGAATCCCCTAAGCAAGCTGGTCCTGGGGCTCTGTTCACAAACACAAACACACCCCACAGAGCCCCAGGACAGCAACACAATTAGACCCAACCAAATCATGAGAAAACAAAAAGATAATTACTTGACACATTAGAAGAAAAAAATTACTTCCTGACCACATTGACAGACCTAAACCTAAGGAAAGCTTTGACTATGTACAGACTCAGTGAGCATAGCCTTGCTATTGAGAAAGGCCACTGTAGGCAGACCTGGTTCTCAAGAGCAGACAGGCTATGTGCACACTGCCCACAAAATTAGGTGTAAACTGAGCTGCACTTCCTATCCTCCTGCCCAATGTATGCCCATATTAGAGACACATATTTCCCTCAGATTACACAGATCCACAAAGAATTTGAAAACAAACCCAATTTTAATAAACTCCCATATCTACTGGGTGAAACATCACAGTGTGTGCCATCACAGCAGCAATATTTGTGACCTGTTGCCACAAGAAAAGGTCAACCAGTGATGAACAAACACCATTGTAAATACAACCCATATTTATGCTAATTTATTTTCCCTTTTGTACTTTAATTTGTAAATCGTTACAACACTGTTTAAATATCTAATATGACATTTGTAATGTCTTTATTATTTTGGGTCTTCTGTGAGTGTAATGTTTACTGTTCATATTTATTGTTTATTTCACTTTTGTATATTATCTACTTCACTTGCTTTGGCAATGTTAACATATGTTTCCCATGCCAATAAAGCCCCTTGAATTGAATTGAAAGAGCAGTGTGTTGGGTGAGATGACATATCACAGTAAACATTGTGGCAGCCAATCAGGAGCTACAGCCACTTAGAGTAGTCACTCAGCTACACTCTTGAGCTCTGAGTCTCCCCCTTGTCACTCTCTCAGCTAAATGATGGTTTAACAAGCTCCAGTCGTTTTGGCAGTGGTGGAGAGGGGAGGAGGAGGGAGGGGGGTTCTGCAGAAGGGAGGAAGTGGTCTCCCGAAAGTTTCAGTTACTCACAGCACAGGCTTGTTGACATCTAGTGATTGGCCCTAAGGGGAAGTGAGTGTTCAAAAAGGTACACGGTTTGCAGTGCAATTGCAGCACCAAAATACAGTCAACTGTACTCTCTTGTATGAGCCTGATAAAGAAATAAAATCAAATTGCATTGGTCACATGCACATGGTTAGCAGATGTTATTGTGAGTGTAGCGAAATGCTTATGCTTCTAGATCCGACAGCTTAGCAGTATCTAACAGGTAATATCTAACAATTCCACAACAAAACCTAATATCTAACAAATTCCACAACAAAACCTAATATTTAACAAATTCCACAACAAAACCTAATACACACAATCAAGTATAGGAATGTGATCAGAATATATAAATATAAAGTATATGGATGAGCAGTGACAGAGCGGCTAAGATGCAATAGATACTAAGATTATATAGTGAAGGATACAGTATACAGTATATACAGTACCGTTCAAAATGTTGGGGTCACTTAAAAATGTCCTTGTTTTTGAAAGGAAAGCATATTTTTTGTCCATTAAAATAACATCAAATTGATCAGAAATACAGTGTAGACATTGTTAATGTTGTAAATGACTATTGTAGCTAGAAACAGCAGATCTTTAATGGAATATCTACATAGGCGTAAAGAGGCCCATCATCAGCAACCATCACTCCTGTGTTCCAATGGCACGTTGAGTTAGCTAATCCAAGTTTATACTTTTAAAAGGCTAATTGATCATTAGAAAACCCTTTTGCAAGTATGTTAGCACAGCTGAAAACTGTTGTTCTGATTAAAGAAGCATTAAAACTGGTCTTCTTTAGACTAGTTGAGTATCAGGAGCATCAGCACTTGTGGTTTCGATTACAGGTTCAAAATGGCCAGAATCAAATAACTTTCTTCTGAAACTCAGCAATTTAGCAATTGCGCTAACATTAGTTTGTAGCTTCCTTCAAACTACACACAGAGACATAAAAATGATATCCACAAGTTCATCTGGCTCTGGAAAAGTAGATAAAGGGCTTCATTGCCAAAATCCAGAAGTATACCTTTAATATATAGTGATAACAATATCTAGCTTTCTGTTAACAACAGCACCAAAGTATGACCAGAATCACTGAAATCCTCTGAATACAGATCCACACTCTCTTTGTTTTCTTTTTTTACTTCCCTGTTTCTTATTGGTTCTGTCAATGTTGACTTTTTTTCTATTGCCTCATAGGAAAACATTCAATAGCCTTGTTCTGAGCAATTCTTCAGCATTTAGGAATGCAATAATTCATTTGTTTAGGGTCAATGTTGTGTAACGGCACTGAGGGCAGGAGGAAGCAGAGAGGTGAAGGCACTGGGCGATGGAGGGAGAGCTGTGAATAGCTGCACACAAAACACTAGGGAGGAGCCTGGTGACCTGGCTGAATAGGACAGGGACATGAGGTGAAAGGAACCTCTTTAAAACTCAATCTGCCCAACCGTAAATGTTAGTCCACACAGCTTTTCTACCACCATTACAGGAATCCTATTAGTTGTGCCCATTGTGTCCTCCACTCAACCTCAATGGCTAAACTAATATTTGTCCATGTAGTTGTACCAACAAAAGGTACAGGAACCAGACACCCCAGTCTGCACAAAAGATGTGGAAATATAATACTCTATTTCATAAGCCTGAGTTTTTTGTGTGAGGTAGAGGAGGAACAGCTTCTGCTGGGCTAATAATTGCAGGTCTCCACTCCCCTCTGTGGATCTGGCCTTGATTCCTGCTCCCGGTGCTTTGTTTCTTCCTCTGCACCACTACCCCACCCCCCTGGGTGCATTGGGGGAATATCTCCTTCTGTTTTGGGTGTGCCTCTGTGCTGACACAGATGGCGATTCAAGCCCCTGCATTTCAAACACCACAGTGTGCTAGCCTAGCTTATCTCTCACAGCGACTCCACTCTCCACATGGATGGCTTTTATTTATCCACCAGATCACATTCTGAAACAGAAGTAGTAAGATATGTGACATTTTTAAAGCCCTGGTTTCTGCCATCTTGTTGAAGCATTTAAGCAGCAGGACTGGGTGTGCATGCAACATGATTTTACCCTCCCTCTCCACTCCCCTATCCCCTAGGACCCATCCCATGCAGGGCCTGTTAACTATCCCCTCAGCCTCTTCACATCTGTGAGTGGGAGCAGCGCAACACCGGAAGGAACACCATTCAATTGTTGTTATGGAAATGCTTCTATTATGCAAGTGAATTACATTTGTGTTTTACTGCAAAGTGTTTTTGGAATTATGATCATGTTTTATATTCCCCACAGTACCACATTGTAGGAAATTCACTGGAAAGTCAAAGTCCCAGTGCTCCCAAGTGTGATTTAAATGCATCATTGTATTTAGGTGTTTACATATTAATGATCTTGGTAAACATTCAAGTAATCCACAGATATGGCTCTTTTGCAACTTGTGGATAAAATCTTTCAAGCCCTGAACTACAATGAATACGCTCTTGGCATTTTGATTTATTTATCCAAAGAGTTTGACACGGATGATCATGAAATATTACTTTCTAAATGGCATTGTTACAATTTTCATGATTATACATATAATTGGCTATATAGTTATGTTTATGGTAGAGAACAATGTGTTTATGCAAACAGCTGTGCATCTACCCGAGCCAAGATATCCTGTGGCGTGCCACAGGGTTGGATAATTGGACCATTGTTATTCCTAATCTATATCAATGACCTTGCTGCTGTCTTCTACCGTACTTCCCATTTTTCTTTGCTGATGACACCAATTAGATTTTATCACACAATCATTTTGATTCACTAATTAATGAAGCCAACACAGGCATTGCCAAATGTTATGAATGGTTCAATATGTTGTTCATTGTCATCAATTTGTCATCTCTTAATCTCTGGTTAAATTACTGAAAATAGTGAGTGTGTGTATGTGGGGGCATGGGCAGCTGGAAGTAATAGTTACACAATCCCAAGGTGATGTAAAATGTTTCTCATTAGTACAGGAGGAAACAGTCGCTCCCATTCAACCTTAAAGCATGAAAGCATTCCATCCACACATCCTTGAAAGAGACCTCATTATTATTCACCTTGAATGCTGAAGCATCTATCATCGGTATCTTTCACAAGCAGCCAGATAGCAGAAGGGATCAGGCTCAGTCAGATCAATTGTGCTTCTCTGATCAGTGACACTAAGATGGCCCTCTCCTATGACTGATGGAGAGTACACCGCCACCCCTTATGGAGAGATACAATTGATTAAACGCAGGCCCTGGGGTTTGGAGTGGAGAGTGGTGGTGGGGTTGGAAGGGGCAGACTGTTGTTTGTGTGGCGGTTCGATAAGACTTTTTGTCTGCACACATCGCTGCCTCAGCACAGGCTGCAGCTGCAGGAATGCCACCATCTGACAGATGCACCAGAACAGAACCGTCATGTGTCTGTCTCCCAGAGTAACTGTTCAGCCCGACAGCCGCGGTGGTTGCCAAGCTCACTGTTTCAATCTGACCACCGTCCTGTCCGTACCCCCTCTTAGACCACAGGGAGAAAAGCCACGGCATTGTGTAAGCTTATGATCCCGGTATCTTTGGTATGCCAGTTAGTGTCGATGCCACCCCAACCAGTGTTATTTGTAGATGTAATGAACGAATGGTGGGCATAGAGCTATGTGCACTGAATGTTTACAGTCATATCGTTATCTGACTGACTGACTTCTTTCCCAGGATAATCACTGCTCTTCCTAGCTAGAATCACAAAGTAAGGACATGATAATAGCCAGTGGCAATGCTTCAAAAGAACATGTGCTGCACATATTGGAGTAGCATTTCTGCCCAATGTGTGACAGTACAGAGTTGTCACAACATGATGGCTGGCTGGTTAAAACTTGATCACAGTAAATTATCATGATATACACAATACAGCCTAGACATATCTGCTTCCCAAATGGCACCCTATCCCCTACATAGTGCAATACTTTTCAGCCCAATGGGCCTGATCAAAGTAGTCCACAATAAAGGGAATAAGGTGTCATTTGGGGGACACATATTGTTATTCTTGACCATGGTACTGACTGAGCTGGGCTCCTCCTTCCTGGGTGTGGTGCTCTCCACTCCCCTCAGTCTCCACTCACTGCCCCCCAGCAACCAACGGTCCCCCTATGGCCTGAGGAGTAAACACCCCTGCCCCCCTCTCCTTTGATCCCCTGCCACCTCTCCTTTGATTGTCCCATTGGCCAAATTTGGTATTTGGTATTTTATTAGGATCCCCATTAGCTGTTGCAAAAGCAGCAACTACTCTTCCTGGGGTCCACACAAAATATGAAACATAATACAGAATGACATAATACAGAACATCATTAGACAAGAACAGCTCAAGGACAGAACTACATACATTTTTAAAAAGGCACACGAAACCTACATATCAATGCACACACACAAACTATCTAGGTCAAATAAGGGAGAGGCGTTGTGCCACGAGGTGTTGCTTTATCTGTTTTTTGAAACTAGGTTTGCTGTTTATTTTGTTGCTCCCAATTAATGACAAACACGTGTCTGGGATTTTTGACCTCTGACCTCAGTAAACAGGCCTGCCGCTGCGTGTGTTGCGTGAGATAAGAGGTGGTTTAAAGCAGGAATTTAAGGGGCACAAGAACAGGGACAGAGTACCCAAAAAGTTCTGTACCTGCACCATTGACAGCATCTTGACTGGTTGCATCACTGCCTGGTATGGCAACTGCTTGGCATCTGACCGCATTGCGCTACAGGGTAGTGCATACTAACCAGTACATCACTGGGGCCAAGCTCTCTGCCATCCAGGACCTCTATACCAATCGGTGTAAGAGGAAGGCCCTTAAAAATGTCAATGACTCCAGCCACCCAAGTCATAGACTGTTCTCTCTGCTACTGCACGGCAAGCGGTACCGATACACCAAGTCTGGAACCAACAGCACCCTGAACATCTTCTACCCCCAAGTCATAAGACTGCAAAATAGTTAGTCCAGGTAACTATTTAACTATCATTAACCCTTTTTGCACGAACTCTTTTGACAAATGCGCTGCTGTTACTGTATATTATCTATCCTGTTGCCTAGTCACTTTATCCATACCTATATGTACATATCTACCTCAATTACCCCTGCAGATCGACTCTGTGGTGGTACCCTGTGTACATAACCAAGTTATTGTTACTCATTGTGTATTTATTCCTTGTGTTATATATATTTTTCTTCTCTGTATTGTTGGGAAGGGCCTGTAAGTAAGTACTTCACTGTCAGTCTACATCTGTTGTTTACCTTGTAGCCCCCACAAGGCATTCCAGCTTCCCTCTCATCAGTTAAATCAGAGATAAATAACCACACCTTTAGGCCATAAGTGGGAGGAGTCTTCTCCAAATGTGATTGATGGATGGATCAATTGGCACATTTTGCACTTGTAACAGTTATTGACAAAAAATATATAGTGTTTTATTGATGTAAATCCATTGATTGAAAATCACAAAGCAGGAACAAAGTTGGGATGTTTTTGATCAAAAGAGTTTTAAATGCTGCCACATGGGTGAATTATGGAATGAACACAAATCTTTCTTGATCGATATATTTGGCAAAGTCAATGATGGCAATGGAGATTTGTGTTTTGCATGAATGAGTTGTTCGAGCCAGTGTTTAGATATATGGATATGTTTACAAGCAAAATACTTTTTGGAACTGCTCAAGTTCTCCCGGGTACTTTAAAGAGGAAGTTCACCCATATTTCCATGTAAACTTATTTTCACTTGTTCAAAATGGGTGAACTTCCCTTTTAAAAGTGCTTTGAATCTCTTCCAATTAGAGAAAGTATCCTTAATTGGCATGATTGTGCCTTGAATAAAAACATCACTCTTTATCGGAGGAGTAGCTTCTATTTAGGCTCAGTGTGTTGGTGATGACACACAGTGAATTATGCTCTCCAGATTACCTAGGCTCTGCTTGTCTGTTCTCAGGCAATGGTGACATAAACTGAACGTTTCCCTTTTTCAACAAAAAATTCCAGTGCACAATGCTGATGAATCAAACATGGTTTCAGTGGTTTGCAGTCAAGCATTTTGAGTATGAGTCGGTCGGTAGTCCAGCTCCAAACAAGATGACTATCAGTTTGCTTCGAATCCAATTGACTTAGTTTTAATACAGAAAATAATTACTGCTTGGTGTAAGCACTTGAGTTGGTTCTCATTTTACTTGTTGCAACCCATTGGAAGCAAAAGTGTGCATGATTTAACATAATTACAGAATTTGAATAACTCTCAATGAGTCGTTCACCATGGGGTGGAGAAAAATAAATACATAACCAGTGGAGGCTGCTGAGGGGAGGACGACTCATTATGATGGTCAGAATTTGACATTTTAAATGTATTTATTTCACCTTTATTTAGCCAGGTAGGTCAGTTGAGAACAAGTTCTCATTTACAACTGTGACCTGGCCAAGATAAAGCAAAGAAGGGAGACAAAAAACAACAACACAGAGTTACACGTAGAAAAAATCTATGTACAGTGTGTGCAAATGGAGTAAGGAGGTAAGGCAATAAATAGGCCATAGTAGCGAAGTAATTACAATTTAGCAAATGAACACTGGAGTGATATATGTGCAGATGATGATGTGCAAGTAGAAATACTGGTGTGCAAAATAGCAAAAAAGTAAATAAAAACATTATGGGGATGAGGTAGGTAGTTGGATGGGCTATTTACAGATGGGCTGTGTACAGCTGCAGTGATCGGTAAGCTGCTCAGATAGCTGATGCTAGTGAGGGAGATATAAGTATCCAACTTCAACGATTTTTACAATTCGTTCCAGTCATTGGCAGCAAAGAACTGGAAGGAAAGGCGGCCAAAGGAAGGAATGGAGTGAATGGAATGGTATCAAACACATGATTTTGGAATGGAGTGGTGTTTGATATCATTCCATTCACTATATTCCAGCCATTACACTCCATTCCAGCCATTATTATGAGCCATCCTCCCTTCTTCAGCCTCCACTGTGCTTACCAAAGAATGTAATGCAAATATAATTTCATAATGATGGTGATGTATCAGGGAGTTTGACGATATCTTCCATCTTTTCTGCTTGGTTGGTTCAGAGGCCCAGCCTGCACAGATATATACATAGTTACACAAGAGGAGAAAGGAGTTCCTCTTCAACCCTTTATCTCAATTTGGCAGTGCTCATTCTTGCATTTTGAGTGTTTTAAGTCTTACATAAATGACAAAAAGGACAAATTAGTAATGGCGATGAATAAATGCACGTTGCAGTGCTCTGAGGAATTCCACATGTAGGATTTTAGATACATGGTATATCCTATAATGTATCATTTGGAATTAATCCATTTAGCTGGTAGAAAATGTGCAAAAAAGTAAACACCAATCCAGGTTCAGAATTTAATGTTTGCTGTTTCTGCTCCTCTAAACAAGAAGTAGTGTGACTCAATGATGCAAGTTAGCCTCTTAGCTAATTCCGGATGTCCATTAAACCTTGTTTTTGTGTTTTTGTGGTGTGGTTAGACCTACTAATCTATCTGGAAACCACAATGTGGCATGTGCATCCCCTGTTACTCCTGAAAACCTGACCCTAAGCAACACTAGGGTCTGGTTGCAATGAGAAACTTTGTCACTTCCTATGTCGATGAGGGGAAAAAACTTTGCCGGGGACTCTCCCACGAGATTACGAGGCAGACGTTGCGATTCAAAACCAAATTTTGCAGGAAAAATCTTTGCAGTGATTTAAGTTAAGATAGTTGACACAAACTAGCCACTTGTGAAATGCACTCATGCACCATCTTGCTAGCTACTGTTTTGTATTTTATTAAAGCGGATAAACCAGACCCTAGAAACCAGACCCTAGTCACTGTATTGTTGTTGGGAGAGGTCCTCTGTCAACTAGCATAACAGTAACCTTGGAGAGAGAGATTGTTTTGGGTGGTGGGGGAGGGAGGCAATTGCCTGGATAACAGCTTGCGAGCCCCTGCCTGCACAGCCCTGATGCACCTGTTGTTTGTCCAACAGCAGCAATCATGTAAGTAAATAGCCCATAAAGCCTCAGTATTGAATACACCAAAGTAAAATAATCCTTATTTGTATAGGGTAACTCCCGGAAGAAAAACATTGGCCAAAAATAGTATTTGGCAAGAAGTCAGATTGTATCTGTGAGCAAAGGCTTAGCAGAGGGTCAATAAAGCCGTTTCATCTACAATATAAAAACTCACTTCCTTTCATTTGTTAGGTTAGCATAGAAAAGCAACATCAATCACCTGTCAAATTGTAATCAGTGACCAGGTAACCGGGCATGCTCAAGACTACTTAACTGGGGAATTGGCCAGATAATAATAATGTCAAACGCCAGGTAATATAGAATACATAAGGTCTAATTATGGTATGTTTCTGTTGATTAGGCCTGCATAGGCTGTACACCTAATCTCTTCCCTTTAAATCCTAAAACACTAACGTTACACAGGCAGGCACTGCACATCCACGGATATCATCATCAGAACAGAATGGAGCGGATCCACTCTGTGTGATCTTCTCTGTCAATTCTATCACCATGGTATCCAACTAGCTACAGTGAGACTACTATAATGGATTGTTGTGCAGCTGCACATCCTATGAAAAGCAATGAAATCCAAAGTATCTATCGTTTTATGTAACTGGGCACACCACGTCATTTCAACGTGGATAATTGGGTAATATGGTAATATTAGGTTGTGGCGTTGATCATTAAGATTACAACCTATATCCACGAACAGCCAAAAGTTAGCAACGTTTTCTATGTGTAATTACTATGCTTTCAACCATCTAGGAGCACAACCAAATTCCAATTCCTATACGTGCTATCTTGAACATGTGCACTTTATATTATTACATAAAAACAGCAACCATGGATGTATAACTCATTTTAATGTTAGTTTGTAAGATAGCCTTCATTTTAGGCTATTTACTGTATTACAACAAATTCTTGCTGAGATAGTTGTATGATTAAGACATTGATCTACTGTGAATCTACAGTCACTGTTATACTGTGCCCCGTAGAGAAAGTCCCCTTAAAAGTTGTCATTCATGTTCTTTGACAGATTATTAATGGTACAATCCTCTGGGGCCTTTCGGTAGAAACAGATGAAATCTGGATTTGAAAAATAAAATTAGAGCAAATGGATTGGTTTGGGATAATACTGTAGGCCTACAGTTGACTGACTAGCATGTGCGTTTGGCTAATGTGAGTGTGGGCTGGGGCATGCTTCAGCTTCATCATGCAGATCAGATCAGATCAGTCCTATACCGTTCACCCTGCTGCTATCACACAGATCATCCCAGATTACCACTGTAATTAGTTCATCTCAAGACAGGATCAGTCCTTAAACCTGTAGAAAGAGATAAAGACCCGGAGCCAGGAGTTTTATCAGTTTGCTGTACTATAGGATTCCATTATTGAATGTATGGTAGCCAGTGAAGCGCTTAAAGTAGAAATCTGAAGAGACAGTTTATAGAAGCCACTTTGGAAAGGTAAACAGTGCTTTGTAGACTATCAAACCAGTTGTTTCCAGTGGATTTACTGCTGTTAACGCAGATAGATTAACACAGAGCAGCCTAGCTGACAGTAGCCAGCTTATTCTTCACCAGAGTGTCAGGGTTAAGAGCTTGGAGAGCTTCTCTTCTGCTCATTTAACATCTGTTTCTGTTTGGCTGGTCAAGAACCTACTTTATTGGATGTGTTGTCTGCCTAAAACACTCCGGAATCTGTGTTCAGTCTGTCTGTTCAAGGACTCCAGGGTTATACATGATTTTCAGGAGCTAAAAGAGGAGCACCAAGCTCACCCATGGGTTTGTCATGAAAATAGCATCGCAAATAGCATCGCAAACATACTTCTCCTTAATGTCCATTCTACATATGTTAAGTAGTTTATGTTGACTCTGCTCTGATTTGTCAACACAGTCTTAATCTGCCACTGATGTTTTCTTCCGTTTTTCTTCTCTGCTCCTTCATTAGCTGCAGATGTGGTCCTTTATTGGCAGCTAGTTAAGAGAACATTCTTTCTAATTGGCCCTTAGTAGCCGCTCTGATCTTTCAGCTCATTCAGCGACAGCTAAACCCCTACATACTTCCTCTTGCTCCTTAAATTTGTCCGCTCAAGAGGACACCGCATCAATATTTTGTCCAGTGCAGCATTGTTTATCGATACAAAAAGTGACATGAAGTCATCACCCACCCTAGCTGATAATAGATGACCATGGTCTCTGAGTGATGACTCATCTTGAGCTGATGGCCGGTATGAAAAACGACGTATTCCTTAGCCTCTACTACATTGTGATTACTAATACAGTTGTAGGATTATTTGATGAGGAATATTATTATTGACTGCATTCACAGTAAATGCTGCATATATTGGCTCAATCGGAAATTACCTTTACATTTATATTGCAAGATCTCTAATGCTTCAGCGTTACAGATTGAATAGAGCCATAAATCACTGTTGCGTGTAGTTCTATATAGTGAATCAGGGGTCTATTCATGACGTCTTGCAATGGAAATCGTTTACCGTTTAGGAACCAAACGGAAGCAAACAGAGCAAATGGAACAAAACAGGGAATTACCAACCTGAATTTGTCCAATAGAAACTCTTGTTTTCTCTGCAAAACGTTTTCCGTTTGAGTCAACAGTTCCTGTTGAAAAACGTTTTGCAACAGAATCGGCGTAATGAATACACCCCAGTTGTTTGGGTATTGGTATTGTTTATCTACCTGGCAACAACTGCTCTATTATCATTGGTCAGATGTTTTCTAATTGTTGGGAGAGAACAGGAAGTAGTTAAGTTGATTCACATAGCTGGACCAGAACTATGAGTTAGTTCTAAAATGGCGTTCCTTGAGAGGGACAGAACAAGATGTATGTCAGGAGAAGTGCTGTATTATCATAAGGATACGTATACTTGGAGGAATGAAGGAAAAACAGAGAGGCAGAGGTGGTTGAAGAGAGAGAGGGAGGAAGAGAGGGAGCTTGAATCGGTTAAAAATGGCGGAGAAAGGGGAGATGGTTTGTTAAAGAAGAATGGTAGAAAGTGTAAGCAGAGTGAGCTGTATGCCGGATCGAAGACAGGAGGAGACATGGAAGTGAGTGTCAGGGTGAGGGTCAGGATAAAGATGAGTCTGTGGTGACAATGTGGACAAATGATGTGAATTGTTTTGCTCTCAAAAAAGGGCACTATGGAAAGGAGTGATTACTGGGGTAGCAGTAAATGTAAAAGTTGTTCAACTGTAGGGGAAGATTCCCTATGTTTGGTTCCTGGAAATCGAAATTGCTTCAGTTTTAAGTCTTTTGTAAGGAACATTTGTATGAACAATACAACACAGGGTGGCGTGAGTGGTGAAACAGAAGACTTGTTGCCTGTTCTTTTGAGTTTTGATGTTGAGTCTTTGCTGGACAAAGTGATGTAAGGATATACAGTGCCTTCGGAAAGTATTCAGACCCCTTTTCCAAATAGTTTTACGTTACAGCCTCGTCAATCTACACACAATACCCCATAATGACAAAGCAAAACAGTATAAAAAAAAGTATTCAGACCCTTTACTCAGGACGCTGTTGAAGCACCTTTGGCCTTCTTGGGTCTTCTTGGGTCTAACACTACAAGCTTTGCACACTTGTATTTGGGGAGTTTCTCCCATCTTTCTCTGCAGATCCTCTCAAGCTCTGTCAGGTTGGATGGGGAGCGTCGCTGCACAGCTATTTTCAGGTCTCTAGAGAGATGATCGATCGGGTTCAAGTCTGGACACTAGCTGGGCCAAAGGACATTCAGAGACTTGTCCTGAAGCCACTCCTGCGCTGGAGCAGGTTTTCATCAAGGATCTCTCTGTACATTGCTCCGTTCATCTTTCCCTCGATCCTGACTAGTCTCCCAGTCCCTAATGCTGAAAACATCCCCAGAGCATTATGCTGCCACCTCCATGCTTCACCGAAAGGATAGTGCCAGATTCCTCCAGATGTGACGCTTGGCGTTCAGGCCAAAGAGTTCAATCTTGATTTCATCAGACCAGAGAATCTAGTTTATCATGGTTTGAGAGTTTTAGCTGCCTTTTGGTAAACTCCAAGCGGGCTGTCATGTGCCTTTTACTGAGGAGTGGCTTCCATCTGGCCACTCTACCCTAAAGGCCTGATTGGTGAAGTGCTGCAGAGATGGTTGTCCTTCTGGAAGGTTCTCCCATCGCCACAAAGGAACTCTGGAGCTCTGTCAGATTGACCACCGGGTTCCTGGTCACCTCCCTGAACAAGGCCCTTCTCCCCCGATTGCTCAGTTTGGCCGGGTGGCCAGTCTAGGAAGAGTCTTGGTGGTTCCACATGTCTTCTATTTAAGAATGATGGAGGCCACTGTGTTCTTTTGGACCTTCAATGCTGCAGACATTTTTTGGTACTCTTCCCCATATCGGTGCCTCGACATAATCCTGCCTCGGGCAATTCCTTTACCTCATGGCTTAGGGGACCTTATATAGACAGGTGTATGCCTTTCCAAGTCATGTCCAAACTATTGAATTTACCACAGGTGGACTGCAGATATCTCTGATTTTCTTCCGGAGAGATATCAGGGATTATAACATACTCTGTTTCATGGAAACAATGCTCTCTCAGGATATACCGTACTGTCTGAGTCCGTTATGCCAGTTGGGTTCTCATTTAATTTCATTGCGCAGACAGGAAAAATATCTCTCTGGGAAGAAGAAGGGAAGGGGTGTATGTTTCATGATTAACTACTCATGGTGTGATTGTGATAACATACAGGAACTCAAGTCCTTTTGTTCACCCGACCTAGAATACCTCACAATCAAATGCCGACCGTAGAGAATTCCCTTCAGTTATAGTCACAGCCGTGTATATTCCCCCTCAATCCGATACCATGACGGCCCTCAAAGACCTTCAGTGGACTTGATGAAAACAGGAAACCACATATCTCGAGGCCACATTTATTGTACCTGGGGATTTTAACAAAGAAAATTTGAGAAAAAAGTTATCGAAGTTCTATCAACACATTGACTGTAGTACTCACGCTGTTAAAACACTCGACCATTGCTTCTTCAACTTCCTGGATGCCTACAAGGGCTTCCCCCACCCTCCCTTTGGCAAATCTGATCACGACGCCATTTTGCTCCTCCCTTCCTATAGACAGAAACTCAAACAGGAGGTACCCGTGCTAAGGACTATTCAACACTGGTCTGACCAATCAGAATCCATGCTTCAAGATTGTTTTGATCACGAAGACTGGGATACAGTATGTTCCGGGTAGCCTCCAATAACAACATAGACAAATAAACTTATACAGTGACTGAATTCATCAGGAAGTGTATAGGAGATGTTGTAACAACTGTGACTATTAAAACCTACCCTATCCAGAAACCGTGGATAGAAAAAAAAACTGAAAACTGAAAGCTCGAACCATCGAATTTAACCATGGAAAGGTGACTGGAAATATGGCCAAATACAAAGAGTGTAATTAATCCCTCCATAAGGCAATAAAACAGGCAAAACGTTAGTATAGACTAGGTGGAGTAGCAATTCAATGGCTCAGACACTAAATATATGTGGTAGGGTCTACACACAATCATGGACTACAAAGGGAAAACCAGCCACTTGCTTCTAGACAAGCTAAAAACCTTCTTCGCCCACATTGAGGATAACACAGTGCCACCGATGCGGCCCGCTACCAAGGACTGTGGGCTCTCCTTCTCTGTGGCCGGCTTGAGTAAGACAGTTAAGTGTGTTAACCCTCGCAAGGCAGCCGGCCCAGAAGGCATCCATAGCCGCATCCTCAGAGCATGTGCAGACCAGCTGGTGGTGTTTATGGACAATCTCTTCCTATCCCAGTCTGTTGTCCCCACATGCTTCAAGATGTCCACCATCATTCCTGTACCCAAGAAAGCAATGGTAACTGAACTAAATGACTATTGCCCATTTGCACTTACTTCTGTCATCAAGTGCTTTGAGAAACTAGTCAAGGATCATATCACCTCTACCTTACCTAACACCTTGGACCCACTTCAATTTGCTTACCGCCCCAATACATCCACAGCGATGCAATCGCCATCGCACTGCACACTGCTCTATCCCATCTGGACAAGAGGAATACCTACAGTATGTAAGAATGCTGTTCATTGACTATAGCTCAGCATTCAACACCATAGTACCCTCCAAGCTCATCATTAAGCTCGAGGCCCTGGGTCTGAACTCCACCCTGTGCAACTTGGTCCTGGACTTCCTGACGGGCCACCCCCAGGTGGTGAAGGTAGGAAACAACACCTCCACTTCGCTGATCCTCAACACTGGAGCCCCACAAGGATGCGTGCTCAGCCCCCCCCCCCCTGTTCACCCATGACTGCGTGGCCATGCACCATAACTCAATCATCAAGTTTGCAGACCATCACTAGCATCACTAACCATCACTAGCACATTAGAGGCTGCTGCCCTATATACATTTGAAGTCGGAAGTTTACATACACCTTAGCCAAATACATTGAAACTCAGTTTTTCACAATTCCTGACATTTAATCCTCGTAAAAATACTCTGTCCGTAGGTCAGTTAGGATCACCACTTTATTTTAAGAATGTGAAATGTCAGAATAATAGTAGAGATAATTATTTATTTATTTATTTCATCACATTCCCAGAGGGTCAGAAGTTTACATACACTCAATTAGTATTTGGTAGCATTGCATTGAAATTTTTTAACTTGGGTCAAAAGTTTCGGGCCTTCCACAAGCTTCCCACAATAAGTTGGGTGAATTTTGACCCATTCCTCCTGACAGAGCTGGTGTAACTGAGTCAGGTTTGCAGGCCTCCTTGCTCGCACACGCTTTTTGAGTTCTGCTCACACATTTTCTATGGGATTGAGGTCAGGGCTTTGTGATGGCCACTCCAATACCTTGACTTTGTTGTCCTTAAGCCATTTTGCCACATCTTTGGAAGTATGCTTAGGGTCCTGACTGATGTCTTGAGATGTTGCTTCATTATATCCACAAAATCTCCTTTCTTCATGATGCCATCTATTTTGTGAAGTGCACCAGTCACTCCTGCAGCAAAGCACCCCCACAACATGATGCTGCCACACCCGTGCTTCACGGTTGGGATGGTGTTCTTCGGCTTGCAAGCCTCCCCCTTTTTCCTCCAAACAGTTGGCCAAACAGTTATATTTTTGTTTCATCAGACCAGAGGACATTTCTCCAAAAAGTACGATCTTTGTCCCCATGTGCAGTTGCAAACCGTAGTCTGGCTTTTTTTATGGCGGTTTTGGAGCAGTGGCTTCTTCCTTGCTGAGCGGCCTTTCAGGTTATGTCGATATAGGACTCGTTTTACTGTGGATATAGATACTTTTGTACCTGTGTCCTCCAGCATCTTCAGAAGGTCCTTTTCTGTTGTTCTTTTGCACAAAAGTACGTTCATCTCTGGGAGACAGAACGCGTCTCCTTCCTGAGTGGTATGACGACTGCGTGGTCCCATGGTGTTTATACTTGCGTACTATTATTTGTACAGATGAACATAGTACCTTCAGGAATTTGGAAATTGCTCCCATAGATGAGCCAGACTTGTGGAGGTCTCCAATACTTTTCTGAGGTCTTGGCTGATTTCTTTTCATTTTCCCATGGTGTCAAGCAAAGAGGCACTGAAATTTGAAGGTAGGCCTTGAAATACATCCACCGGCACACCTCCAATTGACTCAAATTATGTCCATTAGCCTATCAGAAGCTTCTAAAGCCATGACATAATTTTATGGAATTATCCAAGGAAAAATTACTTGTGTCATGCACAAAGTAGATGTCCTAACCGACTTGCCAAAACTATAGTTTGTTAATAACAAGAAAGTGGTTAAAAACTAATTTTCATGACGCCAACCTAATTGTATGTAAACCTCCGACTTCAACTGTACATAGACTTGAAATCACTGGCCACTTTAATAATTGGAACACTAGTCACTTTAATAATGTTTACATATTTTCTCATATGTGTATACTGTATTCTCCCCTATTGTACTGTATCTTAGTCTATGCTGCTCCGATATTGCTCGTCCAAATATTTATATATTCTTAATTCCATTCCTTTACTTTAGATTGTGTGTATTGTTAGATATTGATCGATAGATGTTACTGCACTGATGGAGCAAGAAACTCAAGCATTTCGCTACACCCACAATAAAATCTGCTAAACACGTGTGTATGACAAATACAATTTGATTTGATTTCTAAACACCTTTCGCTTTGTCATTATGGGGTATTGTGTGTAGATTGATGATCATTTTTAATTTATCTAATTCCTTTTAGAATATGGCTGTAATGTAAAAAATTGGGAAAAAGTCAAGGGGTCTGAATTCTTTCCGAATGCACTGTTACTCTTCAAACCTGATTATTAGTATAGAGCTCTGCTCTATTGCAATGTCTATGGCAATGATAATGATAATGACGTTGCCAAGTGTGAACAGTATGTTTTTGTAGCCTACTATGTTTTCATGTTTTTTGTTTTTTTCAAAGTTCCCTAACTGGAAGAATAAAGTTAATTGATTGAAACAGGGCCAACAAATAGCGCTGTAGCAGAAAGCTTGTAGGTAACATAAATTATGGATACAAGATCCATCAAAGATGAAACATAACTTAAAATTGCAGTAGGCACTGGAGGAAATAAATTACACTTCAGACAAGACTAAAATAATTTCCCGTTATTAGTCTTAGGATTTAAGGACTGCTTTATATTACACGTTTTGACAGTGGGAAGGATTTTGACTGTGTTGTATTGACTATAAGGGACTGCTGTATTTAACTGAGTGAATGCCAGTTTGGTAGGAAACAAACATTTAGCTTGTAATTAGTGACACTATTTGTATGATTAATTTAAAACCTTTAAAAACATGCACCATTAACATGCAATTTCAACCACTGCTCTACAAAGGTGTATTTCTCATCAGGGTTGGCATTACATGGCACATCTCCCCCGATGACGATATGACAACCAAATGGGCCAACTTGTAGACACAAGGTTGCCATGTAAATAGACACTCTCAGCCTATGACGTCCCCTGTTCTGCTGAATGTTTAGACAGTTATTTTTATCAGCATTGTGAGTGGGGCGATGACACCTCATCCACAGAGTCGTGACACTCTTGAGAGGCTGTTGGCAGACAAACAGAAGTGAACAGAAGGCCACTTCTGCTCTCCTCTCGGTGGAGATGACATGTGGGCCACAGATGCAGGTCTGTGAGGCCCTGTGGACTGTGACAGCAAGCTGGCGTCTCACCACACAACAAATCAGTGGTGAAGCTATTTCATGTTCCTCACAGGCCATTTGGCACCCATCCCTGTTTAGGACAGGAATAAACAACTTTCATTTTCATTCTCAAACACTGCAGCTGCCCCATACAGTAAGCATCAATGGACGATGCACAATTACAGCCTCTGGTCAGGTGTAAGCCTATTGTGAGAGAGAGGGCAATTGTTGATAGATTAGGTATCAATTAAGCTCAATATGGAAGACAACAGCCCTGATAAATGAAGCAGGATGTGTCTCAGGAGTCCTCTGGAGGTAGTTAGTTGTCTGCTCTGCAGCTGATTGAGCCCTGGATTAATGGAGGGTGTTTAGCTCCCAGTCGTCAGCCTATGGCATACTAATGTTGTTATCAGTCTGCCTGTGAACAGCCACATCGTCAGCCACAGCTACTGATACAGAGACAAGCAAATTAAAGCTTGTTTGGACCTTTCGTCTGTTGCAGATAAACTAAAGATGGCGTCAGACTGGTTTTGAAGGGGTCATTGACTTTCAAGGGCTATGGGGAGTGGGGATGGGGAAGTTCACAGATGCATGTTTTGCTTCAGAACTAGATGTAGGCCTATGCTCCAGTGTCTGGGATAGGTCCCTCTAAAAAAAACGTTTTATTTGACTAGGCAAGTCAGTTAAGAACATATTCTCATTTTCATTGATGGCTTAGGAACAGTGGGTTAACTGCCTTATTCAAGGGAAGAACAAAAGATATTTACCTTGTCAGCTTGGAGATTTGATCTTTCAACCTTTGGGTTATTAGTCCAAAGCTCTAACCACTAGGCTACCTGCCACCCCCAATTCTCAGGTGGCATAAAAACTAGGGAACTCATCTCTGGCATTTATTTTGGTTGTAGATAAGAAATTATACCGTGAAACAGACTGATTGCATTTTATTCCGTCTCGCTTGTAATTCACTTTGATGGATGGAAGGAAATTCTTAATTATATGATACACATGAACCGTTACCCTTGCCTGGATTTAATCCCCTGGCTGGAGTTATACTGCGCTGCCTGGCCTGCCACTATGGCTGGGTTCGGTGCCTCATGCTTTACAGATCCGTGTGCTCATTGAATCGGCTGGGATTAAAGGGTTGATCACAATTGGGCTGTGTTTCCCCAGACAGTACCTCACAGACCTCTTGTACTCCATCACAGGCTAATTGTGAGCCCTTTAGACTAGATCAGATGGTTCACTTGTATGATTCCTTTACGATGTGGAATGCGAACAGTCCCCCATGCTATAGGGTATATATACATACAGTGTATGTAGCCTGGAATGCCGGATGTGCATTGTTGGGGGCTTTTGAAAGGTCTTCTAAGGTCCATGAATGTTATGTTCCCAAGCCCCCTACATATTGTATCTGACAGCCAACTAATTACTTTGGGTTGAGCTTTCATGAAAAGAATGGCAAGGCCATGGCCTGCATGGAATTTCTCGGGGAATAAAGAAATCAGTCGACATGGAAACAGTGTCATATGGGGTAAGCATCTAACACAATGAGAAAATCTTCAAATGATAGGCCCTAACAAAACTATGTTTTGGCTGTCCACATATTTAAAGTAAAGCAAAGTAAAGTATCTCTGTCATTTATGTCTGGGTCAAAATGGATGTGACTTTTTTTCCACCTTTTTACCATTAAGGAAATATGATAAACCCCCCCTGAAAAAAAAAGAATCACCTTTTGTGTCAGGTGCACGGGAGTGTTTTCTGTGGGGATTTTGTTGTGCTGCTCTTTGCCCGTTGAGAATAAAAGGTCTCCAGGTGTCTGCAGTGATAGCACACTCCCTGGTTACACAATCATCCTTTTGTTTGGGGAATTCAGTTACAAGTGGAAACACTGTTGGAGGAGGGTCTAAATATCTTTAGGTTGTGCGTCAGCAACACAGTATTTGGAGAAGAGAAAAGGCTGATTTAAAACTGCAGGAACCGATACACGTGATCCCGCCCTCTCCTTTCAACGAGAATCCCCATGAAAGCGTAAAATATGAAACGTACATTTCTCTGCACTTAATTTCTAGTAGGAAATAAAACAGTCATCAATATGATATTTCTAATGGTCAATGGGTTTTTGTGGGCAAAGGAAAAACTATGAGCATACAATGGCATGATCTGTTGCCAGAAAAACCTTTTAATTCCATATTGTTTTCAACTATGTAGTGCGTTTTTTTCTGTGTTAGTTCTGCTGAAAACAATCATTGAACATCTCAACGTTTTCCCTAGAGTTGTGGGTAATCCATGCTGATGTACGTGTTCTTGTCTCTCTGTGTTGCGTTTCGAGTCCTCAACAAGTCCTCAACAATGCAGACCACAGATACAAGATATAAGATAGGCCTATGTCATATTTGTTTACTCTTTTCAAAATGATCTAAGGTAGAGTGATGTGCCATTGGAGCCATTTTTATTGATATTGGACATATTTCTATGGTCTAGCCTATATACACCAGCAGTTTCTTAATTTTGAGGGCTAACAATAAAAAAATGTACGCAATCAGCTGTCTTGCAATAAAGGTTCTACAGAAAATAATCAAGCTGCTCTGGCATGAAACACTGGTGACTAAGTAACTTAGAAATATACACTATATATACAAACGTATGTGGACAACCCTACAAATGAATTATTTCAGCCACACGCGTTGCTGACAGGTGTCGAGCACACAGCCATGCAATCTCCATAGACAAACACTGGCAGTAGAATGGCCCGTACTGAAGAGCTCAGTGACATGGCACTTTCATAGCATGCCAACTTTCCAACAAGTCAGTTCGTAAAATGTATGCCCTGCTAGAGATGCCCCGGTCAACTGTAAGTGCTGTTATAGTGAAGTGGAAACGTCAAGGAGAATAGTCAGCCGCACTACTCAGCCGCAAAGTGGTAGGCTGCACAAGCTCACAGAACGGGACCGCCAAGTCCCGAATCGTGTAGCACTTAAAAATGGTCTGTCCTCGGTTGCAACACTCACTACTGAGTTCCAAACTGCCTCTGGATGCAACATCAGCACAAAAACTGTTCGTCGGGAGCTTCATGAAATGGGTTTCCATGGCCGAGCAGCCGTACACAAGCCTAAGTTCATAATGCGCAATGCCAAGCGTTGGCTGGAGTGGTGTAAAGCTCGCCGCCATTGGACTCTAGATCAGTGGAAACGCGTTCTCTGGATTGAAGAATCGCGCTTCACCATCTGGCAGTCCGATGGATGAATCTTGGTTTGGTGGATGTCAGGAAAACCCAAACTGGCCAAATAGAGACAACTGTTAAGTTTGGTGGAGGAGAAATATTGGTCTGGGGCTGTTTTTCATAGTTCGGTCTAAGCACCTTGGTTTCAGTGAAGGGAAATCTTAACGCTACAGCATACAATTACATTCTAGATGATTTTGTGCTTCCAACTTTGTGGCAACAGTTTGGGGAAGGCCTTTTCCTGTTTCAGCATGACAATAACCCTGTGCACAAAGCGAGGTCCATACAGAAATGGTTTGTCAAAATCAGTGTGGAAGAACTTGACTGGACTGCACAGAGCCCTGACTTCAACCCCATCGAACACGTTTGGGATGAATTGGAACGCCGAATGCCAGCCAGGCCTAATCACCCGACATCAGTGCCCGACCTCACTAATACTTTTGTGGCTGGATGGAAGAAAATCCCCGCAGCAATGTTCCAACATCTACTGGAAAGCCTTTCCAGAAGAGTGGAGGCTGTTATAGCAGCAAAGGGGGGACCAACTCCATATTAATGCCCGTGATTTTGGAATGAGATGTTCGACAAGCAGGTGTCCACATACTTTTGGTCATGTAGTGTAAGTAGATATTATAGATAACTTTGATTTTGGTACTGTTTGCTTGAGTGAAAGAATGAAACAAGTTTTCCACGGTAAAGGTATTTCGGGAAACCAATTTAGTGCTTATGTAAGTATTTTATAAAAGCCTCCTCACTGGGTAAAAACTGGTTCAATCAATGTGGTTCCACGTCCCCCCCCCCCCTAAATCAATGTGATGACGCCGATTCAACGTGGTAAACTTTTTGGATTTAGAAAAAGTCATCAGTGTAAGGACATTTTGTCTTAATTCACCCAATTTTTAACCTTAATCCAATGACAGGGACATTTTGGGTTGATTTCATGTTGAATTCACACATTAGTTGAATTCACTCAACCAAATGTTAATCAAAACTAGACGTTCAACTGACGTCGTTGACCAGTGGGTCATCACCAAGTATGGCAACCATATCTCATTCACTGTGCCTTTTTGAATTCTGAAGTAATTGTAGGCTACTCGTATAACTGGTTAATAAGTGCATGTTGTCAAAAATGTCTGATTCTTACACAGCACATTGTGTGGTCAATGGTCACTGAGATTCTTGTTAGAAAAATAGGACTGATCAATGTTATTTTTTGAGACACTGGCTTCTTCCCTGTTTGCTCGCTACACTGTTTGCTGTATCCAAGCTTTTATTTGTCTGTCATTTGCATTTAATGCCAGTGCTGAACCTTACTACACTGTTGTATAATACATATGCAAAACAGGCATCAGGTGTACGCAAAACATTTACCAAATCTATTTCTGAGGGACTTGTGTCAAGACTACCAATGTTGTTTGTGACGGAGTGCAATCAGCACGCAGTGAGCTGTGACAAATCCCACAGTTGAATCAGTATTAAGCTGCTGAAAATGGCAAGTCAGGAGCTTGGAGGAATAATACATGATGCTGTGTTACTAGTTCTTTGACATTTAAGTGTTTGCTATTGAATAAGTTTCTCATTTAGCATTACCTTCATAGTTGTGAATCAGCATGATGAGAGAGAGTCCTTCCCCGGTTTCACCACCACCCTTTCACTGCCAGCATCCAATCTGTGTTTTCTTTGGGACAGGGACACTCTCAAAAGTAGTGGATGCCACTAGGCCTATTCACTGACTTTAGCCTGCCTATTTTTGTGTTGTTCTCTTTGGTTTGCTAGTAAAAAAAAAGTTCATTTTTGCAAGTTTTCCGGATGTCAAAGATTGACCGAAGTTGAATGACTGTGGTGCTGAGGGCTTTGGGAGATCCTCTGGGAGATTTTGAACGTCAGTTATAGAAAATGCCTAAATAACTAGGCTTGTTGAAACTTCAAGGGAAATGTTAGCTTAAGATATTTTCATATAAAGTAAATGAAGCAAATTATTAAACAGGTCATTTTGGACTCTCTGAGTCTTCCTCTGGAAAGTTCGCAGTTAGTCAAAATCATTTAGAATTTTGCCCTAAAAGAGAGTATTAGCAGAGGTATGGCTCTCGACTAGTCAAGGCTATTCAGGTCTTTTGGACGTATTTTCACACAAAATGTGACTTAACCTTAATGGATGTTTAAAACCCTGATGTGCCCGGATGATGTTATCAGACACTGTTCTTTTAATAACATAATATTTCACATAGTAATCTAGGCCTATAGAGACAAACACCTCCCTGTGTACTGTATACTGTCATGTGATAAAAGTAGCCGTGCTGAAGCTAGATTAGACAGATGGATATTTTCACTCTGAAACAAACATCATATGGATACTCACAAACATACACAAATACATGAATAATCCATCCAGAACACGATGTGGGAAATCACATGGAAGGCCATGAAAAACTATGTTGGAGAGAGAGAGACTGCATAACAGTATTAGGGAGTATTTACTGTGACACAACGAGGCGATTTAAGGATTTGTTATGATGGCCCTTGGTGGCCCTCTTTCAATTTGGTAAGTTGTCATGTCCTGTTGCTGACAGACTCAACACTCAGAAGACCTGCCATTCTCTAAAGGAAAAAGTGAAGGACTGTTAAATAAATAAGAATGGCATCTTTTCCTATGATAACCCTTTAATATTGTCACGACTTCCGCCGAAGTCGGCTCCTCTCCTTGGTCGGGCGGTGTTCGGCAGTCGACGTCACCGGCTTTCTAGCCACCGCCGCTCCATTTTTCATGTATCCATTTGTTTTGTCTTGTTCCCTGCACATCTGGTTTTCATTCCCCAATCAATCTACATGTATTTATTTATCTGTTCCCCATCATGTCTTTGTGTAAGATTGTTTGTGTTACGTGTATTTTGTCTATTGGTGTTTTTGTTATGCGCCAGACATTTGTCTATGTTTTGGGCACGTTGTTTGTGCTTTTGATATTTTACCGGAATAAAGTGTGCGCCTGTTCACTTCACTCTGCTCTCCTGCACCTGACTTCGCCTCCAGTACACATCCAGTGACAAATATGAAGTTAAGATGTGCAGAACCACCTGTTTGCTTTTGCAGAGCTTATGCCATTCATATGCCTTATACTGGACCTGAACACAATACAAGGCACATTTTCCTAAATGTGTATGATTTGGCTCCCCTGTGCATTTAAAAATTAATCATGTTATTTTTAAAACTATCCAAAACTACACTCAGAATGTATTTATTTGGACTTTGTTATGGATATCTAATTCCATAGGAGTATCTTAAAGAAAATTATGAATTCATCTTGTATATTTTAATGGATCTCTTATCATGTGTATATACAGTGCCTTCGGAGAGTATTCAGACCCTTGACTTTTTCCACATTTTGTTACGTTACAGCCTTATTCTTAAATTAATAAAATAAAATAAAAATCTTCATCAATCTACACACAATAACCCATAATGACAAAGCAAACAAGGCTTTAGACATTTTTGCTCGTTTTTAAAAATAAACAACTGAAATATCACATTTACATAAGTATTCAGACCCTTTACTCAGTACTTTGTCGAAGCACCTTTGGCAGCGATTACAGCATTGAGTCTTCTTGGGTATGACGCTACAAGCTTAGCACACCTGTATTTGGGGAGTTTCTCCCATTCTTCCTTGCAGATCCTCTCAAGCTCTGTCAGGTTAGATGGGGAGCATTGCTGCGCAGCTATTTTCAGGTCTCTCCAGAGATGTTCGATCGGGTTCAAGTCCAGGCTCTGGCTGGGCCAATCAAGGATGTTCAGAGACTTGTCCGGAAGCCACTCCTGCGTTGTCTTGACTGTGTGCTTAGGGTCGTTGTCCTGTTGGAAGGTGAACCTTCATCTCACTGTCAACTGTGGAACCTTATATAGACAGGTGAGTGCCTTTCCAAATCATGTCCAATCAATTGAATTTACCACAGGTGGACACCAATCAAGTTGTAGAAACATCTCAAGGATGATCCATGGAAACAGGATGCACCTGAACTAAATGTTTAGTCTCATAGCAAAGAGTGTGAATACAATCTACACATAATACCCAGTAATCAAATGTAATGCTGATAGCAACCCACACAAACATTTAACTGCTTTAGCAGTACCTCTGCTCTCCACTTCAGCCACCACACCCCCACACCCGTCCTCCCCGAACATCCTCTTTCACTCCCTCCTGTATACTGCCACCCTTCCTCCAGCCCCCCCCAACAACTTCTGCACAACTCAGTCACCGCCTGCCGCTGCTCTGGAGAATCCCCCTGACCTAGATTCAGAGCAGAGTTTACTATGTGCTCCAGTCTGGGCTGTTTTCACTCCGCTGCCAGCCTCAAAGCCACAGGGTGCTCGCACATCAGCGCTCTGACCCACATCTCCATGGCAACAACTCCACAATGCCCCAGTGATGCACTGGCGGCTGGCGAAGGGACAGAAGGAAGGGGAGGGAAGGTGAGGGATCATCCTGACCTTCCAAGTGGCAAATGGTGGGCTGCTCCCCTCCCATATTGATGTTGCCCCCACCCTCCGTCCCCATCTCTCTCTCTCGCTCTCTCTCTCTCTCTCTCTCTCTCTCTCTCTCTCTCTCTCTCCGTCTCTCATTCAGGCTCCTCCATTTTTTGTTGGGGAATAATTCAAGCACATATGCAGATGGATGTAATTCCAATATGGCGGATGGGTGACCTAAAATTATGGTGTTGGGCTGTTGAACAGGGAGAGAGTCTCTCTGGCCTATTCTGAGGTGGACACTGAGAGCAGTGATAGTGATAGACTCAGCCTCTCTCTTGTCCATTTCTCTTTTAAGCCACGCGGATAGCGCCTGCTGCTCTTCCCCTCCCATGCCATATGCTCCCACAATTCACTGCCAGCCATGTTTGTTGTTTTTTTCCTCTCTCTTTTTTTTCACCCCACGTGTTGAGTTGCACTGTCAGTGGTCACTGGTCAGTATGTTGTCTCCATCTTGAAAATGTGCACACTCACAACAACACCACTCAATACCAGAACAAAGCAAAATCTAGATTTTTAAAAATCTAATTAATCTTTAACACCCTCTAGAGTCGAAGTCCGCGCCCCCGCTGAAATCTAATTGGCATAAGCTAATCAGTTTAATGTAGCGATATCCTGTTTTTTGCATTGGATGAGTCTCAATCCGCCGCATCCTCCGATGTCATACTTCCACATCTGCAGTAAAAGGTGAAAGAGCGCTTGTTCCATGTAGTGAATCTGTTATTCAATGTGTTTGTATGGGCTAATAGCAGTAAAGCCAAATAACATGTTTTATCCATTTATTTATTTATACTTCAAGGGGTCTTAACATTCAAACTCAAATAGCTAAAGGGTCCTTGGTATGACCTTAAAACAATTCCCCTCCTCCCGAGTTTAGACAAGGCTTATACTCTTATGGTTTAAGAGGGCAATTATATTTACCCCCTTTTGTGATATACAATCGTTGTTCACAATAGACCAAAAGTCATAGTAATGTAGCCATTTCTGACTTGAAAATTCACACCAATTTCTACTGTTAGTGGTATAATATTAGTCACAGGAAAAAAATACATTGTGTTGGTGCCAAACAAACGGATCGGTAGCTATTTACCAGGAAAGCAATAATCAGTGCTGTAAATGGATGTTTTACTGTTCCAAATGTAGCCGTTTTTCACACAAATGAAAAGGGGCAGTTTGAGCCCAGATCTCATTACAAAGTTGGCCCACTCCACACTCTGCCTCCATCCACCTTGCCAACACAACACAGCCCCCCGGAATTAGACCGGCCTGACTCTGACTTATCACAATAACGTACTGTCACTTCACATTTACAATGGGTGAAATCTACCCTGCCAACTGCCCTGGCTCGGCTCAGCTCAGATAACAATGGTGACAAACATCACTCTGTCTGTCTGTCTGTCCGTCTCCCTGCTGCGGCAGTTTGTAACATGGCAAATGGCCACCCCATGGCTGGCAGACTCCCCTCGTCTCCCGGACGGAGAGACAAGCAGACCCACCTCCTCCTTTACCTCTTAAGGATAAGAATGAAATCCTTTTCTCCCTGTGTATGAAATCAATACAACCAATTTCCTCACTAGCTACTGACCCTATGTTTTCAAACCTATTAGAGTGCAGCACAAGCACACTATCTGATGTCTGGTTGATCTCTGCAGTTCTTTGGTGTGGAGCAAATCTTGGAAATGTGTCGGTAACAGCAATTTATTATGGGTAACTAATCTGCGAGCATTTACTGCTACCTCAGATAGTCAACTGAAACGGTATGGACAGCGGAATGCTGTCAAAACATTCCTTCACAAATTAAAGCATGAGAGAACTGTTAATGTGATGGTTAATTCGATACAGTCAGCATGTGCTAGTTGATAACACAGGCTGGTGAGCTACACAGCTGTCTCCTTCCATCACTTTTAATGAAGAACATGTGAAATAGAAATCTTGCTCTTGTGACGCTGAATTATTTCCTCTTCGTATACCAGTTCACACCTGTTTTCTCCCCATGTAAACGTTAGTGAGGAAATCACAATGAGACTTTCTGTAAGACTCTCCTTCACCCTTCCCCCAGGGGTCCACGGTCTGATATTTCATCTCTGCTGCCATTGTTTCCCCACAACTAGATTTTCCAGTCTGTATGCATTATACCATGGCAACCAGTGGAATAGAAAGGTTTTGATAACAAAAGGACCCAAGAAAAATCGATGTATTTAAACATACACATCCCCCAAGATTGAAGGCAAGGGAATGCTTTTAGTTGTGAATTTAGGACTATAGAGAGTTAAAGGCTGCTCCATTTTCAGTAAATCTTCTGAAAGTGATATTGACGACTTAATTTCACCCCGGGGCTTCAAATGAGCCAGTCTGTGCATATACTGTTATGTGTCAGCCTCACAATCTTTTTCACTCGAGTAAATCTGGGAGTACAGTGAGCTCAGCCTAAGCTTATACAATCTTTACATAATAACACTTGCACTCATGCAAGGATATTTAGGAGGTTCTGGGTTTGTTATACCAAGTTATTTCAGGTGGCAGCTAGTTCAATATGTACATGTATTTCTATTTCCTTTTTTGTGTGTGTACCTACACGTGTAATACATAGTTTGTAGATATCTGTAATATGTTGGTTTACTGTAAAACTTCAATTAATAGCCTGGGCATTTATTTGCTTAAATCACTGGACACAACAGGTGCTTATTAGAGACAGGCTTCTATTTGAGCCAGGCGTCTATTTCCTTAATGCACACATCTTTTGCTCTTTTCCAGCATTCATTTCCAGCATTTTAATACATTTCTTCATTTCCTGCACTATGTGTTATCATTTGTTGTCACATGTTAGCACTATGTGTTAACATGTGTTATCATTTATGATCTGTGTCACATTTATTTTGTCTTAGTAGGCCTCTATTTCTGTATTTTTTTTCCATGACAGAAAAATAATTATTCTCCCCTTTGACTGTGCATTGTTAGCAGTTCTTACTTTCACCACTAGAGGGCGACGAGACAATTTCTTGGGGTCTGTTCTCCCGACCTTGTTGACTATTTATGTGCTTGCCAGTTAGCTAGCAGTATTTAACTGTTAGCAGCCAATGGCTAGCAGTTTCTGATTGGCGATAAAAATGGATGATTGCAATAATTTGTTCTAGTCATTACTGAACTATTTAATGTAACAAATCAAACATTAAACCTTGTAATCAATTCATGGTAACTCATGGAAACCTCGTGAACAATTCATTTAGATTGTGCGTTTATTTGAAACAGGCGTTTATCTGCTGAAATGTGTGCCGTTGCTCTGCTATCAAAAGGGACAGGCTGCCATTTGAGACTCTGCGTTTAAATGTTATGGTATTTCAGTTCGTTGGGAATAGATTGAAAATATCTCATATTTGTCAAGAGATACTGAATATTTCAGTTGAAATGCCTGACAAGTGTGCGAAACAAAAGTCATGGATGTCAGCCATTGTTGGCACTTTTCAAGTCTATTGATAGTTAGGCATACAGTATACACTCATAATGGGATTGTAAAAACAATTCTCAAATTGTTACTCTGTGAAGATATTTTAAATGATTAATTAGCATAAGACAACGTATGATTAACTCATTTCAAAGGTCGACATTCCAGAATAACACAATCAAACAACAATTATGTAAAATCATGATGATTCGCTTTCATTGACGTTCTTATTCTGTTGTGTTGAGATGAGTCATCAGTTACAGCCTTCTCATTGGAAAGAAGGGGATTACAGCAGGGGCTCATCTAAAAGTCACATTACTAGAGGCTGTGAGGCCCAGACAGACTTGTCTAGTTATTGGAGTCACACTGAAAGGTCACCCCTCAGTGGATATGAGATGTTTGACTTTCTCCCCTCCCCTCTGACAGACAGTCAGAGTCTCTGGTGACTTTCTGTTGTCATTGCGGGAGTACGGTAGTTAGACTGCTGGTTGTCATGGAAAGCCAGTCATGGATCTGTGTTGACAGCAGAGTCATAGCTTTAAACTGACTCTGAACTGTGTGTGTCTGAACGCCTATGACTGTGTGTGTTGAGTGGAGTGCAGTGCAGTGCAGTAAACATCATAGACCTTTCCTGTAGTCAAATTACCTTAGTGGCCTCAATGGTGGAATGTTATTCATATTTGAATTCATAATAATGTTTTCATTTTTTTACACAGAAAATCGGGTGTTTCTATGTCAAATGGTTTTGTTATATTTCAGTCTTCTGTGATGTGTATATACAGTAAAGTGTAATATTGTGATGAAAACATTTCAACACTATATCTGACATGGTACATGCGTCTTCTTTTTTTAAAGCCCATAACCATGTTTCAAAGTAGATTTGTTTAAGACTACCAAGAAACACTCTGTGTGACCCTGATTTAGTCCACTGCAGTAAAAGGTCATTAAGGCAGGTTGTCTCAAAGCTATAAGCTAGTTCTCTGATTAGCAAAACAAGCGTCAATCTGCCTCTGTGAGAACACTGATAAAGGCAGTTTACGAAGAGAAATCCTCTCAGTCAAATAGAAGTGTTCCCTGTGAAATATTTCATCAAGCTCTGTCAGCCCACACTGAGCTCCTAACTCAAAATACTGATAGCTGAGAAAGTTGTTGTGAATCTGTCCAAGTGTCATCCTTCTGCGATTCAATCAGGCGCGCAAACACTATGTTGAGTAAAATAAGCTCTAGGGTATCTCTTCCACAGTAACTTTACCTGAGCTCTTATTTGCATTGATTTGAAATGGAGGCTAAGAAACTCTGTGCTTTTTAAGTAAGAGCTGGACAATTTGACTTTGACATGGCTGACACTTTGACTGCCTTGTGAAACAGTCATGCTGGCATGGGTCCTGAGAAATGTCTCTATTCCCTCAGTGAGCTCAATTAGAAAGATCTCTCCAGCTAGCCCTGTGACCCTTACTGTAATGACCCCAGCTCCTCCCCTGTGCTCCCATCCAGGCGCTGGCTGTGAGGCCTGACATGGTAATATCAGACTGATATGAGAGCTGATTACAGCCTGGCGTTGAACAATTGACTTCTAATTCACAGGGCTATTGGCAACCACTGAGATGTATGTTTAGTTTTTCTCCATATTTTTCATTTTGGGAGGCAGCTGAAACTAGGCCTCAGTTTCCTAGTTTCAAAGCTACTCATCTTCACACCAATATCCTTGAGCTGAGCTCTGCCTGTCTCTATAGTCAGGAACTCTCCAACCCTACTTATCCAACGGTTCTTGGTTTGCAAGTGCTGCCATTCAATCCCAGGAAAACTCTTGCCTGCGGACCTCTTCCTTGCAGACCTCTTCCTTGCCCCCATGCCGGTCTTGGTCCAGTTCACAAAAGCTGCTTTGGTTGGGGTCCTTCCATCCCAGCCTTGTAGTTCCCCCTGAACAGGTCTAACTAAACTTAGTGTCACTGTCGGTGGTGCCCAGAAGACCAAATAATGCCAGGCGGCCAGGAAACATGTAGGAGCCATTCTGTTACTCTCTCCCCTCTTTGTGTTGGTACAGTTTTCTTTTTTAGGTAGTCAATGTATTGGTGTTAAAGGGACCAGTGGCACTGCTCGGGTGATCTGGCTTCAATGGACAGAGGAAGTGTATAGATGAGCTCATCGTTTGGTTTGGGCTTTGTCCTTTCCATCTGAATGATTTAACTTAATAGGACCGTGTCACCTTGGATTACTGCCAACTGCCACAGAAGGCAGTATTAAAACATTGAAGTTATTTTCAGCGTAATTCATTAATTGTTGCTACATCTGTCAAATTTTTAAAGAAAGCTTGTTATCATGGGTCCTGTGTGGCACAGTTGATAGAGCATGGTGCTTACAATGCCAGGGTTGTGGGTTTAATTCTCATGGTGGACCAGTATGAAAATGTATGCAGTCACTCTGGATAAGAGCATATGCTAAATGAGTAAAATGTAAAACAAAAATGTTGCTTAATCAAGCTGATCCTAACTGTTATAGGCCTATTTCTATTTTGCACAGTTTTTGCACAGTTTAACAAAAGTCTCTTGATGTCTATAGTATTCTCTCTGGTATGCAATCTGATTTCTGCTCAGGTTATAGATGTGTCACTGCAACCTTAAATGTTCTCAATGATGTCACCATTGCCCCTGATTCTAAACAACGTTGTGCTGCTGTTTTTATTGACTTGTCCAAAGCTTTTGATATGGTACACCATACCATTCTTGTGGGCCGGCTAAGGAGTATTGGTATCTATGAGTGGTCTTTGGCCGGGTTTGCTAACTACCTCTCTCAAAGGGTGCAGTGTATAAAGTCAGAACATCTGCTGTCTCAGCCACTGCCTGTCACCAAGGGTGTACCCCAAGGCTCGCTCCTAGGCCCCATGCTCTTCTCAATTTACATCAACAACATAGCTCAGTCAGTAGGAAGCACTCTCATCCATTCATATGCAGATGATAAAGTCTTATACTCAACTGGACCCTCACCAGATTTTGTGTTAAACGCTCTACAACAAAGCTTCCTTAGTGTCCAACAAACTTTCTCTGCCATGTGGTTTGGTAAGATGTATGCCCCTCTCCCCACTGGTGTGATTACTACCTCTGAGGGTTTAGAGCTTGAGGTAGTCACCTCATACAAGTACTTTGGAGTATGGCTAGACGGTACACTAAACCAAGGTGGCATAGCAGTTCAGACGTCTTTTGTCCTCGTCTTGTCGTGTCCTGTATATATATATATTTACAACTTTTTCACATACATTTTATTTTTATTTTCCATCAACTCATCTTCAAAACACTCTCCTGCAACCCGCCTCACCAATGTATATTTATAAAAAAGTATTATTTACCTCAGATCTGTAATCCTCCAAGAAGCTAGCCAGAAACTCCAAGAAGCTAGCCTGAAACTAGCCAGAAGCTAATCCAGAAGCTAGTTCAGAAGCTAGTTAGCTCCTTTACTGGCAAATCGTTAGTATTCAGCTAACCACGGTTTGTGGTCATCAGCTATCCTTTAGCTCGAAAATCTATCGCCAGTTCTGTACGGCGCAGCGCGGCTCGGAACGGAACATACCGGACCAATTTTTCTCTCCATGTCCCTGGATTTCGACTGCTCTCTGGACATTCATACCCGGATCTCACAGCTAGCTAGCTGCTATCCGTGTGACTATCGGCCTTCGTCGATTCCGGAGCAAACATCAATTATTCCGGAGCTAGCAAGCTCCGTCAATCACTCCTGAGTTCCATCAATCACACCTGGGCTGCAGTCACCTATCCGGACCCGTTTTACTGCTTTCGCGGAGCCCCACCGGGCCTTCACAACTGGACTGCCGACGTTATCTACCCGAAGGAGTTATTCGGCTGGCTCCTGAACGCCCATCTGCGGCCTGCTAACCGTTAGCTGTCTTACCGGCTGCTATCTGAATAGACAATCGGACAATTTTTTTTATATATATATTTTTTTATTTTTTATTATTATTATTATGTTTTCTTCTTGGGCCTCTATAACTATATCTATTGTTTTTATTTTTGTTGTTGTTGTGTGATTTGGATTAATCCCCTCTACCACACGGAACCCCACTAATCTACTGACGGAACGCAAGAGGTAGCTAACAACAGACCTCCATCCTATGCTAGCTTGCTACCGATGCCCTGGCTAGCTGTCTAAATCACCAACCAACCTCTCCACTCACCGGACCCTTTTGATCACTCGACTAAGCATGCCTCTCCTTAATGTCAATATGTCTTGTCCATTTCTGTTCTGGTTAGTGTTTATTGGCTTATTTCACTGTAGAGCCTCTAGTCCTGCTCACTATACCTTATCCAACCTATTAGTTCCACCACCCACACATGCAATGACATCTCCTGGTTTCAACGATGTTTCTAGAGACAATATCTCTCTCTTCATCACTCAATACCTAGGTTTACCTCCACTATATTCACATCCTACCATACATTTGTCTGTACATTATACCTTGATGCTATTTTATCGCCCCCAGAAACCTCCTTTTACTCTATGTTCCAGACGTTCTAGACGACCAATTCTCATAGCTTTTAGCCGTACCCTTATTCTACTCCTCCTATGTTCCTCTGGCGATGTAGAGGTGAATCCAGGCCCTGCAGTGCCTAGCTCCACTCCTATTCCCCAGGCGCTCTCTTTTGACGACTTCTGTAACCGTAATAGCCTTGGTTTCATGCATGTTAACATTAGAAGCCTCCTCCCTAAGTTTGTTCTATTCACTGCTTTAGCACACTCTGCCAACCCGGATGTTCTAGCTGTGTCTGAATCCTGGCTTAGGAAGACCACCAAAAACTCAGACATTTTAATTCCAAACTACAACATTTTCAGACAAGATAGAACTGCCAAAGGGGGCGGTGTTGCAATCTACTGCAAAGATAGCCTGCAGAGTTCTGTCCTACTATCCAGGTCTGTACCCAAACAATTTGAACTTCTACTTTTAAAAATCCACCTCTCTAAAAACAAGTCTCTCACTGTTGCCGCCTGCTATAGACCACCCTCTGCCCCCAGCTGTGCTCTGGACACCATATGTGAACTGATTGCCCCCCATCTATCTTCAGAGTTCGTGCTGCTAGGCGACCTAAACTGGAACATGCTTAACACCCCAGCCATCCTACAATCTAAACTTGATGCCCTCAATCTCACACAAATTATCAATGAACCTACCAGGTACCTCCCCAAAACCTTAAACACGGGCACCCTCATAGATATCATCCTAACCAACTTCCCCTCTAAATACACCTCTGCTGTCTTCAACCAAGATCTCAGCGATCACTGCCTCATTGCCTGCATCCGTAATGGGTCAGCGGTCAAACGACCGCCACTCATCACTGTAAAACGCTCCCTGAAACACTTCTGCGAGCAGGCCTTTCTAATCGACCTGGCCGGGGTATCCTGGAAGGATATTGATCTCATCCCGTCAGTAGAGGATGCCTGGATATTTTTTAAAAATGCCTTCCTAACCATCCTAAATAAACATGCCCCATTCAAGAAATTTAGAACCAGGAACAGATATAGCCCTTGGTTCTCCCCAGACCTGACTGCCCTTAACCAACACAAAAACATCCTATGGCGTTCTGCATTAGCATCGAACAGCCCCCGTGATATGCAGCTGTTCAGGGAAGCTAGAAATCATTATACACAGGCAGTTAGAAAAGCCAAGGCTAGCTTTTTCAAGCAGAAATTTGCTTCCTGCAACACTAACTCAAAAAAGTTCTGGGACACTGTAAAGTCCATGGAGAATAAGAACACCTCCTCCCAGCTGCCCACTGCACTGAAGATAGGAAACACTGTCACCACTGATAAATCCACCATAATTGAGAATTTCAATAAGCATTTTTCTACGGCTGGCCATGCTTTCCACCTGGCTACTCCTACCCCGGACAACAGCACTGCACCCCCAACAGCAACTCGCCCAAGCCTTCCCCATTTCTCCTTCTCCCAAATCCATTCAGCTGATGTTCTGAAAGAGCTGCAAAATCTGGACCCCTACAAATCAGCCGGGCTAGACAATCTGGACCCTTTCTTTCTAAAATTATCTGCCGAAATTGTTGCCACCCCTATTACTAGCCTGTTCAACCTCTCTTTCGTGTCGTCTGAGATTCCCAAAGATTGGAAAGCAGCTGCGGTCATCCCCCTCTTCAAAGGGGGGGACACTCTTGACCCAAACTGCTACAGACCTATATCTATCCTACCGTGCCTTTCTAAGGTCTTCGAAAGCCAAGTCAACAAACAGATTACCGACCATTTCGAATCTCACCATACCTTCTCTGCTATGCAATCTGGTTTCAGAGCTGGTCATGGGTGCACCTCAGCCACGCTCAAGGTCCTAAACGATATCTTAACCGCCATCGATAAGAAACATTACTGTGCAGCCGTATTCATTGATCTGGCCAAGGCTTTCGACTCTGTCAATCACCATATCCTCATCGGCAGACTCGACAGCCTTGGTTTCTCAAATGATTGCCTCGCCTGGTTCACCAACTACTTCTCTGATAGAGTTCAGTGTGTCAAATCGGAGGGTCTGCTGTCCGGACCTCTGGCAGTTTCTATGGGGGTGCCACAGGGTTCAATTCTTGGACCGACTCTCTTCTCTGTATACATCAATGAGGTCGCTCTTGCTGCTGGTGAGTCCCTGATCCACCTCTACGCAGACGACACCATTCTGTATACTTCCGGCCCTTCTCTGGACACTGTGTTAACAACCCTCCAGGCAAGCTTCAATGCCATACAACTCTCCTTCCGTGGCCTCCAATTGCTCTTGAATGCAAGTAAAACTAAATGCATGCTCTTCAACCGATCGCTGCCTGCACCTACCCGCCTGTCCAACATCACTACTCTGGATGGCTCTGACTTAGAATACGTGGACAACTACAAATACTTAGGTGTCTGGTTAGATTGTAAACTCTCCTTCCAGACCCATATCAAACATCTCCAATCCAAAGTTAAATCTAGAATTGGCTTCCTATTTCGCAACAAAGCATCCTTCACTCATGCTGCCAAACATACCCTTGTAAAACTGACCATCCTACCAATCCTCGACTTTGGCGATGTCATTTACAAAATAGCCTCCAATACCCTACTCAACAAATTGGATGCAGTCTATCACAGTGCAATCCGTTTTATCACCAAAGCCCCATATACTACCCACCATTGCGACCTGTACGCTCTCGTTGGCTGGCCCTCGCTTCATACTCGTCGCCAAACCCACTGGCTCCATGTCATCTACAAGACACTGCTAGGTAAAGTCCCCCCTTATCTCAGCTCGCTGGTCACCATAGCATCTCCCACCTGTAGCACACGCTCCAGCAGGTATATCTCTCTAGTCACCCCCAAAACCAATTCTTTCTTTGGCCGCCTCTCCTTCCAGTTCTCTGCTGCCAATGACTGGAACGAACTACAAAAATCTCTGAAACTGGAAACACTTATCTCCCTCACTAGCTTTAAGCACCAACTGTCAGAGCAGCTCACAGATTACTGCACCTGTACATAGCCCACCTATAATTTAGCCCAAACAACTACCTCTTTCCCAACTGTATTTAATTTTAATTTATTTATTTATTTTGCTCCTTTGCACCCCATTATTTTTTTATTTCTACTTTGCACATTCTTCCATTGCAAAACTACCATTCCAGTATTTTACTTGCTATATTGTATTTACTTTGCCATCTTGGCCTTTTTTTGCCTTTACCTCCCTTCTCACCTCATTTGCTCACATTGTATATAGACTTGTTTATACTGCATTATTGACTGTATGTTTGTTTTTACTCCATGTGTAACTCTGTGTCGTTTTATCTGTCGAACTGCTTTGCTTTATCTTGGCCAGGTCGCAATTGTAAATGAGAACTTGTTCTCAACTTGCCTACCTGGTTAAATAAAGGTAAAATAAATAAATAAAACACTGTCCTTCTCTCAGCACATATCAAAGCTGCAGGCTAAAGTTAAATCTAGACTTGGTTTCCTCTATCGTAATCGCTTCTCTTTCACCCCAGCTGCCAAACTAACCCTGATTCAGAAGACCATCCTACCCATGCTAGATTATGGAGACGTAATTTATAGATTGGAAGGTAATGGTGCTCTTGAGCAGCTAGATGTTCTTTACCATTTGGCAATCAGATTTGCCACCAATGCTCCATAAAGGACACATCACTGCACTCTATACTCTTCTGTAAACTGGTCATCTCTGTATACCCATCGCAAGACCCACTGGTTGTTGCTTATTTATAAAACTCTCTCAGGCCTCACTCCCCCCCATCTGAGAAATCTACTGCACCCCTCATCCTCCACATATAACACCCGTTCTGCCAGTCACATTCTGTTAAAGGTCCCCAAAGCACACACATCCCTGGGTCGCTCCTCTTTTCAGTTTGCTTCAGCTAGCGACTGGAACGAGCTGCAACAAACACTCAAACTGTACAGTTTTATCTCCATCTCTTCATTCAAAGACTCAATCATGGACACTCTTACTGACAGTTGTGGCTGCTTTGTGTGATGTATTGTTGTTTCTACCTTCTTTCCCTTTGTGCTGTTGTCTGTGCCCAACAACGTTTGTACCCTGTTTTGTGCAGCTACCATGTTGTGCTGCTGCGATGTTGTGTTGCTTCCATGTGGTTGTCATGTTGTGTTGCTACCATGCTGTGTTGTCATGTGTTGCTGCCTTGCTATGTTGTCGTCTTAGGTCTCTCTCTATGTAGTGTTGTGTTGTCTCTCTTGTCGTGATGTGTGTTTTGTCCAATGTTTTTATATAATTTATGTTTATTTTTAATCCCAGCCCCCATCCCCGCAGGAGGCCTTTTGCCTTTTGGTAGGCCGTCATTGCAAATAAGAGTTAGTTGTTAACTGACTTGCCTACATAAATAAAGGTTAAATAAAAATAAAACTAATAAAAACATGCTTGTGCTCTTTCTCCACCTCTAACGACAGGGAGCCACATTCCAGTGGTACTTCCCCACACACTTTTTCATATAATGTCAAAACAGTTAAAGTAGGTGTAAATGCTTCCAATCTCTTTTTCATTCCCTTGATATTTAATATGTAGGAATACACACGCACGCACACACACACACACACGCACGCACGCACGCACGCACGCACGCACGCACGCACACACACACACACACACACACACACACACACACACACACACACACACACACACACACACACACACACACACAAAGGATTAGACACATAAAACCATAAAACAATAGCTGCACACTACTTGACATTCAGGTTGCTGTCGTCGTGACTCCTGCATTGTGCAGTTTTGTCCTGCATTATCAATGGCTTCAATGGTGCAGTGTGAATGTGAGGAGGCATTTGGCAGATGGTTGGTCTTTCTTCCTGAAACTATGTGAATAGGAACCTGCCATTTTCCTCTTGTGATCTACACCAGGCCCCAGACACACCGAGGGTTTCAAGGTGAATAACAGCTGCAGCAACACCCAACATCAGAGTTCTTTTTGTTTGTGGCGGGCTTCTGGAGTTGGCAGATTTGTCCCTCAACCCCTGCTGTGGTGCATGAAAGGGACTAACTATTATTTGTTTTTTTAGAGACTCCTCTATTGGGAGAGAGTAGGGTTTCTAACCTCTGCTATAAAAACTTTACAGCTTGATTTCACACACACACACACACACACACACACACACACACACACACACACACACACACACACACACACACACACACACACACACACACACACACACACACACACACACACACACACACACACACACACACACAATAAAAAAAATCCACATAGACGTGAAGGCAACCATTACCATGTAGGGGGGAACAACTGGGCAGAACCCCAGGGGACACTGTCTGCATCTCTTCAACCCCAGCGCTTTAAGTACTAGGATGCCTGGGTCATGATGTCATCCATTTAAAGCCACTCCAATTAACCAAGTGATATTGGAGCTGCTGCTGTTCCTAATAGTGTGAGAAAAGAGAGCAGAGCCGGTGAGGAGGAAGACACACCTTGACCTGCTAATGTTTAAAACAGGAGTCTGAGGAACTCTTCCCACGGATCCAGTCTCCCTCCCAGGCTCTGCTAGGATTGGAGTCCAGCATCTGCTGGTGCCAGGTGCAGAGTGGGTACATCCGGCATGGCTTCGCTTGATCTTTATGGTCGTGTTTTTTTTATCAGGTTGGTAAATTATATTGAAACACAATTCATTTCACTGTCATTGTATGTACCAATATCAGCATAGGTAAGCATGATATTGTCTTTGCAATGATCTACAACAGCTATTGCAAGCATGTCCCAAAACGTGTCCTAGCGTCTTACAACTTATTAGGTATTCAAACTAATTCTTCAGTAGTTACTGACCGTCTCCCTTCCAGCAGTCTATCTGTCTCTCTCTATCCATCCTTACAGCTCAGTGCTCCAGCACACTGAGGCATTTAAAAAGCCATTGGCTTTCCATTCACAGCCAAGTGGCAGGGAACAGGCTGTAACCAGGCTCATGTGCTGATTGATTCATTGGTCATGTCATTAGCTGTGATTGACAGGCTCTAAAATAAAGACCACTCTGGAACACAGCAACTAAACCTGGCCCATTCAGTCCCACAGGGGTTTTCAACTTCAAACTATTATTTTTGGGAAGTAAACAGCATTAGTTTTATGTCTGGAGGTCTGTGGTGTTTTTCTATTCCATGGCCATGCTTATGCAGAGGGAGTACTTCCCTCTCCTTAGGCTAAGAGGTCCAGAGTGGCCTTGGTGAATTTAATGATCGTAACATCGAGGCAGAAAACAGTGTTTCATTAACAGAGAAACTAATGTATTATGTATGTGTTGTAGTGATAATGGGATTTGAAATCATTACGGCGGCAGAGATTAAAAGAGCACAGAATGTGGTGCAATGCTGTTCAGCTGCAGGAAGGATTACAGAATTAGCTGAGACAAAATTTGTTTTATTAAAATGTGTAGAATTAATTTGCATTATTTTTTATTATTGCCTCTAGTGTATTGTTTATATGTTGCCTGTTATCACTTGGTTTATTACTTAACAATCAACCTAGTCATCTATGCAGAGCATGCAGAAGAAATGTGCAGAGAAAATCTAAAGGCATGAACTGAATGTCTAGCAATGATCATCACATTCCAGACAGCATTACTTCTTTAGCGTTCTAGACCCGTACAGTATTGTGCAGTCACTGATGATACATGACTTGCTCATTGTGTCATCTCATTAGTCTGAATGGAGTTTTTCACATGACTGAACATACAGTATTGTTTTGCAGTTTCAGGATAAAAGGTCAAAGTTCAGGTCTCCAGTTAATGTCATAAAATCCCCGGCTAAACTGATATGTGCCTGAGCTGAACAGCAGATAAATACACAAGTCACACCATAGGATATGTTGAGTGGATTAACATACACTACTTAATAAAATCGTTCATTCGGAATACACCAACAGGGCTTGTCTTGGATAAAGATGAGATAAGTGCCAATAAATCAATAGGAGTTACCTAATAGTTAAGACACACACCAAAATGAACTGCTGGCCCTACCATTTCACTTGCACTTCATTTGGGTATTCATATTGCCCCACTCGAAACACCCTTTTAGTTTGTTTTGTTTAGCTAGCTTCGCTCGACTTATCTTGAGAACGTTACGTCAGAACTTTTTCTCTCTTGGCCTTGATGGTTATGATGAAAGCTCTTAAAACCCTTGGTCATGGAAGACTTGACGCCAATGAGGTCCCCAAAGCTCTAAAGGTTTGTATTTAAATCTTAAACAGCGACATTGCAATCAGCTGCACTAACCGATACAATTTTCCTAGTAGACACTTTCATATGTCCAACTGTTTGAAGTGCCTGCAGCCGTTTTATTAACTCAGCAAGCGAGTTAAGAATGAGTGATATTTATTTTGTTACTGTTCAGGGTAAACAGTTGAACAAACAGAGAGTGTTGGCAGAAACTGTCCACAATATACTGTGCTGTTTGTCTAAAGAAAATATAGCTTATGATATGTTACAGATCCAATGATGCGATATGAGAGTGTTAAAACAGTTGGAATCGTAATACTCAATTTTATCAAATCAAATCACATTTTATAGTCACATGCGCCGAATACAACAGGTGTAGACCTTACAGTGAAATGCTTATTTACGAGCCCCTAACCAACAATGCAGTTTGAATTTTTGGGGGGATAAGAATAAGAAATAAAAGTAAAAAGTAATTAAAGAGCAGCAGTAAAATAACAATAGGGGGGTACCGGTACCAGAGTCAATGTGCAGGGGCACCAGTTAGTTTTTATTTATTTATTTGACCTTTATTTTAGTAGGCAAGTCAGTTAAGAACAAATTCTTATTTTCAATGACGGCCTAGGAACAGTGGGTTAACTGCCTGTTCAGGGGCAGAACGACAGATTTGTACCTTGTCAGCTCGGAGATTTGAACGTGCAACCTTTCGGTTACTAGTCCAACACTCTAACCACTAGGCTACCCAGTAATATGTACATGAAAGTAGAGTTATTAAAGTGACTATGCATAAATGACAACAACAGAGAGTAGCAGTGGTGTAAAAGACGGGGGGGACAATCCAAGTAGTCTCGGTAGCCATTTGATTAGGTGTTTCGGAGTCTTCTGGCTTGGGGGTAGAAGCTGTTTAGAAGCCTCTTGGACCTAGACTTGGCGCTCCGGTACAAAAATACAAAGTCTGCCGCCTCTTGTCTTGCCAGACGCCACTGTTCTATCCTCCCGGTACAGTGTATAACCAGTATGTTGATAGTGTCGCCGTTTAGTCACGACTTCGTGAAGCATTAGATATTACAGTTTTGAATGTCCCGTTGGTAGTTTAATCTTGCTCGTAGGTCATCTCTTTTATTGTCCAAAGATTGCATGCTTGCTAGCAAATAAGCAAACAAAAAATACTAAATCTGTTGGGGACACGTAAAACGTCTGCGTTCTTCTCCGGGGCCATTTTACAAAAAATAAATACATATATAAAAATTATATAAAAATTAAATTAAAATAAATATAATAAATATATTTCAAAAATAATAATTTAAAAATGAGAGGTAGTTTAGTGGAATTTGTTCTATGTTCTTACTCATAACTATAACTCTTAGTCGCTATTAATGATGCAGGACAGGTTTCCCAGATGAACTAACTGTGCTGAGATAAGTGGTCCTGGGCTGTGGGAAGAGATCTGTCTGAGGTCATGAATCACTGGGAAACGCTCTCCTCTCCCAAAGTAAACAGGCTGGGTGCTGACTCAGTGCTGCCCTTGTGGCATGGGATGTAATGTTCACTTGTCATGTAGAGTAATTACCTCTCATTATGCTGTATGGAGCACAGCTGGAGACCAACCCACCACCAGCCCCTACAGTTAGATTTACAGTGGATGAAAAGGAAAGTCTTCTCCAAACTTCTCACACCTACTGAACTGTACGAACACATGAACACTGCCATTACTCTTGTTGTTGTCACTGCTAGTCCTGAAATTACCACCTAGTGGAGCAACATACTGTATCAGTGTTATTATGAGTCTGTCTGGCGGTGAGCTTCTGATAACTCAGAGATGTTTGTTGTCTGCAGAACCCAGATGACGCATTGGAAGGAGAAAAGGGAACTGTGATAGAAGTGCTTCCTCTAATATGAACCTTTTAGGCAGTTCCAGTACTGAACTACCAGCAAACACCAGGATTGTGAGGCCTCTAAAAGGAGATGGCAAAACTGTCAACAAACCTCAATATTTAAAGTTAATTCCCATCTATTTAGATTATTGCGCATTTTCTATCCAAAAATAGCAATTCCTCAAAGAGTGATTTGAGCTACACATATTTACAGCGCTAGACATGAAAGACACAGTGGAAAGGTCTTCCAAAAAATGTGATTACCTTAATTACAATCATCATTGAATTACGAAACATTGCACTGCATCAGGGGCCAGACAGTGCCAACATTGCCTATGATTAACAGGTTGGCTCTGAACACCCGAAGTAGAAGGTGCTCTGCTCTTCTGTTATATGAATTCCCTGCAGAATAAAAATGGCTGCCACTATGCCACACTATGATGTTGGAATAATACTGTGAAATCATGATAATGCCATTTTAGTGTTTATGAAGCTGTTTGAAAAGATTGCCTTACATTTCAGCCTGTTTTGGTGGGATGGAGTTTTGGCCTGCCTGGTGACATCACCAGGTGATAAATGAATTAATAGACCAATAAGAAAGAGAGTTCCAAACTTCTGTGCCAAAAACAGATCGTTTCAGTTTTACACTCCACACTCAGACCACTCCCAGACCGTCCTAGAAAAAAATGATTGTTTGAGAAAGTGCTCTTTGCTAAGCTATTTTTGTTTATTTTTGACAATTTTAATTTAAAAGAACCACAGTAGGGTACCTAATTGTTACCCACAAATGATTTGATATTGAGATGAAAGCAGCTGCATTGGACCTTTAATCGTTGATCACCTGCCAGTTACAGTAAGCACCTCTGCATTTCACCAAATATACAGGTGCCTGACTGCTACTGTGCATAAAAACACCCAGCCATAATGATGATAGTCTCACTTCACAAGTCCCTTTGTACTCTCTCTCTCTCTCTCTCTCTCTCTCTCTCTCTCTCTCTCTGATGCCTGGGCTCTGAAAGAGGTGGCTGGGGGTGGAGGCTGGCGGTAGAGTCTGAGGACTGAGGTGGCGGCTGGAGGTAGAGGCTGAGGGCTGGAGGAGTGAGCCAGTGGTTTTAGTAGCAGTGCTAATGTGCATAGCGCTCCTGGGGCCTGGGATCACATAGCGGAGCAGCAGTTGTTACCGAAGCTTGAGAGCCAGTGTGTAAAGGCTGGCCATAGAGGCCCAGCCATGTGTGTCTAATGATGTCTCCCGGTGATGACGGCACTGATTATGGTCCTGTGCTCTCATCAGGCTGAGGAATGAGGGTTGACAGCTCATTGGTCGATGAGTAGCCACCCTTTGCCATGATGGTAGCTTTGCACACTCTTGGCCTTCTCTCAACCAGCTTCATGAGGAATGTTTTTTACAAAAGTCTTGAAGGAGTTCCCACACATGCTGAGCACTTGTTGGCTGCTTTTCCTTTACTCTGTGGTCCAACTCATCCCAAACCATCTCAATTGGGTTGAGGTCGGGGGATTGTGGAGGCCAGGTCATCTGATGCAGCACTCCATCACTCTCCTTTTTGGTCAAATAGCCCTTACACCGCCTGGAGGTGTGTTTTGGGTCATTGTCCTGATGAAAAACAAATGATAGTCCCACTAAGCGCAAACCAGATGGGATGGCGTATCACTGCAGAATGCAGTGGTAGCCATGCTGGTTAAGTGTGCCTTGAATTCTAAATAAATCACAGACATTGTCACCAGCAAAGCAACCCCACACCATCACACCTCCTCCATGCTTCACGGTGGGAACCACACATGCGGAGATCATCCGTTCACCTACTTTGCATCTCACAAAGACACGACGGTTAGAACCAAAAATCTCTAATTTGGGCTCATCAGACCAAAGGATAGATTTCCACCGGTCTAATGTCCATTGCTTGTGTTTCTTGGCCCAAGCAAGTCTCTTCTTCTTATTGGTGTCCTTTAGTAGTAGTTTCGTTGCAGCAATTCACCCATGAAGGGCTGGTTCACGCAGTCTCCTCTGAACAGTTGATGTTGAGATGTGTCTGTAACTTGAACTCTGTGAAGCATTTATTTGGGCTGCAATCTGAGGTGCAGTTAACTTTAATGAACTTATCCTCTGCAGCAGAGGTAACTCTGGGTCTTCCTTTCCTGTGGTGGTCCTCATGATAGCCAGTTTCATCATAGCGCTTGATGGTTTTTGCGACGGCACTTGAAGAAACTTTCAAAGTTATTGAAATGTTCTGGATTGACTGACCTTCATGTCTTAAAGTAGTGATGGACTATCGTTTCCCTTTGCTTATTGGAGCTGTTCTTGCCATAATATGGACTTGGTCTTTTACCAAATAGGGCTATCTTCTGTATACCCCCCTACCATATCACAACACAACTGATTGACTCAAACCCATTAAGAAGGAAAGAAATTCCACAAATAAACTTTTAACAAGGCACACCTGTTTATTGAAATGCATTCCAGGTGACTACCTCATGAAGCTGGTTGAGAGAATGCCAAGAGTGTGCAAAGCTGTCATCAAGGCAAAGGGTGGCTACTTTGAAGAATCTCAAATATAACATATATTTTGATTTGTTTAATAAACACTTTTTTAGTTACTACAAGATTCCATGTGTTATTTAATAGTTATGTCTTCACTATTATTCTACAATGTAGAACATAGTACAAGTAAAGAAAAACCTGAGTACTGTGTATATATATATATATATATATATATATATATATATATATATATATATATATATATATATATATATATCATATTTTTTTGTTGGGGGGGCATAATAGACCAAAAACACCAGGAAATCAGTGATTTGAATTTAAGAAATCTGTTCACAAGTATTCCCACGCGTAATAGAGAGAAACACGTGATCGCATACAAATGTAAGCAAGGTTTTAGTCAAACATTATATCTGGTTGGGCTTCTTGCGGTCAATTTGCCATCTACAAATTATTCGTAATTATGTTCCAGCAGCTGAATCTACTTGACAATCCCTACTGTATAGCCTACAGTAAAAGAACGGTATGAGGCCTCCACTTGTGCACTGTCTGTGCCTCTGTAACAGGGTTGGTTGTGTTTCCAATTGACACTGCAGAAACATGTATTTAATGTTTATGTATTTCTATTGGTTGGAATTTATGAATCTCAAATCTTGCCAGTCTGATATTGACATGCTGTGACATCTGCTCCTGCCACGCCCTCTACTGCTCATCCTGTGTCTCCTTGACCTGCCACCACTCCCCCAGTGCTCTCTCCCTCTCCCTCTCTCTCTCTCTCTCTGTGTGTGATTGTGTGGATGGAGACAGGTGTGCTGGAGTCAGAGTAGATCCCCAACAGCTGTAACCTGTTCCATAATCAAGACCTCTACAAATACTCAGTCCTGACACTCTCACACTGACAGATCGTAATCTCTGCTGAGTCAATGTACGGTTCTAGCCGTTTGTTACTATTTAGATCCTACTATCCTGTTTTCCTTGTCAATTGCATTTTATCTATGGCAATTTGAATGCACAGAGATATCGTGACGAGATCCTGAAGCCCATTGTCATGCCATTCATCTGCCACCATCACCTCATGTTTCACCTTATGTTATGAAAATACACGACCTCATGTCACAGTTCTTCCATGGCCTGCATACTCACCTGATATGTCACCCATTGAGCATGTTTGGGATGCTCTGTATCAACGTGTAAGACAGCAGCTGTTTTCGAATACTCATACTAACCACAATAACCATACTATTTTTGATGTAAATTGAGTATGTAGTATGCTTATTGGTCATAGTATGGATATAGTTAGTTCCCGGATGTCATACAAAATTCACCAAAATATGAAGTATACAAGCAGTGGACACTATTTCTGTGCTTTTAGGGCCCATAATGCAGTTTTATGGCCCATAATTCACAATATTTTCAGATTTTAAGAAAATGGCAGAAAATATGCACCCGAAGTCCGACAACAGCGGATACAAATTCATTGCTTTAACTATTCCTGAAAAATGTTAAGAAAATGTTGAGCAATGTAATAAAGTAATGACTTTTCAAAAAAGTTACGTTACAGCCTCCCGAGTGGCGCAGCGGTCTACGGCACTTTATCACAGTGCTTGAGGCATCACTACAGCCCCAGGTTGTGTCACAGCCGGCCGTGACCGGGAGACCCATGTGGCGGCACACAATTGGTCCAGCTTTGGCCGGGTTAAGGGAGGGTTTGGCCGGGTGGGATTTCCTTGTCCCATCGCGCTCTAGCGACTCCTTGTGGTGGGCCGGGCGCCTGCAAGCTGACATTGAGTATGGCTAGTTGTATGGTGTTTCCTCTGACACATTGGTGCGGCTGGCTTCCGGGTTAAGCGAGCAGTGTGTTAAGAAGCAGTCCGGCTTGGCAGGATTGTGTTCCAAATGGGAGTTGCGGTGATGGGACAAAACTGTAACTACCAATTGGATATCACGAAAATGGGGTAAAAGTAAAAATATTATATTATAGTTACGTTACATGTCATGTTGGCTGACAATGTCTTAGATATGCTATCCTTACGAACCACATAGCATTACAGCGGTATGTACCGGTATATTAGCTACTGTTAGTTACCTAATGTTAGTTGGCTTCTAATAAAATGAATTTGCCAGGCAGTATATTAACTATAATCTAACTAACTATCCAAAGTCCAAATCTGCGCCGATTTTAGAGCCCTCTGGCTATGTGCCTGTGCGCAGAATAACTGATGAATTTACGAACGCTCAACACCCGTTGAATATGGCCGGTGTCAGTAAACGATGGCAAAAAAAGGCGTAGTTAAATTGTTGCCAGCAGCACAGTTACAGTCACCAACGTTCTGGATAACATGAAAACAGCCTAACCAGCACTGCTAGGGCGAGTAAAATGGTCAGAGTGAGGTGTTCTCTCAATTGTGTCTTGAAGTAGCTAGCAAGCTAGCCAACTTTAGCCGGTTAGCTTGGGTGCTTGACTGCCGTAGTGTGGCCAGAACAATCGGATCGGGCCTCCCGAGTGGCACAGTAGCACAGTGGCACAGTAGCCGCTAGAGATCCTGGTTTGAGTCCAGGCTCTGTCGCAGCCGGCCGCAACTGGGAGACCCATTGGGGCAGCGTACAATTGGCCCAGCGTCGTCCGGGTTAGGGGAGGGTTTGGCCGGCAGGGATGTCCTGGTCCCATTGCACTCTAGCGACTCCTGTGGCGGTCCGGGCACATGCACGCTGACACGGTCACCAGGTGTACAGTGTTTACTCCGACACATTGGTGTGGCTGGCTTGACACATTGTGTCAAGAAGCAGTGGGGCTTGGTTGCGTCGTGTTTCGGAGGACGCACGGCTCTTGACCTTCGCCTCTCCAGAGTCCGTACGGGAGTTGCAGCGATGAGACAAGACTAACTGGCAATTGGATACCACGAAATTGGGGAGAAATAGGTGTAAAACAATAAAATAATTTTTAAATTACAGAACACTCGGATCAACCCTAATCCTCGGCCACAGGGTCCAGTGTGCGCTCTGAGAGTGAAACGCTCTGAATTTATGAACGGACAATCTGACAACGCTCTGGATTTACAAATGCCCAGATCGCACTCTGAGGGTACTCTGGCACTCCTGATTGAATTTACGAACACACCCAAAATTATAAAATGTCTAGCTAGTCATTTGTTACGCTAACAAGCTAGCAAGAGGTTGCATTGCAACAGCATCAACTTCCGGTAGACAGGCGAATCGCTAGTATGCTGAACTGAAAGGATATCGTTTGTTTACAGTATAATAAAATGAACTAATAGTATATTGTATATAGTTTACAGTATGTTAGTATGGGTTTTGTACACAGCTATCTTGTTCCAGTTCCTGCAAATATTCAGCAACTTTGCACAGCCATTGAAGAAGAGTGAGACAACATTCCACAGGCCACAATCAACAGCCTGATCAACTCTATGCAAAGGAGATGTCATGCTTCATGAGGCAAATGGTGGTCACACCAGATACTGACTAGTTTTCTGATCCCCGCCCCTTCTTTTTTTTAAAGGTATCTGTGACCAACAGATGTATATCTGTATTTCTAGTCATGTGAAATGCATAGATTAGGGCCTCATTTCTTAATTGATTTCCTTATATATGAACTGTAACTTGGTAAAATCGTAGAAATTGTTGCATGTTGCGTTTATATGTTTGTTCAGTATATATACTGTGTACAAAACATTGGGGGAAGCTGCTCTTTCCATGACATAGACTGACCAGGTGAATCCAGGTGAAAGCTATGATCCCTTATTGATGTCCACTTCCATCTGTGTAGATGAAGGCAAGGAGACAGGTAAAAAAATAATATTTGTAAGCCTTGAGACAAATGAGACATGGATTGTTCAGAGGGTGAATGAGCAAGACAAAAGATTGAAGTGCCTTTGAACAGGATATGGTAGTAGGTGCCAGGCGTACCGGTTTGAGTGTGTCAAGAACTGCAATGCTGCTGGGTTTTTGATGCTCAACAGTTTCCCGTGTGTATCAGGAATGGTCCATCACCGAAAGGGAATCCAGCCAACTTGACTCAACTGTGGGAAACATTGGAGTCAATATGGGCCAGCATATTGTAGAGTCCATGCCCTGACGAATTGAGTCTGTTCTGAGGGCAAAAGGGAGTGCAACTCAATATTAGGAAGGTGTTCCTAATGTTTTTTACACTCAGTGTATATATATGTGTGTGTCTGTGTGTGTGTGTGCACGGTGTCTGTGAGATATTGAGGGCTTCCTGTGATGTGTTTTTGTATGTTCTTGCTGTAAGAGCGAGTTAACTAGCATGCTCTACTTGTAGTGGTCGCATTAGCTCCCTGATAATTCAAAGTTATTTCCATGATAACAGACGAATCATGAATCTACAGCCATCAACATACTGTTGTAATGCACATCTAATGTTCTTCCTTGTGTCTGTCATCAGGTACTTACACCTCCCCTCCCACCGGCATGCAGATGTCATGTTCTGTTCTGAGGCAATGTACTGGTACATCATTTATCAGGCTTCTTTCTGTCTGTCTGTCTGTCTGTCTGTCTGTCTGTCTGCCTGCCGCTCGCTCTCTCACACACATATGCACCACGTTCCAGTCACAGCCTCGGCCAGCACATGAGATGAGCATTGAGAAGGCATCCATGGCCCTTCCACCAGCACAGGTCATTGAACTGGAGGTTTTGTCTGGAAGCATGACGTTCAAGCACACACATCATGGACCGTATGCATGACACTAACGCATGCAATTTGTACACACACACGTGATGGCTTGTTGTAGCCCGTCAGGACGCTAGGTGTTATTGTCCTGCCAGGAGCAAAATTCTCAGTAGCTCTTAACATGGCTTTCGGAGCTGGAAAGTGAAAATATGTCT